>NC_073380.1:62253699-62623699 GCF_028641065.1 Leucoraja erinaceus
TAAAACCATCCCCATCTAAATTATACATGACGAGATGTTATCTGTAATTTCTTACTATGTGGGTTTGAACTGTTTGTCAATTTACATGTTTTCTTCAGCAGGTCGATTCTAGTCCGTTTATGAATTCCCCTGGCCATATATGCGCTCTCACCCTCCATTCCCTTTCATCAGAAAATTTATTTTTCAATGATAAAAACGTCTGCCTCCACCCTTCACTGGAAGGCAGCATGAGGAAGTTCCCCCTCATGTTTCTACTTAATGCTCATGTCATGTAGCTTGTTTGAATATCCCTCTTGAGAAAAAAAGTTTATCCACGTCAACTCTGTCTATCCCTATCTTTTCAAGCAACCTTTGCCAAAGAATAGCCAACATGTCCATTAGTTTTTGAGAACTGCAGATGCTGTCTTTTAAAATCGACGGTAATTTCGCCAAATAATGAGGGCATCAAATTTCGCCAATTGCCTGCTGCTTTACATTTCCCCCTTTCCTCAATAATGTTATAATATTAGCAACCTTCCTGATCTCCAATGCTATTACTGTATTTACTGGAGATCGTAAGATTAGGATAAGTCTGCTTCTTTCAGCAACTCAGGATCAGTGACTATTTAAAATGGAGAGGGCTCAGGGGTGGGGGAGAGGAAGGGATGCGGAGTGGCATGGGCTCTCCCATTGTGGCTCAATAATCATCCAAAGATGTGGCCGTGGGGTGCTTGGCCTACATTCTGGAGCTAACTTTGAGGTTATGAATGTGCAACTGAATAAAGGTGACAAGTTCAAATATAAATTCCCAGACATGCTTCGAACTGGGTTATATTCTGGATCAGGTGAAGTAACAGTGTTCATTGATGCCTATCATTTTAGATTAGTGGGGAATGCAACCCTCTCCTTGCTGCGAAGACAGACACAAAATACTGGAGTAACTCAGCGGGACAGACAGCATCTCTGGAGAGAAGGAATGGGTGACGTTTCGCATCAAGACCCTTCCTCAGACCGCTTGCAGTTCAGTTTCCTTGCTGCATTGAGTCATTGAGGGAATAGAAGGTTAGATGTGGATCAGAATCCAGTACCCCAACTTTTAGAGGAAGATTTTACAGCAATGACCAATAAAGGTAAGTCAGTTCTATTATTTAAATGTTTGTGTTTGTTTTAATGCTTCTAATGGAAGTGTTTGTAAGATTTGGGGTGCATTTTTGAAATAATTTTTGCAATTGATTAATTGTGTTTTTTTACAATAACTCTTTTTTAAATGATTTTAAGTTTTAAGAAGCATGGAAGAACTTTGAGAGTTTGGACCAATGGCAAAGTTGGGGAATGGCTCTCTTGTCCAGCTATTTTTTTACAACTGTTTCATGCTCTGACCTATCCATGTAAACACATTGTGGTTACTGCCATGAATGTCTGAACAGATCCTCAGTGCCTCACCCAGTAAGCTTGAGTTTCCAGATCGGAAGCATTTGGCTTGAATAGTGAGTGCAGGCAGCACAAATTGGAAGAACAGCACATCATATTTTGCTTGGGCAGCTTGCAACCCAGCCCTATGAATATTGAGTTCTCTAACTTCAAGTAACTTCAAGTAACTCTTCAAGTTACAGATTGTATGCCTTGTTGTCACCTTCCCCCAGCTAACAATGAACCATTCTACATTTCCTTGATCTATCGTTTTCACACCTTACTCTTCCATATCTCTAGTCTCCATCTCCGCTGACTTTCAGTCTGAAGAAGGGTCTTGAACCGTAAAATCACCCATGACTTCTCTCTGGAGATGCTGCCTGTCCCGCTGAGTTACTCCAGCATTTTGTGTCTATCCTCAGAGTAAACCAGCATCTGCAGCTCCTTCCTACACAGCAAGTCACTCACTGTAATTCACACACCATTATGCTGGAGGTTAACCTTGGGCACATGCCTGCCCAAGGGCCCTGGATGAATGAATCACTTGCAGTTCATAAAATTAAGCATTTGTTGGGTGAAATGGCACCACAATTATGTTTTTAAATGTCACATTAAAAAAAGACGCTCATATGAGGTAAAGAAATCTGTATACTATTTTAAAAGCCACTTTCAGTTATCTAAAATTAAAATGGTGAACTAAACAGTCTGATTAAAATATATTCTTGAGTCTAACTTTATTGATCAAGCCACAACAAATTGTCAAGTGTGTTTTGTTAATGCGAAGTTATCTTTCTAAAAAAAATACCTAAGTGCTACCAAATTGCACTGTTTGCAGATTTAGTTGTAGCTAAATGAAAGTGAGTGGACATTTGGGTGAGAAAAGATCCACACCAACTATTGATTATCCGTTCACACTAGTTCTTTGTGGTCTCGCTTTCTTATCCACTAGATACACATTAGGCACATCTTTGGGATGTGGGAAGAAACGAGTACCCAGAGGAAACCTTCACGCCCACAGGGAGAACGGGCAAATTCCACACAGACAGCACCCATGGTCAGGATCGAACCTGGGTATCCAGCACCTTTGTGAAGCAGCAGCTTTACAAAATGTAAAGGCTGGGACCATACATTCATCATAAGTATGCAAGCAGCAGTGCCATTCATGAGTAGTTTCAGTTGTAATACTGCTGAGCTGGTATAATTGCATGTTACCTTGCTGACGTCAACTTTTAGTAAAGAATTGACATTGAAATAATGCAACAAACACCAGACAATTATGCACTCTCAACACACCATTAGCACCAAGGAAGCTTTTAAACCTCTACCAACCAGAATTCAGCCTTTGATCTTTGTGCTAAGTATGTTCTTTTCTAAAGTTGAAAGAAAAAAAAAACTCTTAAAACAAACACTATAAATATTTTGGGATTCTTTTAATTGAAAAATACAAATTCTGTACAATTTTCAACACGTTTACTTGTGAAAATTGTAATACAAATCTACCAATCATTCTCAGAAGGCATAAAAATCTAATTCTATGTTAGTGGTTTAGTGCTCCCTTTTCCCACATAGTTTATTGTTATGGCTGTTTCTAAGGTCACCATCAGAACTGACTCAAGAAGTTCTAGACATAACTAGTTTCGAGTCAAAGACATTCATCAGACGAGTTCCAGCAAGGATCAAGTTTGGAAAATGTAAGTGTGAGTGATATATTTTTACCACATGAATTTAAATATTAGAAAATGAAATTTAACATCTTAACCTTGTGATAATTTTGAGGCCAGTTGAGTACAGCATTTCACATTTTGAAAATGTTTGTTGAAACAAAATGTATTACCTCAATTAGAGTGCATCTCAATTGATTTATTTTGAAGGATTAAGTCAGAGTTATAGAGTCATACAGTGATACAGTGTGGAAACCGGTACTTCAGCCCAACTTGCCCATACTGGCCAACATGTCCCAGCTACACTAGTCCCACCTGCCTGTGTTTGGTCCATATCCCTCCAAACCTGTCTTATCCATGTACCTGTCTAACAGTTCCTTAAACGTTGGGATAGTCCCCAGCATCAACCACCCAATCTGGCAGCTTGTTCCATACACCCACCACCCTTTTTGTGAAAAAGTTTCCCCTCAGATTCCTATGAAATCTTTTCCCCCTCACGTTAAGCTCTGGAATAAACCAGTGCTATCTCTCTCTGATAATGGTGACTATTTTTCCACAGTTGGAAGGCCATCATATAGCCATAACTACTTTTTATCTCAACTTTGTCGTAATAAAGCTAATACATTTTTGAAAATGCGTTATGTACACTAGTAAAGATGAACTATTTGCAACTTCAGTGTGGCTTTCCTTTTGAAGGTTGTACCGCATAATCTTCTCTGTTAAAAAGAACAGTGGCACTGCGCACTTCCAAGGCTCCCTTTTTCTGGTTATACTTTGTCATCCAGCCTCAACTTTTTCAAGCAAAAAAACTGCAGCTACTGGAAATTTAAATAAATAAATAAAATGGGGTGGCATGGTAGCGCAGTGGTAGAGTTGCTGCTTTACAGTACCAGAGACCTAGTGTGTGTAGAGTAGTGTTAATGTGCGGGAATCGCTGGTCGATGTGGGCTCGGAGGGCCGAAGGGCCTGTTTCCACACTGAATCTCTAACCTAAACTAAACTCTGCTTAAAATCCTTATTCTTTGACTGTACTATGCATAACTTCCCCTGATATCCCTCTGATTGACATAGGGTTTTTTTCTACACTTAACCTGTTGTGAAAGTTCTTGATCTGTTAAAGGGAGAAGTCATATAATTTCTTTAAATTGTCGACAATATTGTAGCGGCACCTGCTAGCGCACGCAGGGATCGAACCCGGCGTTCGGAAGCCGCGGTCACGTGACTAGGGAGGGGCTGCTTGTTTCGCGCATTTTTTCACTTGCACGCATTAGTTCAGCGCTAACCACCATTGTGGGCAGATATGTCTGTAGAACCTGCGTACTGGCAACCAAACTTGTGAATAAAGCTTAGTTGAAAATTCCAGTAATCGTTTCTCAGACCACTAAATTGTTATATAAAAGATTACTCGGAACAGAAAAAGGCCTTCAGCTCTATTAAATGCGTCTTTGTTCATAAATTAATACCACAGATTTATCTCTTACTGGATTCCTCAATTCGTTCTTTCACTTGGAAGTCCATCAAATAATAAATTGTAGCCATTTTATATGTTTTTGTGACCTTTTTAAATGTATTTTCCAGATTTTATCCATTTAATCTACCCTTGAAAAAAATGTTATAATCTGTATTGGAGTAATCCAAATCGAAGTCATCCATTAAGGTGTAAAGAAAATGGTATTAAGAAAGGTTACCACTGAATTCAGGAGGATACAGTCAAATAATATGCATTTAATACCAAAGATTCAAGTGAAAGTAATAGGGTACTGTAAAGGAGTCCAGTCTGACACACTGTAACTTTACTGAGTCTTTAATAAAGGCACATGTCAAACACGTCCCAGTACTGACTGCATCTAGTCTTCAGGCGTACTGGAACCAAGGGAGGAGCAAGGGGAAGATATCACAGTTATACTGAGATGACTGGGCGTGGTTAGTGGTATTGAGGTAGCTACATTATAGGTTGCATGCATAAACCATCTACATCCTTTCCTTTAGAAATCTAAAATTGAAGTTATAACAGTGGCAGTGTGATTATACAACACATGCAAATTTAAACAAAATCACCGTAGCGGACAGGAGGTTTGACAACCCGACCCGAGCGTGTGCGTATAGCACCATCACCCTCCCCACCAGATAGAAGAGGAGGCGGAGCAGTAGCAGCCGGGAAGGAGAAAGTCGGCGGAGACCCAACCGGGAATGCGGGAGGTGACCCAACCGGCACAGGTGATCCAGGAGGAGGAGACGGGGGAGAAGGAAGAAGAAGGAGAACGAGCAGGGGAGGAGATCATCTGCCCGAAAGCAGGAAGCGCAGAGGGAGGAGAACGCGGCAAGTGAACTGACCGGGGCATGCAGGGAGCTGTGGGGTAATTAGTAACGACAGGCTTGAAACGCAACGGAGGAGCGTAAGGATCCGCAGGAGGAGGCTGAGGCTCGTTAACGGCCAACAGGTGCTGGCGGCTCTGGCAGTAGACAGTTCCATCAAAGTCCACCAGGTAAGATCTCGGGGAAGTGTCCACACCAACAACGGTTGCGAGTAGAGAGAATCCGGTGGCTGTCTGCATGCGGACGACCTGGCCAGGCAGTAGTGGTGAGAGCGGGCGGCAGGACTTGTTGTGAGAACGGCGCTGTACCTCATGCTTGTGAGCAATCTGTTGCTGGACGGCGGCAGACTGGAGGACCTTGGGCACCAGGGATTGTTGGGCGATCGGCATCGGTGGGCGAAGCACGCGGGACATCAGACGCTGGGCAGGGGATCGCATGGTAGGGTCCCGTGAGATGTTGCGAAGGTTTAGTAGACCCAGGTAGAAGTCACCATTGGAGAGGCGAGACTGCTCGAGCAAATTCTTGGCACTGCGGACAGCTCGCTCGACCAGGCTGTTGCTCTGCGGGTATTCGGGGCTGCTGGTATAGTGAGTGAAGTTCTACTTCACAGCGAAAGCCTGGAATTCTGCACTGGTGAACTGACGGCCGTTGTCGGTCTGTAAGCGGACCGGGGACCCAAAGGTAGCAAAGTGTCTGCGCAGCTCACTGATAACCATTTCAGAGGTGATAGCAGGGAGAAGGTCCACTTCGAACCAGTTCGAGTATCAATCAACCAACACCAGGTAGTGCTTGCCTCGCCATTCGAATATGTCAGCAGCCAGCGAGGTCCAGGGCATGGCAGGCGCAGACTGCTGCAGAAGTGGCTGGCGCTGCTGATGTGGGGCAAGAGTGTTGCAATCAGGACAGGAGGCTACTCGGGCTTTAATGTACTTGGCCATGCAATACAATACAATACAATACAATACAATACAATACAATACAATACAATACAATACAATACAATTTATTTGTCACTTGAACCTCATAGAGGCTCAAGTGAAATATTGTTTCTGCAGTCATACATACAAGAAAAAAAAGACCCAAGACACAACACAATTTACACAGACATCCATCACAGCGCATCTCCACCTCGCTGTGATGGAAGGCAAAAAAAACGTATCTCTCCCCTGCACTTCCCTCTCCCCCCGATGTCAGAGTCAAAGTCAGAGCCCCCGGCGGGCGATAACAATTGTCCCGCGGCCATTAACGCTGCGCCGGGTGATGCAAGGCCGCGCTCCGGGTCTTGTTGTTGGAGCCCCGGCGGGCGCTAGCAAAGTCCCGCAGCCGTTGAAGCCACGCCGGGCGATGATGTAAGGCCCCGCGATGATGTAATGCCGGGCCAATAGTATTGTTCTTGGGCATGTGAGACGGTGGCATCGGCTCCGGGATGCCCCATGTGGGCAGCGTTGTAGTACAAGTCGTATAGGGAGGCAGGAACGACCACCTTGTGACCCTTGATGATGATGCCGTCCCGGAGCACAAGCTCGTCGCGGACCAGAAAGAAAGGGTGGGCGCCCGCAGGCAGTGAGGTGCGTCTGCTGGGCCACCCCCGCTGGATGACAGCTGCGAGCTGTTGCAGCTCGGGGTCGTTGGCAGTGTGATCAACCAGGCACTGCAGCTGCTTAGAGGGAACAAAGTTGACATTGAGTACCTGCAGATCTTCCTGCTCGTAGGGGTGCCTGTCACAGGAGGAGCGGGGGGCCCGGGACAGCGCGTCGGCCACATGCATCTCGGTGCCCCTCTTGTACACGATCAGAAAGTCAAACCGCTGGAGCTGTAGCATCATGCGCTGGAGTCTGGCTGGAGCGATGTGGATAGGCTTATTGAGGATGGTCACCAAGGGTTGATGATCTGTCTCGACGGTGAAGCTGGTACCGAAAAGGAAGTCCTTGAACTTGGAGCAGGCGAATACAACCGCAAGAAGCTCCTTCTCTATTTGTGCATAGCGCTGCTCAGTGTCTGTCATGGTACGCGAGGCATAAGAAATGGGCTGCAGCGAGCCGTCATCATGGAGTTGCAGGCAGGCAGCACCGAGTCCGAAGCGGGAAGCATCACACGTAACTACAATTGGACGTTGCAGATCGAAAAACTTGAGAGTTGGTGTGCTAATCAGCTTTGTTTTGAGAAGGTCGAAAGCCTGCTGGTGTTGGGGAAACCAGGACCAGGCAATGTCTTTTTTCGTCAGTTGCCTCAGGGGTGCGCTCAACTCGCTGAGGTCGGGGATGAACTTTCCCAAATAGTTGATCATGCCCAGGAAACGCTGCAGGCTGGTCACGTCGGTCGGGGCAGGCAGCTCGGAGATAGCGTTGGTCTTCTGCGGATCAGGTTTCAGCCCGTGGGCTGTGAAGATGTGGCCAACATAGGGTACTTCAGCTACACGGAACTTGCACTTTGACGGGTTAAGTTTTAAGTTGATCTGGCGAGCGCGGTCTAGAATCCGTCGGAGGTTGTGGTCGTGCTCAGCAGCATCTTTCCCATAAACCAGGATGTCATCCACGATAATGGCACATGGCAGGCCAGCAAACAGTTGCTCCATGGAGCGTTGAAACACTTCGCTGGCAGAGTTGATGCCGAACGGCATCCGCAAAAATTTGAATCTTCCGAAGGGGGTGCCAAAAGTGGTTAAGTCTGAGGAGTGTTTGTCTAGAGGTATTTGCCAGAATGAGCTCCTGGCATCAAGGACAGAGAACACCGTGGCCTGGCCGACCTGGGCAGCAACATCTTCTACAGTCCTCATGGGGTAATGAGGGCATCTTATTGCCAGATTTAAGGCTTTGGGGTTGATGCACACCCGTATCTCGCTCTTACCCTTCTTCATGGTGGCGACCATGGTGGAGACCCACTCGGTGGGTTCGCTGACAGCTTCAAGCACTCCCATGTCAACCATGTTCTTCAGCATGGCTTCGACCTTGCCCTTCATGGCAAACGACACCCTGTGTGGAGCACGGACCACTGGTACAACCGACGGGTCAGTTGCGATCTTGTATACAAGGGGCAGCTTACCCAGTTCATCATCGAATAGGTCAGGGTACTCGGAGAGTGGATTCAGCATCACCCGCACTTCGTGGACAGTACGGTCAAAGGACACCAGCCCGAGATCCTGACAGGCCTGATTGCTCAACAGAGTCACACAGTCGCAGTCAAGAATGAAAAACGACAGGTCACGGGAAGATTTCTTCAGCACACAGTGGAAGGTGGCCCTCCCCACAGGTTTTAGCTCCTCTCCCCCATAAGCACGCAATATGGAGCGATCAGCAGTTAACAGCTCATTATTCCTTATCTTCCTGAACAGGGATGTTGACATAACATTCACCTTCGCCCCCGTGTCCAGCTTAGCAGTGAAGGATTTGTTGTTGACAGTGACAAGCACAGAAGGATCGGGGAGGCGAGATTGATTATGAAGGAGAGAATAAACACTGGCATCTCCCATGGAAATACTGGGCTCAGAGTCGAGGGCAGTGTCGACAGAAGACTGGGAACCAAATTCGTTATCAACTTGTTGAAGGTTGTTTAAAACTTGTCTGGGAGCTGGAGGAACGTTCCCACGGGAGCGACAGGCAGCTGAGAAATGGTTCATCTTCTTACAGAAATTGCAAGCTTTACCAAAAGCTGGACACTGCGACTGAATAGAGTGGACATAATTACAGTTGGGGCACTTTTTAACAAGCGGGACCCGAGCGGCATGTCAGCCGCGTTGCAGGGCGAACGTTATTGCTTGCGACGGGGCATAGCAACACCAGTCAGATTAATAGCCCGATTGTCAGATCCCCTCTGCCCATGTAGCGGGGCAACCACATCAGCTAATCTGCATGCATGCATAGCTTCAGTCAGGGTGAGATCCGGTCTTCGCAGCAGCTCTGCTCATAGCTTCTGATCTAGCATGCCGGTGACCAAATTATCTCTAGTGAGCTGATCACACATGTTCTCGAAACGGCACCACTGAGCAAGGTAGCGCAGGTCAGCGATAAAACATTCAACAGGTTCATCAGGCTGCTGTTTCCTTGTAAAGAATCTAGCCTGCTCCAATATACGGTTGGAAGGGCAAGTCACAAATCTCCGCAAACTTGCGTAAGAGACATACCGTTGGCAGACTCTGCCGGCTCCACGACCTGGTCGTTGTCATCCAGGACCGCTGGATTGTAAGTGAAAGCCTGAGCATGCTTCATAGCATCGGGACCGGCAAGGTTCAGCAGGAGTGAGGCTTTGACCGCATCAGGGTCGTTTCGGTGCACGATGTTGATGAAATGGTTGTAGTCCATCACGAAAGTAGCCCATCGCTCCGCAATGTCAGCGTCAAAGACAAGGGGAGAGGGCTTGCGGCACGAGAATGCCATAGTAAATAGGGGATTAAACACTAGTAAAACTAGGAGCAAATAAAACTCGATAAACAGGAGGCGCGCGTTTAACTTACTGGCACCATGTAAAGGAGTTAAGTCTGACACACTGTAACTTTACTGAATCTTTAATAAAGGCACATGTCAAACACGTCCCAGTACTGACTGCATCTAGTCTTCAGGCGTACTGGAACCAAGGGAGGAGCAAGGGGAAGATATCACAGTTATCTGGGCGTGGTTAGTGGTATTGAGGTAGCTACATTATAGGTTGCATGCATAAACCATCTACAGGTACCATTGGCCATCTTCTGAACATCTATAAAACAAACATGAAGAATTCTCATTGACTTGAGGCGATTATTGAACCAGGAAATGATACGAGCTGCACATTGGAAGAGAGATAATAATATCCCAAACAACAAGGCAGCATTTTACCGAGTACAGTAACAAAGAATTTCCATAAAACTGAGACAATGCAGAGAAAGGAATGAAGAATCAGAGGCAAACCTACACCAGCATGAGTTATAAGTGGCAGAAAGCATGATGTTTGATGCTGTTAAATGCATCACAGCTTTCTCAGGATATCATTTGGAACATCAATGACTTTTCCCCCAACATTAGGAATATGTTTGCTGATAATTTTGCGGTGCTCTCCATTTTCATATTCCCTGATAATAAAGTCAGCCATGTTATATTCAAGACATTGGCCTAACCTTAGGCTAAAAAGTCCCAACATATTTGATTCAATGATTCTCATCTTCAATAGCAAACTAATTTACCACCACACTGTGTTTCCCTGTTGTATCGCTATTGATCAAATTTCACATGCTGAAGTGGATTACAGAATTTCAATTTACCAGATTGATTTTATTCTATAAAATAATTGGCATACAAATATATTTGTGAAGGACTGTTGATGTTGGTACTCATTATGTAGGCAAAATGGAATATGTTTTGGCAATATTAAGAAACAATGTGTGATACAGAGCTGCAAAGTTTATTTAATTTAAGGGGCATTTAAAATCTCCAAAAGATAGTGTCATGTTGTTGACTAATGAATATCCCCTTAAAATTCACAGATATATAACTTTGCATGATTTATTATAGCCTGAGCTTAAAATTCAGCCAGCAGATGCATACCTGCAAGTCTACTCCATTTTCACGAGGTGGATTAACTTTTCTCAGTAATGAAACTGATATGGTAAAAGTAAATAACTGGAGGAATTACCGGTACATGAATTTATGTGTCAGATTTTACTAAAAATAAAACTTTAAAAATGAAACAATAAAGAAATTAGGCCTGTAGTATGTAATTTCTGGAACAATATTTAACAAACCATAATTTTTTCAGGCAATGTCTATGGTGTATTCATAGATTTAGCACGGATGACATAATGTAGCTTTTGGCTAGTACACACTGACTTTATTTTATCTCTGAAAGCTATAGCAATATAATAACATTCTGCATGGTCACCCACATGACATAGAATGCACTGTAAAACATCGTGCAGTGGCAAGTTAGAAATGGGCCTCCCACTGAGACCTTTGGAAGGGTTTTTTTCTAAAAAATATTATTACCTATCTGTCATCATGCCATCAAATGTATTTCTGACTTAGTGCCAATAGTAATATGAGTTAGTTCATTAAACTTAATTTGCAACTTTAGCATAAATCTGAAAGAGAAATGTCAGAAAAGGAGCAGGACACTAAATTTACAAATGTAGCAAATGGATTCAAAGCAGTAATATGGTTAAAGGCCCGGTTCCACTTTCCCAGGTTACTCACGAACTCTCCCGAGTTTTCCCCTTGATTCGAACTCGGAGAATTACGGTAATAGCCATACGTAGGTACTTGGGGACGTACATATTTTTTTTACTCGTGGACATTTTTCAACATGTTGAAAAAACGTCCCGACTTACCTGATGCCCCGAGTACCTACGGCTGGCATTACGAGCCGCTATGAAACATTTACAGACTCCTATGGTCTCCTACGAGCTCGCTGCCGACATTCCCCGACAGTCCCCAAGTTCGAATCAAGGGAAAATCTCGGGAGAGTTCGTGAGTAACTCGGGAAAGTGGGACAGGGCCTTTAGACACTGTTATTCTAGGCATTTCTGGAAATTCATCCCAAGTCAGCACTAAATTTTTCTATACAACAATTTCACTTTTTTTTCCCTCTTAGCTGTGACCATGATCTGCTTTGATAAAATCCCTTGGTATATATTTTGAAATGCAAAATGACAAAATACCAAATACAATCTTGGAATAACTATGGCAATTTAAATAATGTGGAAATAATTTACCGTTCTCCTATACCAAATAGACATTGATTCTAAATTATGTTTTAGTTTTGAAAATAATGAAATAAATTTACTACTAAGGTTTGGAAGAGCACAGTAAAATGTTATATGAACACAATGTCCCCTTTTAAATAATATCAGTGACTGTAATTTAAAGTTGCATTTTTGGATTAACATTCTGGGCTTTGAAAATTTGCGTTTTTCTTTTAATTTTTGAAAAGATTCTATACTAAATCTGAATTTTTCCAAACGTTGAAAGCTGAGCTCAAGTTTTCAACATTCTTAAGAATTACTGCAACAAAAAATAACTTTCACTTTCCACTTTCAAATTTGAGTTGATATAATAGTCAAAGGAAGTTTGTATGAGTAATCAGTAACAAAGGCATATACTGTGGTAAAGAGATACAAATTTAATGTGATGAATGTTGCAGAAAGTACTGAGTTATGGGGAAGGAGCGGTGAAATTGTATTAATTGGATAGCACTTTCACAAAGCACAATGGGCTCAATGTCTTCCTGTGTGCTTCTATGATTTATGCAAACAGGTGGTCAAAGCGGGATATGAATACATAACTTGTGAAATTGTGAATAATATAATAAAACAGCACAAAACTGGGAAAGATTTTCTCCCAATGAAATGGTGGAAGTGGGGAATAAAAGGAATATCAAATTTGAATTAAGATTGCCAATCAACCATGAAAAGGAGCAGGAATGATCATCTGTTTTAGATTAGGAATGGTACACTTGGGCAGCAGTAGGGTTGTTGCCTTACAGCGCCAGAGACCCGGGTTCAGTCCTGACCACGGGTGCTGACTGTATGGAGTTTGTACGTTCTCCCTGTGACCATGTGAGTTTTCTCAGGGTGCTCTGGTTTCCTCCCACACTCCAAAGAAGTAGAGATTTGTAGGTTAATTGGCTTTTGTAAATTGTAAATTGCTCCAAGTGCGTAGGATAGTGCTAGTTTGTTTAACGCCACTGGGCTTGTACTCGCTGGAATTTAGAGAGATCATGGGGAACCTCAATGGAACTTACTGAATAGTGAACAACTTGGATAGAGTAGATGTGGAGAGGGATGCTTCCACTAGTGGAAGAGTCTAGGACCAGAGGTCATAGCCTCAGAATTAAAGGACGTTCCTTTAGGAAGGAGATGAGGAGGAATTTCTTTAGTCAGAGGGTGGTGAATCTGTGGAATTCTTTGCCACAGAAGGCTGTGGAGGCCGTGAATGGATATTTTTAAGGCAGAGATAGATAAATTCTTGATTGGTATGGGTGTCAGGGGTTATGGGGAAATGTCAGGAGAATGGGGTTCAGAGGTGGAGATAGATCAGCCATGATTGATTTGCAGAGTAGACTTGATGAGATGAATGGCCTAATTCTGCTCTCATCACATTACCTTATGACTTATGGTACACAAAATTGCTGGAGAAACTCAGCGGGTGCAGCAGCATCTATAGAGCGAAGGAAATAGGCGACGTTTTGGGCCAAAACCCTTCTTCAGACTGATGGGGGGTGAGGGGGAGAAGGAAGGAAAAAGGGAGGAGGAGGAGCCCGAGGGCGGGGGGATGGGAGGAGACAGCTCGAGGGTTAAGGAAGGGTAGGAGACAGCAAGGGCTAGCAAAATTGGGTGAATTCAACATTCATGCCATCAGGACGCAAGCTGCCCAGGTGGAATATGAGGTTCTGTTCCTCCAATTTCCGGTGTTGCTCACTCTGGCAATGGAGGAGACCCAGGACAGAGAGGTCCGATTGAGAATGGGAGGGGGAGTTGAAGTGCTGAACCACTGGGAGTTCAGGTAGGTTATTGCGGACTGAGCGGAGGTGTTCGGCGAAACGATCGCCCAACCTCCGCTTAGTCTCCCCGATGTAAATCAGCTGACATCTAGAGCAGCGGATGCAGTAGATGAGGTTGGAGGAGATACAGGTGAACCTTTGTCGCACCTGGAATGACTGCTTGGGACCATGAATGGAGTCGAGGGGGGAGGTGAAGGGACAGGTGTTGCATTTCTTGCGGTTGCAATGGAAAGTGCCCGGGGAGGGGGTGGTACGGGAGGGAAGGGAAGAATTGACAAGGGAGTTGCGGATGGAGCGGTCTTTGCGGAAGGCAGACATAGGGGGAGATGGGAAGATGTGGCGAGTGGTGGGGTCACGTTGGAGGTGGCGGAAATGGCGGAGGATTATGTGTTGTATTTGCCGGCTGGTGGGGTGAAAGGTGAGGACTAGGGGGCCTCTGCCCTTGTTGCGAGTGCGGGGATGGGGAGAGAGAGCAGTGTTGCGGGGTATGGATGAGACCCTGGTGCAAGCCTCATCTATGGTGGCGGAGGGGAATCCCTGTTCCCTGAAGAACGAGGACATTTCCGATGCCCTGGTATAGAATGTCTCATCCTGGGAACTGATGCGGCGTAGGCGGAGGAATTGGGAGTAGGGGATGGAGTCTTTACAGGGGGCAGGGTGGGAAGACGTGTAGTCCAGATAGCCATGTGAGTCAGTTGGTTTGTAGTGTATGTCGGTCAGAAGTCTGTCCCCTGCGATGTAGATGGTGAGGTCAAGGAATGGTAGGGAAGTGTCGGAAATGGTCCAGGTGTATTGGAGTGCCGGATGGAAGTTGGTGGTGAAGTGGATGAAGTCAGTCAGCTGTGTGTAGGTGCAGGAGGTGGCCCCAAAGCAGTCGTCAATGTAACGGAGGTAGAGGTCGGGGATGGGGCCCTGGTATGTATTGAACAAGGATTGTTCAACGTACCCGACAAAGAGGCAGGCATAGCTGGGGCCCAGGCATGTGCCCATAGCTACGCCTTGTGTTTGGAAGAAATGGGAGGAGTCAAATGTAAAGTTGTTGAAGGTGAGGCCCAACTCCGCTAGGCGGAGGAGAGTGTCAGTGGCTGGGTATAGGTTGCTCCTCTGGTCGAGGAAGAACCGGAGGGCTTTGAGGCCATCCTGGTGGGGGATGGAGGTGTAGAGTGACTGGACATCCATGGTGAAGATGAGGGGGTGGGGGCCTAGAGAGTAGAATGTGTGGAGGCGGCGGAGAGTGTCTGAGGTGTCTAGAACATAGGTGGGAAGGGATTTAACCAAGGGGGATAGTATGGAGTCAAGGTATGTGGAGATGAGTTTGGTGGGGCATGAACAGGCAGAGACAATGGGTCTGCCGGGAGAGCTGGGTTTGTGGATTTTGGGGAGAAGGTAAAAACGGGCCGTGCGGGGCTGGGGAACGATGAGGTTGGAAGCTTGGTCGGGCAGGGCGTGGAAATTGATGAAGTCGGTGATGGTGCTAGATATGGTGGCCTGGTGCTCGTCAGTGGGGTCATGGTCCAAGGGTAAGTAAGATGAGGTGTCTGAGAGTTGGCGCGTGGCCTCAGCTTTGTAGAGATCGACGCGCCAGACTACCACGGCACCTCCCTTGTCGGCTGGTTTGATGACCCAATCTGGGTTTTTGCGGAGTGATTCAATGGCAGTGCGTTCAGAGGGGGAGAGATTGGAGTGAGACAAGGGAGTGGAGAAGTTGAGGCGGTTGACGTCGCGGCGGCAGTTCTGGATAAAGAGTTCCAGAGCCGGGACTTTACGAGTGGGGTTCCACGAGGAGGGTGTGCGTTGGAGACGGGGAAAAGGGTCATCATTGTGGGGCGAGGACTCCTTCCCATGGATGTGCGCTGTGAGGCGGAGGCGACGGTAGAAGCGCTCCAAGTCATGGTGGGCGCGGAACTCATTGAGATGGGGACGGAGGGGGACAAAGGTAAGACTTCTGCTGAGGACAGACCGTTCGGTGTGGGAGAGGGGGAAGTCGGGGGGGATGGTGAACACCCGGCAGGGTTGGAGATTGGGGCCGGAGGAAGGCAGGTGGGTGGACTGGGGACGGGGCGATGTGTCGGGGGGGGGGGGGGGGGGGGGGGGTGGGTGGTGGGGGGGGGGTGGTGGGTGGTCAGGGGGGGGGGGGGGGTTGAGAGGGCTGTAATGTGGGTGGGGAAGAGCGGGGGTGATATGGTTGGAGGTGGATATGACTTATGATGTTAGGTTTGGATAGATGTTGCAGTGTATGAAACCTTATAAACTTCACTCAGCAAATTGAGTGTAGCCATATTAAGTCAGATGAGGACCTGACTTCAGGATCACTCTGTCATTAAACAATAACAGATTGAAGGTAGACACAAAATGCTGGAGTAACTCAGAGGGCCAGGCAACATCTCTGGAGAGAGGGAATGGGTGATGTTTCAGGTCCAGACACTTCTTCAGACTGAAAAATGGTCTTGACCCGAAACGTCATCCATTCTTTCTCTCCAGAGATGCTGCCTGTCCCTCCAGCATTTTGTGTCTACCTATGATTAGAAAGTTTGCAGGTGGCACTAAAATATATGGAGGTGGTAATCTCCAAGGTTTGGCAAATGGAGTTTATTTCTGGTAAATATAAAGTGTTGCATTTTTGGAAGTCAAACAAAACAGGACGTTCATGGCGAATGGCTGGGACTTGGGAAGCATTGTAGAGCAGAGAGATATAGGAGTAAAGTATATAGTTGCCTGATAGTGGCATTACAGGTAGATATGATGATTTGACATTGAACTTCTTTAGTCAGGGAATTAAGTATAGAAAGTATATACAAGATGTTGGATTGCCCATTGTGTTTAGGTTTGGTCACCTTGCTTTAGGACAGATGTCGTTAAGTGGGAAAAGGTGCAGATGAGATTTAAGTGGATGTTGCCAGGCCTTGAGGACCTGCGATATAGGGAGAGATGGGGAAAGCTTTGCCTTTATTCCTTGGAGTGCAGGAGACTGAGGGGTGATGTTATAGAAGTGTATAAGATCATGGTAATAGATAACATAAATGTACAGAATATTTTACCCATAATAGGGGAATCAAGAACAAGAAGCCATACGTTTAAGGCAAGATGGGGAAATATGAACCTGAGGCGAATCTATTTCCACACAGGTGGGTAAATGGAACAAGCTGTCAGAAGAAGTAATTGAGACAAGTACAATAACAACATTAAAAATAGGCATTTGGGCGGGTACATGGTTAGGAAAGATTTAGAGGAATATGGGCTAAACATAGTAAAATGGAACTATCTTAGATATAGCATCTTGGTCGGCATGGACAAGTTGGGCTGAGGGGCTTGTTTTCATGCTGCATTACTCTGTGTGACTCTGTTGTTAATCATTCCTCCTACATTGACTTCCAGGTTATTAATATATATATCACAAACCACAAATGTCCCTGTGATCCACCACTGCTCACAGAGGGCCTAGTTTATAGGTGGAGATTGGGCAGGCTAGGAATGTTTGCTCATTGTGGGAATGGGTTGGGTTTGGAGGAGGTAGGACATCAGTTCAACGTCAAGGGATGTGGTAGAAAAGGGCAGAGTGCATGGAATATACGGATTGAGGTATTCCTAACTGGCCTTCTAATCACCAGAGACTTCCTTCTTGGCATGTGATTGTCTGCGAAGCGCTTTGTGCCCCACTTTGATTATCATAGAACTCTCTCCCGCTCTCCAAATCTTCTCTATGTGCATTGCCATTGTCTGGCTTCCATGCAGGTATAGCGTTTAAGCACAGAATCCCTTTGATAGTTACTGCTTGGAAAGATTGGGAGTTCTCACTGAATTTAGTGTGGTCATGTTAGGAACTGTGCAGGTCCTACTTTAAGACTTCCTTTTGGGAAAACATCCTAATTATTGTACACTTGCTTTTGACAAGTTTTATTTTGAGATGTAGCCGTTCAGTGTCCCTGCTAAACACAATTATGTTAATGCACCAAAAATAATTACAATCCAATTTCTAAGCATATGATCCTTTGAAATTAAAGCCAAGTAGTAACAAATAATTATAATAACTTGTTGACTTTTCCTTTCTGTAAATATTTGAAAATTATTTTTAAATGAAGTGGTTATGATAAATTTAGATGAGGTGATAAAATCAAAGCAGAATAAGTGTAGGTATGTAATGTGCTCTCTTTAAATAAATATTCAAGAGCAAATAAGGATGAAATTTCTCTTATGTATATATTAGTGAATGGACTGAAATGCTCATCACCATTTCTGATGATTTCTGACTGGTTGCAAACATTACTGCAGATGACTACATTACTGCACTTGTGATATTTTCTCATCGTATCTGGAACTTGTGTTGACAATTTATATTGACAAAAATAACTTCAGTTTCACTCAGACTTGGTCTCAGCAAATATAAAGCAGCAATTGAAGCAAACTGAAGTCAGACATTGCTGAGAGTTACCTATTCAGAATACTAAATTAGCAGGTTAATCCAAACTGTGAAAAGGCCAGGCGAAAACACTTTTTCCTGTATGGGGTCACTTTTGTGAAAATAACACTGATTTGGAATGTGTCAATAAATGGAAGGTGCCAAGTGCCATAATTACATTGGCTCTCTGTCAAGAGTGATGCAAGGTTTTGGACAAGCTGTGGGAAGACAGGTTTTTATGCCTGCATTGTACCAATGTCCCAGAGCTATAGTAACCGCAACGTCTGTGTCACTCTGCGGAAAAGCAGCCCTGAAATGTACACAGATAAAGTTAGAGTGTGAGATTTATATGCATTTTTAACATGTTTAGTAACACTGCAGCTGTTTTACCTCAAAACTTTTGACAGGTTGCAAATGATTTATAACAGCTCTCTTTTTTTCTTAAGAAATGTAGAAAATATTTGAGATAATACATAAATGTTGAGCACGCAGTGTTTTACAAAAGTGCCTGGTACAGATTAGATTGTCGTGAATGATGAGCTGATGGATGATGATGGATAATAGAGAAAACAATATGAAATATCCAACTGGGAAAATTATGAGTGTATGTTGACATAGTACAGGTAAAAACTCACATAGTGTGCATACAGAAACGAGCTATTTTATCCATCAGGTTTTTACTGGCACCATGAGACCTTCATTCTATTTTATTTCATCTAATTTTAACTTAGTAACATACTGTTCCTTCCTTCCACATGTACAGTACATAGCAAGTTGCCCTAATAGGCTTTTTTCATATTTACTTCAGATTGTTGTACAAATAAATGTTTTCATGTTATATGTGATTGAGATATGGAATAAACAACCTGTTCATTAAATGTGCAGAAAGGAACTGCAGATGCTGGCATATACCAAAGATAGACACAGGGTGCTGGAGTAACTCCGTGGGTCAGACAGCATCTCTGGAGGAAAAGGATGGGTGATGTTTTGGGTCAATGCCTGCAGATTCAATAGCAACCTTCAAAGTTGAATTGGATAGATGCATACATTTGAAAACATTGCATGTCAACTGAACCGAACAAATGTAGGAACTAAATAGACCTGTTCTTCAAAAGAAATGGCTTCAATTCAATGGGCCAAAAAATATCTTCCTGCCCTCCCTCTACAGCACGGAAACAGGCCATCTCGACCCTTCTAGTGAATATATTCTGATTCACCATCCAGAGTAATTGGAATAAATTCCTCATTCCAACCACCTACTGAAAGAAGACATTTCCCCAGTTCCTGAGGGAATTTATGAGTAACCACCAATTTATGAGTCACCTTGTGGTGGTGACTCCTAGATTTGGATTGCCAACTCAAGCTGTGACATCCTTTCTGTGAATAATGCCATGAATAGGTCACCTCTGATTTTTCCATCCTTTAAAGAGGAAATGTGGAACATATGAACATAGAACAGTACAGCACCGGAACAGGTCCTTCTACCCACAATGTCTATGCCGAACATGTAACCAAGTTAAACTAATCTCCTCTGCCTGAATTTGATCAAACCTCTCCATTCCCAGCATGTCCTTCCAGTGTACCTATCTAAAAGCTGCTTAAATGTCACTATCGTATCTGCTACCACCACCAGAGGGGCAACATGATTCACACACCCGCCACTCTCTGTGTACAAAACCTACCTGCACATCACCTCTAAACCTTCCCTCTCTAATCTTAAAGTTGTGCTCTCTAGTTTATGACATTTCCATTTTGGGAAAAACATTATGACTGTCTACCGTATCTATGCCGCTTATATGTAGTATATACTTCATCAGCTTTCCCGTCAAATTCCAACTCTCCCGAGAAAACAATCCAAGTTTGTCCAATTTTTTTTGTATTTAATACCCTCTAATCCAGGCAGCATTCCAGATAAACCTCTACTGCACTCTTTCCTTTAATGGGACGACCAAAACTACACACAAAACTTCAAATGCGACCAAACTTTTATAAAGCTGTAACATGACTTCCAGACTCTTATGGGCCTGTCCCACTTAGGCAACTTTTTAGGCGACTACAGGAGACTGCAGTCGCCATATGGTCGCCACATGTTCGCGGGTGGTTTCCGGGGAGTCACCTTCATGGTCGTGAGTAGTTCCCACATTCTCGGAATTAGTCGTGGCCTCATTATGGTCGCCGCTAATTTTTCAACATGTTGAAAAATGAAGGAACTAAATAGATCTATTCTTCAAAAGAACTAACTTCAATTCAATGGGCCAAAAATGATCTTCCTGTCGTCTAATATATATATTCTGATTCACCATCCAGAGTAATTGGAATAAATTCCTCATTCCAACCACCTACTGAAAGAAGACATTTCCCCAGTTCTTGAGGGAATTTATGAGTAACCACCAATTTATGAATCACCTTGTGGAGGTGACTCCTAGTTATGGATTCAACATGTTGAAAAAATAGCGGCAACCAGAATTAAGTTTGCCAGGGAGAGTAGCGAGAATTCTCGAGCTGTAGGTGCAGTGGTAGTGGGTCGCCAGGAGGTCGTAGGTTGTTGTAGGTTGGCATAGGTTGTCATTGATGCTGACCGGTGAATTTCATTGGCTCATTGGGAAAAAAAACCCCTGAAACAGTAGTTTTCAGAACCAAGGATAACCGACCGGTAATGTTAATGTCCGCCGAGCTTCACTGCTGTGTATCTCTGGCTTCTTAAAAGTTGTCTCCACTCCTTCGCCCCACCCCATCTCCCCCCATCTCCCCCCTTGTCCCCCCTCTCCCCCCCCATCTCCCCCTCTTTTAAAGGAATGAAGTGACCCTTCCCATACACTGTGCTTTCATCGTGTTAATTACAGCGCCAACCTTCCCGTTCATCGTGGTGTGTCTGTATCACATTGGTTTTGCACCATGTGAATATCACTCAGACAGCGCTCCCCCCTCTTGCCCTGTTCCCCGCCTGCATAACTGGCTGGTGAAGGAAGCGATGTGTGTGTGTGTGTTCCACTCTGACAGTCGCCGTTCCAGTCGTCAGTTTTTCAGCGACCTGCTACGACTTGACATTTGCCGGCAGTCGCCTGAAAAATTGCCTAAGTGGGACAGGCCCATTATACTCAATGCCCTGACCAATGATGTTAAGCAGACTACAAAACTTTCATTACTCCTCCTGTTGCCACAGTCCAGATGTATCTGTACGATTCAATTCATTTCAATGATACTTTATTGTCACATGTACCTAGGTACCGTGAAATTATTTGTTGTGCATACAGCCTGGTAAAATCATTCAGCGGACCTTACCTAGGCAGTACACAAGAACCATTACTTTTCTGGCACCTACAAAGTTACAACAAGTTAATGAAACAGCCCAATCTTCTGCTCGCAGTGGCAAAACAAGCCTGTCGCCGCATGTGGCCATTGATGGCCCCCCTGCCGGATCCCCCCTTCATTCTATGTGTCCCTCTCCCACCGATCACTACCGCCCTCCCTACCGTGCCGGGTCCCCCTGCATTCTTGGCGGCCCCCCCGCTGGGTTGCTCTCAGTGGCCCCACTTGCTCTCAGTAGCGCAGGTACCCCTGCATTCTCGGCGCTTGAGTCCCCCTACACTGTCGATGGTCCATCTCCCTCTTGGAGGTTGCTTGCGCGAAACTTGTGGCAAAGGTTCAAGAGCATCTGTGAGGATTCAGTGCACCTTCAAGTATTGATTCAATGATATGGAGCAAGAAATCTGCACCGTGATGGAAAAATCAATGTGTAGTGCTAAAATGATGGCTAGTCAGACACACCTAATACCCTGCTCTCCTCCTCCATTCATCACTGTCCAGGAATATTCTCTGGGGATTTCTGGAGTGGCCTCTTATTGGGATTGCCCAACTTGTGTTAGAGTTAAATGTTTTTCTTTTCCTTAATTTATATAAGTATGAACATTTTAATTCACTTTCAATAGATACATGTGTCATTATATAATTGTATTATGTTTTAGAAAAATACTATTTCAATTTGTTTAAGTTTTCCATTTGTGATTAAGCTGTTTTTAAATGTCTCTGATCATTTGAGACACTTGGAAACAAGCTCTTATGGGGCCATTGGGATGTTTCTTGGGGCAAAGCCTGAACTCCACCACCCATGTCCTGGTCATCACCCCTGCACCATTCTCCTTTGGGGGATGAGCGTGACAATGAGGTGAGGGAATCAGGCACTAGGGTGTAGTCTAAAATTTAGATCCAGGCCTTTCAGGAGTGAACGATGGGGCAGGAGAATTTTAAATTTTAAACCCTCTTCCCCAAACAGCAATCAATACTCGGTCAGTTGTTATTTTAAATCTGAGGTTGATAGTTTATTATTATAAAAAGACGTTAAGGGAAGATGGACACAAAATGGTGGACAGGCAGCATCTCCGGAGAGAAGGAATGGGTGACGTTTTGTTTCGAGACCCTTCTTCAGATGGAGAAAAAACATGCATATGGAATAAGGTTGCAGATTAGCCATGAATTTATTGAATGATAAGCATGCTCTGGAGGAGACAGAGGTTACTCTTATTCCTATATTCTTTTATTCGAATATTCCTATATTAGTTTGGTTTAAAGATACAGCGCTGAAGCAGGCCCTTCGGCCCACCGAGTCCACGCTGACCAGTGATCCATGCACTATAGCACTATCTTACACACTAGGGACAATTTACAATTTTTACCAAAGCTAAACCTGTACATTTTGGGAGTGTGGGAGGACACAAGAGCACCAGGAGAACACCCACAGTTATGGGGAGAACGTTTAAACTCCGTACAGACAGTCGAACCCGGGTCTCTGACTCTTTAAGGCAGCAACTCATTTGCTGTGCCACCATGCAGCCCTATACACTAAATAATTAGTACAAATGTGCATATGATACATAAAATATACATACACACACACATATCATTTTTATATATGTGTCACAATCTAAAGAATTAGGTGGTATTCTGAGGAAAGTTTTAATATGAGAGCTACCCAAAATTATTAATGTTGAACAATTTGATTTGGAACAGACTTTGGAATAGAAAAGCCACTATGCACATGTTTTTCGAGTAAACATTTCCCCTGTGACAGAGAAGCACATCTGGTGTGTGATGTAGTGTAAACATGTAGCTGATAGGACTAAATGGGTAGAATGTTTAGCAAATGACATTAGGAATGAGGTCACTGCTGAATATAAGTAGCTGTGTACTAATAGAAATATAGCAATAACTTGCAAAGTTTTTGAAAATATTATTACTCTGACAGACTGCTGCATAAACCTGGCTGGAGGTACATGAGAATGAAATATTTAAAGCTTCAAAGGCTAAGGTACTGTATCAAATCTAACTAACTATTTCATTTCTAATTAATTAAATTTGAAGTCTTTATCGATGCAAGGCTAGGAGTCTTCACATTATGCTGCTTTCACATTGGTTTGTGTTCTGAATTAAAATCAGCAAATAATAATACGACTTATGTGGAAGATAGTAAGAATTGTACTCATGTTGATTCTTTTAATTTTGGATGGATTCTTTAATTTGACTTCAGTTTGATGAGTAAATAGAAGCAATTTTGTACCAGATCTTTCTGCATTGGTTCTGTTACCTGCTATCTCCACATATAACCATATAACAATTACAGCACGGAAACAGGCCATCTCGACCCTTCTAGTCCGTGCCGAACACATAATCTCCCCTAGTCCCATATACCTGCGCTCAGACCATAACCCTCCATTCCCTTCCCATCCATATAACTATCCAATTTATTTTTAAATGATAAAAACGAACCTGCCTCCACCACCTTCACTGGAAGCTCATTCCACTCTCTGAGTAAAGAAGTTCCCCCTCATGTTACCCCTAAACTTCAGTCCCTTAATTCTCATGTCATGTCCCCTTGTTTGAATCTTCCCTACTCTCAGTGGGAAAAGCTTTTCCACGTCAACTCTGTCTATCCCTCTCATCATTTTAAAAACCTCTATCAAGTCCCCCTTAACCTTCTGCGCTCCAAAGAATAAAGCCCTAACTTGTTCAACCTTTCTCTGTAACTTAGTTGCTGAAACCCAGGCAACATTCTAGTAAATCTCCTCTGCACTCTCTCTATTTTGTTGACATCCTTCCTATAATTAGGCGACCAAAATTGTACACCATACTCCAGAATTGGCCTCACCAATGACTTGTACAATTTTAACATTACATCCCAACTTCTATACTCAATGCTCTGATTTATAAAGGCCAGCACACCAAAAGTTTTCTTTACCACCCTATCTACATGAAATTCCACTTTCAGGGAACTGTGCACAGTTATTCCCAGATCCCTCTGTTCACCTACATTCTTCAATTCCCTACCATTTACCATGTACGTCCTATTTTGATTTGTCCTGCCAAGATGTAGCACCTCACACTTATCAGCATTAAACTCCATCTGCCATCTTTCAGCCCACTCTTCCAGCTGGCATAAATCTCTCTGTAGACTTTGAAACTCTACTTCATTACCCGCAACCCCACCTATCTTAGTATCATCTGCATACTTACTAATCCAATTTACCACACCATCATCCAGATCATTGACATGCCTGTGCATCTCTCGTCCAGATGGGCCGAAGGGCCATGTATTTCAATGACATGAAGAAAGGGGATCTACTAATCCCTGTGACCGCGTGGGCTTTTTCCGAGATCTTGGCTTTCCTCCCACTCGCCAAAGACATGCAGCTATGTAGGTTATTTGGCTTGGTGTATGTGTCAAACTGTCCCAAGTGTGTGTAGGGTAGTGTTAATGTGCGCTGATCTTTGGGCGGCGTGGACTCAGTGGGCCGAAGCGCCTGTTTCCTCACTGTATCTCCAAACCAAACTAATGCAATGAGGAAGGAACTCGTATGGTTTGCTACTGCCATTTGATAAATATAGCAAGCCATTTTCCTCAATATTTCAATTCAATTATAACTGAAATAAAGCACTTTTAAATTAAAAAAAATTATGCTTCAAAAATCAACAAAATTAACCGAAAAGCATTAAACTAAATTAAAATAACTTTAAATGGTAAAAACATTTTTTGCCTCCCACAGCCTTTGACCCCCCCCCTTTGATTTCAGTGGGAACTGATCTGTGAAACAATTTCTCAGAGTAACACTGGGAAATCTCAGCAAGAATGTTGGACTTCATGGGGAGTCCAGCGACATAGAAAACTGACAGATTTAGTGCTGCAAATCTGTCAGCAACTTTGAGGCTTCCATGTTTCAGAGTACATTTGTACAAGTCCCGGGCTTTGCTCCTGAACTGCCAACATTAGCCAGTAAGAACAGGCCCAATAACAAAATCAAAACATCTCTATCTGACTGCAGGATCTTGGCAGGTGGATGGAAACCTCAAACAAATTATCAAAGGAGCTAGCTCTCAGCAGTGCTTCTGAAATCAATGGGAATCTGTTTTTTTTTATAGTCGGGGCAAACCCACAATATGAGTATTTTGGCAAGCACCGTATGGAAACCCTATCTCATATTGTGGCCTATATTAAAATGAATCATTTAATCCCATTTACCCATTAAATAGTCTAAAAAGTGTTACTCAAGAATCACAGTCTAGGCAATGGAGGTACAGAAGAGATATTTTCTATAGTGAAGATTTCATTGGGATGAGAGAGGAAACCGGAGCACCCATAGGAAACCCATGCGGTCACAGGGAGAACGTGCAAACTCCACACGTACAGCACTTGAGGTCAGGATTGAACCCGGGTCTCTGGCGCTGTGAGGTAGCAGCTCTACCAGCTGCGCCACTGTGCTCCGGTTTCCTCCCACATCCCAAAGACCTATAACCTACAAAGCGGGTTTTTAGGTTAATTGGCATCTGTAAAATTAGCCTAGTGTGTGGATGAGGAGTGGGACAACATATAACTATATATGACATATAACTTATTAAGAATAAGGGGTAGGTCATTTAGGACTGAGTTGAGGAAAAACATTTTCACCCAGAGAGTTGTGAATCTGTGGAATTCTCTGCCACAGAAGGCAGTGGAGGCCAATTGACTGGATATATTCAAGAGAGAGTTAGATATAGTTCTTAGGGCTAATGGAATCTAGGGATATGGGGACAAAGCAGGAACGGGTTACTAATGTTGAATGATCAGGCATGACCATATTGAATGGCAGTGCTGGCTTGAAGGGCCGAATGGCCTACTCCTGCACCTAATTTCTATGTTTCTATATTTCTGTTCAACTAGTGTGAACGAGTGATTAGTGGTCGATGAGGACTCAATGAGACAAAAGGCATCTCTCCGTGCTGTATCTCTAAACTAATCATTCGGCTTGGCACCTTTGTGACTAAGTCCATGTGTTTCAATTAATGTGAATACAGAAAGGGTGTTTGCTGTAAATGATAGAACAATTTCCATTACCTTTTTGTGCTCTGTTATTTGGATGCTGGATTGAGTAGCATCTGTGGAGGGAGGAAGAGTTAATGATTCAAGTGGGTGACTTGTCAAACTTGCTCTCATATTAACAGGCTGGAAATATTTTTAAGATTAGATTACACCACCTAGCCCATGTTTGTACCAGGACATTATTTCCATATTCTGTAGTCCTAGCTGTTATGTATGTCAAGAGGAAACATAAATGAAGGCTCATAAATTCAAAAGTAGCAGTCGCAAGCAGCTGAGAGTGTGGATTATTTAATATTAGACTATTATTTTAGGACTAATATCACATTGAATTACTGACAGCTTCAACAAAAATTCACTTCTTGGAAATGGAATTGGTGTTGGATAAAACCATAATAAATCAAATCCCTTTATCTTCTCCTGTTTCACAAAACATCTGACCTGATCAGTTCTTAATGTACAAATGTGCAGCAGACTTGGCAGTTGTTAGATTTTTTTTGCAAAGAAAGTGTTACGTGTAAAATGAGATGTATATTCCCTTCATTTCATTGTACAAGACTGTGGTTCAATTACATCTTGAAAACTGTGTCCAATTCTTGCTAACTGACATGGCAATGGCTCCTGCGGTTCCTGTAAAGACTCACAAGAGCGCTAGTTGGAGGGCACCAGTTTGACACACCTTACCCTTACCCTTCCATAATTCTGTCTCCCTCTCCCCTGTCTCTCTGTCTGAAGAAGGGTCTCAACCTGAAAAGTCATCCATTCCATCTCTCCAGAGATGCTGCCAGCCCAACTGAGTTACTCCAGCATTTTGTGTCGATCTAGGCTGAAAGTATTGTCAAGGGTGCCTGCCACCCTGGCCATTCCCATTTCTCTCTTCTACCTTCTGGGGGTAGATACAGGAGCTTGAAAGGTTATGCATCAGATTTAAGAACAGCTTGTTACCCACTGCTCTCAGACTCCTGAACATCACCTCTTTCATAAACCCTTCCTAGAGGTGCTGTCACATACTCTTACCCCTAACTCTACGTCATTTAATCGTTTTGTTATTGCACATCAATATTTTTTGCACTACTCCAATCTATAGACTGTTCTGCTGTATTGCACGTTATATTTATTGTTATATTTATATCACTGCATGTACACTGCTGACTCTGTGAGCTTCACATGAACAAGGAAATTCATTACACCATGCAATATTTATGCTATTAAACTAATCTGATTTGATCTATCCTGGATGGTCTTTAGCTTTTTAAGAGTTGTTGGAGCTGCATTCATCAAAGCCAATGGAGAATATTCCATTGTGCTCTCTACTCTTACCTTGTAGATAAATGGAAATACCTCTAGGGATCAGTAGGAGTCTGGTGACCTTGTGGAACTGGTATTTATGTGGCAGGTCCAGTTGACCTCCTGTTTAATGATAGCCCTAGGATAATAACCATATAACCATATAACAATTACAGCACAGAAACAGGCCATCTCGGCCCTACAAGTCCATGCCAAACAACTTTTTTTTCCCCTTAGTCCCACCTGCCTGCACTCATACCATAACCCTCCATTCCCTTCTCATCCATATGCCTATCCAATTTATTTTTAAATGATACCAATGAACCTGCCTCCACCACTTCCACTGGAAGCTCATTCCACACCGCTACCACTCTCTGAGTAAAGAAGTTCCCCCTCATATTCCACCTAAACTTCTGTCCATTAATTCTGAAGTCATGTCCTCTTGTTGGAATCTTCCCTATTCTCAAGGGAAAAGCTTGTCCACATCAACTCTGTCTATCCCTCTCATCATTTTAAAGACCTCTATCAAGTCCCCCCTTAACCTTCTGCGCTCCAGAGAATAAAGACCTAACTTATTCAACCTATCTCTGTAACTTAGTTGTTGAAACCCAGGCAACATTCTAGTAAATCTCCTCTGCACCAGTCCCTCATCCACGCATTTATCCTCCACCTCACTCCATTCCTACTCTCACTGTCGCGTGGCACTGGCAGTAATAGGCAAACCGTGTCTGGCGAAGATCTCTGCTAGTGCCTATACAGTTTTTTCTGCTGTTGTTGACTTCATCACTGCATACTCACAGTACCTACTATAGTAGTCTCCCACTACCATAATTGATTCACCTGTTGGAAGTGGTCCAAGAAAGTCAACAGCTAT
The DNA here is from genome assembly GCF_028641065.1 of Leucoraja erinaceus. NCBI lineage: Eukaryota > Metazoa > Chordata > Chondrichthyes > Rajiformes > Rajidae > Leucoraja > Leucoraja erinaceus. The sequence continues at coordinate 62,282,430 of NC_073380.1, forward strand.
GTCAACCCATGGTCCTGTTGGCAACTTTGTACTTCTAATTGGTTCTGGTGGGTTGCTCTTGCTTGTGATTTGGCATCCATGACATGTGTTGACAAATTTTTCGACATCTTTCTCGCAACCTGGACACCACACTTTGCTCCGCAAATTCTGTTTAGTACCGACGCTGCCTTAATGTCCTTCATGCGCTAATGACACGATCCTTGGTCATAGTGCCTGTGGGATCACCAATCTGCTGCCTCTCAGCACACACTGACCAATTACTCAAAATTCATAATATTGGTAATGTATGCTTTGTAAGGGCATTGATCCCATTGCCTAGTGTGAATACGCACCCTGTTCAGGATCATGTTCTGATTTCCTTTCAACTTCCTTCATTGTCACGGCTCCTGGCATTGACTGAATTGCGACGAATCGCACAAAGTTCTCTGCATCCATCTCTAGCGTGGATGTTGCTCCCAGCTGTTCAACCTTCAACAGTTTCGACAGCGGGTCCATGATGTTTGCTTTCCCAGCAATGTGGACTACTTTGTACTTGTCCTGTTGGAGTCTCAGCACCCAACGTTCTATTCTGGCACATGGCTTAGACCTTGTCGAATAGATCACTTCCAACAGCTTGTGATCTGTAACAAGTTCAAATTCAATGCCGTACAAGTATGGATGGAACCTTTCACAGGCCCACACTAGTCCCAGTGCTTATTCATCTGTTTGAGAATACCTTCTCTCCACGCTGGTTAACGATCGACTGGCATATGCTATGATTCTGGGTCCATCTGCATGTGTCTGTACCAACACTGCTCCTAAACCAACCAGACTAGCATCTGCTATGACTTTTGTTGGTCAACTGGATCATGATATCCCAGGGTTTCTGCACTTATTAGACTCTGTTTCAGTGATTTGAATGCCTGTGTCTGTTCACTACCAAACTGGAACGGTACGTCTTTACTCGTCAACTTTCTCAGTGGATCTGCCAGTGTAGCAACATTTAGAATGAATTTTGCACAATAATTGACCAATCCTAGAAAACTCCGCATCTCGGTTGCATTCTGAGGTTCATGTGCATCTGCAACAGCTTTCACTTTAGCTTTGGCTGGGTTCAGCCCTTCACTTGTGAGTCTGTGTCCCAAGAAATCCATCTCAGAGACGCAAACTTGCACTTGCCTTCTTTCACAGTGAGAACTGCTTCTTGAAGTTTTGTCAATACTAGCTTCAACCTCCTGTCATGCTCTTCACGACTTGATGCATGGACAATGATGTCATCTAATATGTTTGCTGCTCCTGGTACACCTTGAATCACTGTGGATTTTGTCCTGATAGATCTCAGGAGCAGCATTGTTTCCAAACATCAGTCTTTTGTATCGGTACAATCCACAGTGAGTGACGAATGTTGTCACCTCTCTTGACTCAGGATGTAATTCCAACTGATGATATCCCCACTTGAGATCAATTTTGGAAAACACTTTGCTGGTTGATAACTCTTGTAACTCCTCATCAACCATAGGATTGGGTGTCTTTCTCTGATTATTGCCTCATTGGCTCTCTTCATGTCAACGCACAGTCTAATGTCATAATTGGGTTTCGGCACATTCACAACTGGACTCACCCATGGCGTCGAACGTTCAACTGGTTCAATAATGTCCTGATCAATCAACTCCTTGATTTTAGCTTCTACTTTTCCACGAAGTCCAAATGGCATTCTCCGCACCGGTTGATCTATCGGCTTGACATTTTCATCAATGGCTAACTTCACTTGCCGGCCTTTCAATTTTCCAACCCCTTGGAATACTGAATCAAATTCCTGCCTCATTTCATCATATGACTGCACTGAATTGACATGCACTCCGATGTGAAGCATTCCCAGCTCTCGAGCTGTATTTCTACTCAGCAGAGGTTCTCCCTTCTCCTCTATCACCACGGATTCTGCTTCAGTTTCTCTATCTCTGACCTACTTTAGTCGTGAAACATCCAATGGTCTGCAATGGTTTAGTTGTGATGTAGGGATATAACTTCCTACTACACCTCCTTGACGTGCACTTGATTTTCTGCTGTTTCAAGCATTCGCAAAGTGATCTGTCAATTACGTTGCTGTCGCTACCAGAATCTACAATTGGCACTGTAACACCTCCGATGGTTACTGCAACTTTCTTGTGGTGGCTCTCATTCAATGCAAACTGATAATTCCTTTTAACAGCATGCTCACCAGCTTCATCACTATCTTCATCACTTCTGAAATTACCATCTACGTGACAGACATGACCCTTCTTTTTCTGCCAAGGTCTGTCTTTATTTTCACTGGACCTCCCTTTCTTGTTGTAATCACTTGTCTTGTCCATGTCCCTACTTTTACATTTCTTTGCAAAATGATCTTTATCTCCACATTTCCTACATGTTCTACCTTTTGCTGGACAACATGCATCTTTCCCTATGTGATTCTTGTTGCCACACCAGTAACACTCAACCTCACATTCAGGCATATTCCTTGGTCTCCCTTAGGACAGCTGGTTAACTTGACCAGTCTTGGAATCTTTCAATTTCATCCTGTGAAATTGTCCCTCAACACTTCCAGTGCTGCTGCAATCAACAAAGCATCATTAAGGTTTAACTCACCCCCTTTTTCTAACAGCCTTCTCCTGAGCTTGCCTGACCTGCAATGCTGGACAACCTGATCCAATATCTGGTTTTCCACATCAGCAACCACATATTTGCATCCTACAGACACATGTCTGAGTCTCGTCACAAATTGAGCAACACTCACCCTCTTCCTGCAATGTTTTACGGAATAAATGGCGTTGAAATGTAGCATTTGGCACCACCACATAATGACTGTTCAAAGCATCAACGGCTTTCTTATAGTCTTCCTTCATTCTGGTACCAGGGAGTGTTTTAAACATCTCTCAAACAGCTGGTCCCACGGTGAAAAGAAGCAATGCTCTCCGCTGCACCTTCTGCCCCGGCTTACTCGCCTCAAGAAGGAGCCCTGAACTGTCGGCGTAAGCTTCGAATCCCTCCACTGACGGTACTCGCATCACCCGTCGGATTGAAGTGTGGAACTCCGCGAAGTGCTAAGAAATCAGCTCCAGCGACCGCCATTTAAAAAAATATATATTTTCCAGCTCGAAGCCACGGATTCAGAATCTAAAATATCGAAAACATCCGAAATATCCAAATTATCCTCATCGCCAATGTCACATCCTGGCCTCAGATGTGGAATAATAATGATACTGACACAATATTTATAGTTTACATTCCTTGGTCTCCGAGTTTATTATCTCACTCAGCCATGGCCTCCTGCCTTGGCTTACACAGTGCACATGCGATCTGACCTCCAGGTCAGCTGATACAAAGGTCATGATATTTGCATATCATCATCATGACTCATCGTCATGACAGGCAACACGGTGGCATAGCAGTAGAGTTGCTGCCTTACAGTGCTTGCAGAGTAGACCCGGGTCCCATTCTGACTACGGGTGCTGTCTGTGCGGAGTTTGTTCGTTCTCCCTGTGACTGTGTGGGTTTTCTCAGAGATCTTTGGTTTCCTCCCACACTCCAATGACGTACAGGTATGTAGGTTTATTGGCTTGGTGTATGTGTAAATTGTCCCTAGTGTGTGTAGGATAGTGTTAATGTGCGGGGATTGCTGGTTGGCGAGGACTCGGTGAACCGAAGTGCCTGTTTCCATGCTGTATCTCTGAACTAAACTAAACTAAACTAAACTAAACTCAACAAGTGTGGATTAACAGGGAGTTTTGATTCCCACCATGCTTTGTCCTCCCCCTTCTTTCTTCCAGCTGTCCCTTCCCTCCCCACCTCCCCCTCCTCCCCCTCCCCCCCCCCCCCCCCCCCCCCCTACAATCAGTCTGAAGCAGGGTTCCATCCTGAAACGCCATCTATCCACGTTCTCCAGAAATGCTGTCTGGCCCGCTGAATTACTTCAGCATTTTGTGTCTCTTTTATGTAGGTTACTGTTTATTTGGGGTTTTCCTCAGTAATTCGTCAATTTGGTAAGGTTAGAGTACTTAAAGTGGGGCTGAAGAAGTCACAAGTGCACAACCCACAATAGTCTGGTGCAATACAGAAGGTGAGTATGCGGGCAGTTGGAAAGAAGTCATACAGATTTCCTTATCTCTAGTTGGCCTGAAATTTGATCTTGCGTAGCTCGCACGCATGATTACATGCCTTTGGATGAGTGGGAAAAGCCTGTCCTAAAATGTGCGAAGTACAGGCAGAGTGGACAGACCACTGGGTCACTCACAGGAGGTCACTTCATATTTTGAAACAAAGCCCCATGTGACAGTAATCCAGCCTCAATTTCCGACCTCACATTGATCACTGTAAAATTGTATGGTCTGTAAATCGAACACAAAAGTTGAGCCCAGTTTTCAAACTGTCCTCCTGCCACTCATTAACAAGGCCTCTCAAAATCGGTCCTTTTATTTTGAGGCCCAATTCTCTCTCTAAGCATTTCCTTCTGCCAGCATCTATCTTTCTGACCTCTTGGTCATGGGTCAGCTCAGCAGCACAAGCGCATACAATGCGCAGCCTTTACCGTGACATAGCAACAATGGCTGCAGCTGACCCACTGCAAACTGCTTGGCTCAAGAGATTTTAATCTCTACTCTGCTTTAACTTTGTCAGAAGAAAGCAGATATCATCAAAATTTGTGGAAACATTTATCATTTATTCAACTTCCAACTTAGGCCCATAAGTGAGTTGATAAATAAGATCATGGATGGGCTGATCGTACACAGATTGATAGGCTCAATTCCTTTGTGAAAACTTCTTGCATTGAAACAGCAGCTGCACTATTGATCAGATGTCAGTCAGTCTTCCCAAGTTTCTATTTTTTTAATTGAAATTGTAATAGAAAAATGAAAAACAAAATTTGCAAATGATGTTCAAATGTGGCGTATCTTCAGTCATAGACTATACAATGTAGTGTATCAATTGTTCGATCAGCTCTCAGTTCAAGGTTTATACCTGGTTTAAACCTGGTTCAAAGATGCAAATCTCCTCTGTGTGAAATGTGAGTTTTGGCAGTTTTAGTTCACATTCAAATGATCATGATCTACACAAAGACGCCTCTGATGTGTCGCATGAGTGCATCAGGGGCTAACTTCCTGGGTGAGGTCTGAGGCCCATTGTTGGGGTATATATATAAAACATGCAAAGGAAAGGCTTTTAGTTATACTAAACGTGGAAGACCTCTTCTATTGTCCTTTGGCACGGTGTACAATAGAACATTACAGCAATAAACCACTGCATCAAGCAGGTGTCTGACTATCATGCAGTGAAAACTTCAGGACCTTTTTCCAACACAGAAGTTTTTTCAGCATAGGGTTTTCAATTTAGTTATTTTCTACATCACATCAATTTCACCTTTCACACCTATGCTTGCTCACTTGTGCGGTCTCCTGATTGACCAAACTTCAATTTCAAAATTCTCACATTTGTTTTCAAATTATTTCATGGTCTTGCTCTTCCCCATCTCCGTAATTTGTCCATTACCCTGAGATATATACAAAATGCTGGAGTAACTCAACGGGACAGGCAGTATATCTGGAGAAAAGAAAATGGTGATGTTTCGGGTTGAGACCCGTCTTCAGATTGAGAGGCTTGGGAGACAGAAACTAGATGGTAATCCTGCTAGTTTTACTGTTTGTATCTCCTTGTTATCACAATCAACAATGGACTGTTATGGGCTCTTTGGTAATCGGTGCCAGCTCTGATCTGTTCTTTACCTTTCCATACATCTAGTTTCCCTTTCCCTTGACTCACAATGTGAAGAAGGGTCTTGACCTGTAACGTTACCTATTCCTTCTCCCCAGAAATGCTGCCTGTCCTGCTGAGTTACTTCAGCATTTAGTGTCTATCTAAATCAGCATCTGCTTCCTACACATTGCCCTGAGATATATTTGGTTCTCCATTTCTGGCCCTTTGCCAACACTAAATGTAATTATTATTGGCCTTGAGTAAGCCTTATATTGGTTTCCTCCATGTAATATAAATGGAAGTTGTTGCTAAAATGCAGCATACATGTGCTCTTTTTGAGACTGTGATTGCTCCAGTATTATGGAATGGTACAGAAGAAAGCCATTCAGCTTTATCAGATTCATACCAACTCCTAGGGAACTCCTTTGAGGATGTGACAAGTAAAATGGATGAAGGGGAGCCAGTGGATGTAGTGTATCTAGACTTTCAGAAAGTCTTTGATAAGGTCCCGCATGGGAGACTAAAATTAGAGCACATGGTATTGGGGGTAGAGTGTTGACATGGATAGAAAATTGGTTGGCAGATAGGAAGTAAAGAGTAGGAGTGAACGGGTCCTTTTCAGAATGGCAGGCAGTGGCAAGTGGAGGGTCGCAAGGCTCGGTGTTGGGGCTGTAACTGTTTGAAATATATATTAATCATTTGGAAGAGAGAATTAAGAGCAACACTAGCAAGTTTGCGGATGACACAAAGCTGGGTGGCAGTGTGAACTGTGAAGAGAATGTTAGGGGGTTGCAGGTCTCCTAATTTGAGGAAGGACATTCTTGTGATTGAGGCAGTACAGCGTAGGTTCGGGAGATTGATCCCTGGGATGGCGGGACTGTCATATGAGGAAAGATTGAAAAGACTATGCTTGTATTCACTGGAGTTTAGAAGGATGAAGGGGTTTTATAGAAACATATAAAATTATAAAAGGTCTGGACAAGCTAGTTGCAGGAAAAATGTTCCCAATGTTGGGCGAGTCCAGAACCAGGGGCCACGGCCTTAGAATAAAGGCCATTTAAGACTGAGGTGAGAAAAAACTTTTTCACCCAGAGAGTTGTGAATTTGTGAAATTCCCTACCATAGAGGTCAAATCACTGGATGGATTTAAGAGAGAGTTAGATAGAGCTCTAGGGGCTAGTGGAATCAAGGGATATGTGGAGAAGGCAGGCACTGGTTATTGATTGCGGACAATGAGCCATGATCACAATGAATGGCGGTGCTGGCTCGAAGGGCCGAGTGGCCTCCTCCTGCACCTATTTTCTATGTTTCTATGTTTCTAAACCCATTTAATTCCATTCTCCTTCACTTTGCATCCCTACAAACCTATTCACTCTCACACATTAATGCCAATGTCCCTATTGAGTCCTTTTTGTCATTAACCTACACAAAGGGGCAATGGCATTTAACTTACCAGCACATTTTTGGCATGCGGGAGGAAACTGGAGCATCCAGATGAAATGTACATGGGTACAGATGAAATGTACATAGCTGCTGAAGACATGTTCATAGATACATATTGAACAAAAGATAATTCCAATTTGATGATTCATTTCTCTCCCAGGTATTGAAAACCATTGTTTAATTTCATGACTCCATATGGTCTTGCATCCCATGTGATGTAATTACATTCTACTATTATAATATCTAATCGTTTGTTTACTCACAGTAATTATATTTGGAATCTAATTTTTTTAATGACTTTGTCATTCACCTAGTTTTGCTCATCTGATTAATCTGCGTTATCTGGATTTACCAGAGCTAGAGCAATTAGAAATGAATATGCTTGAACCCCTCATTATCAAAATGTTGAGGGAAGAATGCTACCAATGATGAAGGATAAGCACTTATATAAATTATGCACTTTGTACATTATTTTTAGTGTGTGATAAAGTGAGCAGCATCCAGTGAGCTTTTAAAGGATGATTACAGTGCACAGACTAAAAACATTGTGTCATTTGTAAACTGCTTGGGGTCACTGTTGATGCTGTCCACAGAGCTTTTAAATTCATTATAATAATAGCACTTTCTCAGGTTAGACTTGTTGGCACACTATCAAGGCTTTACAATCTGACCCATGTGACACGTATCCCACAAGCATTAATGCTGTTTAAAGACCACTTCATCTCTTCCTCGGGAACAATCTAATAGCTTCAACAAGTCTGCACAGAATCAAATCTACAATTAGATATTTCAGGAAATCCAATTTAATCGTGTAATTGTCAAGAAAAAGATTCTGTTAATTCATGTTTAACAATGTATTTACTATTATAATTTAATTTTGAATAAAAAATTTAAATCCACTTAATTATTGTTCATAATGATTGTTAAAAATTCTATAACTAAAATTCAATTAAATCTTGGTGTCTCAGTTCCGAGGAGACCTTGATAACTTTTACATTTATTGGATCTTTATAAATCCACTTTGAGCAGCACAGCACTGTCATTCAGAAGCTAGGTTTGACGTCAATTGGGAACAATGCACATCACAAGGTGACATGAGAGGCAGAGAAAATATCTTCAAAGATCTTCAACAATGCTGATTTTAAAGATTAAATTCATGCAGTTCCACAAGGGTAGTTCTCTGCAGAAAGCAACCAAAGACTGCAAAATCTTCCTGCTTTTTGCTTTCATTTTACCCCTTTCTTTGCTGCAGCTGTTGACATAAAGTGGGCACAGTTCCACATGTACGTGCACCATGCTCACATGAGCATTTCTTGCCTCTCAAACATTGGCTATAGAGAACATCTGCTGCAAAAGCAATCTAATTCCTTATGGATGACTGGAGAGGATTCAGCCTCCAAAGACAAGTCCTTTGCAACTGAGCTACTAGCAATCAGCAATATACATGTTTTTTGTGTCTATCTTATGTTTTTAAGTTGCATTGCCTAGTGCTACAATTGCTGATACACTTAATCAATTAACTGATGCAGGTGTTTGTGCCATGCCATGAATAATTTGTCTCTGGCAGTCAGGCGTGACAAGAACATTGATAAATGAGATAAATCATGAGAGGAATAGATCGGGTAGATTGGTAGATGCTCAGAGAATTGAAGACAGGAGGACGTGGGTTGAAGGTGAAGGGGAAAAGATTTAATAGGAATCTGAGGGGTAACATTTTCACGCAAAGGGTGATGGGTGTATGGAACAAGCTGCCAGAGGAGGTCATTGAGGCAGGGACTATCCCTATGTTTAGGAAACAGTTAGAGAGGTACATGAATAGGACAGGTTTTATGGGCCAAACACAGGCAAGCGAGACCAGTGTAGTTGGGAAATGGTGGCCGGAGTGGGCAAGTTGGGCTGAAGGGCCTGATTCCACACTGTATCACTCTATGACACTCTAAATATCAGCCAATTTCACACCAGAAATCATAACTACCCACCTATAAAAGTTTATTTGTGTACGTTGCTTGGATGGATGTGGAGGCAGAAGATGAAGAGCCAGCATGGTCTAAGCTGAGGGAACAATAGTGTGTCTATTTTATTAAGTCCATGCATCTACTCTTTTTGCAATCATATTCCAACAAACGGTGGGCACTCTGGTAATCCTCTGTCAGTCCAGGCTGCTTATTGTATCTCTATTTATGAATGGTAGTCCATTTGAGGTTTAGATTAAAGTAACAAATCCAACACAAGCAGATTAAAATAACTTCACAAGATGAGCACAGGAGGATTAAACTGATGTAAAGACAAATGAATATGGAATCAGGACAATTAGACAACAATCAATTGATGAATAGTTTTCCAACACAATGGCTCAGGTTTTAAATGTGAGTTAAAGGAAAATGGAGAATTGCTCCAAGTAATTCAATTGAGTTAATATCGTAACATTTTCAGTAAACATCAAACTATTTTTGAGATTTGAGCGTTATATTTGGTGGAAAACTATCTGTCCTCATTACAGTACAGATATATTTTACAGTATAGATGTGATATTCTAAAAAAGATGAGAAATCTTGATGCAAACTGAAAACTAATGTTGTCTCTTCAAGTATAAACAACCAAATCTAAATTGGCTAATTTATCTTTGTTTGCATTTTTGCTAATACCTCTTGATGAAGAGGGACAGTTATTCAATCTAACTCAAAATGAAATTCTGATGAAGATGGAGCTTGTTTTATCTGCAGCCAAAAAGGCAAGATATTTTAAAATAGGAAATCAGCCTGATGACTGAGGACTGTACTTTATGTTCCTATGTTCCATGGTTCGCAACAATATCAGAAATTCAATGCATTTCTAACAAAAATTGTATTTGCCTTAAGTGCTTTATCATTGATCTTTTATAAGTTCACCTGAAAAAATAAGTTATCTGCATCAGAGCTCTCAAACTACATTTTGAGTGACACTCTGATAGAGTGCATTCTCTGCAGTTCACAAGCTATTTACCAAATGAATCAGACACAAAAAGCTGGAATAACTCAGTGGGTCAGGCAGCATCTCTAGAGAAAAGGAACAGGTGATGTTTCTGGTCGAGACCTTTCTTCAGACTGGTGTGAAGAAGAGTCCCGATCCGAAATGTCACCTATTCCTTTTCTGCTGAGTTGCTGCCTGACCCGCTGAGTTATTCCAGCTTTTTGTGTCTATCTTCGATTTAAACTGGCATCTGTAGCTATAGTACTTCCTACCAAATGAATTAGACTGGTATCCAGCAACACTACATGCAGTCTTTTTTTAGAATCTCTCAGAATAAATGCATAATAATTTGAATGCATAATAATTTCTTTCCTACCATAACTTTGATCAACACTGCAAACATTGAGATTTGGGTGAATGTGCAAAGGGACTCGCAGTGATGCTCGAGAAGTCTTTCATGTGAGTCTATTTTTATCCATCTCCATACCTCGCTGCCTGGCAATTTTTCATTTTCACATAGAATGACCACCAAGTCCTTAAAGTCCTGCAAATTGCATTGTAGTCAGTGAATGTTAGGTTTTTAGGTTTATTATTAAAAGGCCGAAGTGTTGTGAGGATGGTGGGTAATTATTCTTGCTGTGTTTTAGTTAGTTAGACCATACAGCAGCTCCAAGCCTCCATCTTCCATGGTTTAGCCTTAATATTTCGGTGCACAATAGCTTTAGTATATAGTTTACCCCTGAAGTCGGAATATAAAATATCTATGAAATAAGAATACAAAATATGCCATTGATAAAAGTAGAGAATACAGGAGGGTAATCTCTCTACAACCACACCTCAATGAGATCTGAACCTGCTATGATTAGAATTCTTCTTCTGTTGCATCTGTCTCCAGGCCTTTTCCTCTGGTAAGGAATCCTCACAGCCCAGTGAGGACTCTTCTCCTGTCTCCAGCATTCCTCCACCTTTTGAACTCCTCATGCTGGCCTTCTACCCTCTCTAGAATTCTTTATTTCCAACTGTTGGCGTGACCAACTGTCTTGATTTCTTTACTCCCCTTAGCCATTGCAATCTCACCCCACTGAACACCACAGAATTGAGTCTGAAAAAGAGCCCCGACCTGAAACAGCACCGATCCTATGTTCTCCTGGGATGCTGCCTGGCCCACTGAGTTACTCCAGCACTTTGTGTGTGTTTTTTAGGAGTAATACTTCTCTGGGGCAATTCATGGCAGCATATCTCCTCTGGGATTCTAATATGCATTTACTTGAAGGTTCCCTTTCCAATTGAAGTGGGCGTGGGAAATCTATTTATAGATTTTGTAGCTAGAAAGTAGATTACTTTTGAGAACTCAGATTTGACAGCTGCAGTGAGTAGTGGAAAAGAAAAGCAAGCTAATAATGTGCTGATGTAGTTGCCTTTTGACACAATATTGATCAATTCCCCTTTCTTGGCAAAGGCAAGCTTGTGCGAGTAAAAGGTTAATGGTCTAGCACAAGAAAATTTCCTTTCCAGCTTCTTAGTGCTGATTGAAGAGTGAAAGAGTGCTTGGTTTCTGCTGTCATTAGCTAAACACAACAGTATTTACATAAGGTGTTGATTCAAACTTGTCAGCCTTTATTATTTCTCTTTGCTAAAAGCTGGATTGGAAGTCAAGTGCACACATGGTGAGTTCAGTGCGAACGTTCAATCATTATTTTCTTCAGACTTGGCACGAATCTTTATTGATGCACCTGAGGTAAATGTCCTGCATTTAAACTATTTGAGTAGACAGGCTGGAGGCTGTCTTCTCTCTGTCTTATGACTGTGCCTGGATAATAAAAAACAATAGATAGCTCTCAGCACATCGCAAATCAGTAATCCGATAAGGGAGTTTAGATGGCATCAAGCAGCAGAATATTTTTAGGAATTCACAGGATTTTAATTCCTGGTGTACCATGAGTGGATTAGCTTTAAATATATTTATGTTATTCACCAGATATACATATATCACCTGGTGTTTGTGTTGTTTCTATAAATCTTTGTTTCCTCTAGAAGACATTACTTTTGTTTTTGCTGCTGTTTCAAGAAGGTAACTGATTATTGATTTTATCTCATTGAACCTGGAGCTTTATAAGATTAGTGTTATTAGATTGGTACACAGGATGTGTGGTGTATCCGGATTATAATTTACAATGAGTGATAGTGAAGTTCTCCATCCTTTGTATAAGATACAGCCATTAGCTGTGCTGCCTTTCCATACAAAACCATTGAGAACATCAGAACATTCAGATAGAATTGTGTTTGTTATAGCTTTTCATTAGGTCCCGGCATTTGGATTTAGTCACTAATACACTATTAATGTTAAACCCTCTTACCTCAAACAGAATCATGTATTGCTGTTGTTTTGAGCGCAACACAGTCCAAAATCAATTTTGCTTGAAGAAAAACAAAAATCTAAATGCTGGAAGAGCATGATGATAGAATGGAGTGGCTGGGCTTGAATACTCTGGAATTTAGAAGGATGAGAGGGTATCTTATTGAAACACATAAGATTATTAAGAGATTGGACACGCTAGAGGCAGGAAACATGTTCCCGATGTTGGGGGAGTCCAGCACCAGGGGCCACAGTTTAAGAATAAGGGGTAGGCCATTTAGAACGGAGATGAGGTAAAACATTTTCACCCAGAGGGTTGTGAATCTGTGGAATTCTTTGCCTCAGAAGGCAGTGGAGGCCAATTCTCTGGATGCTTTCAAGAGAGAGTTAGATCTTAAAGATAACGGAGTCAGGGGATATGGTGTGATGGCAGGAACGGGGTACTGATTGTGGATGATCAGCCATGATCATAGTGAATGGCGGTATGGCTCAAAGGGATGAATGGCCTACTCCTGTACCTGATGTCTATTGTCTAGTGTCTAGTGTCTATTGTCTATAGCTCAATTCGTCAAGCAGGATCTGTGGAGGCATAAATATGGAAGTTAATGTTCTGGGTCAAGAACTTACATCCGGAGTGAGAGGGAAACGGAAAGATTACCAGCACACATGAGTGCGAGGGTGTTGGAACGGAGGCTGGTAAGTGATAGATGGAACCAGATGGGGAGGGGATGATTGTCAGATGGAATAGAAAATATTTATGAAGTCAAAGAGTATCTCAAACCCTCCAACCCAAGCAACACCCTTGTGAATATTACTCTTGTGAAGTACCTTGTGTATCTGTGCCTCACCATACGTGCATATAACAATAAACTTGAACTCTTTTCTGTAGTATGGCGATCAGAACTACACAAAATATTCAAAGTGCAGCCTAACCAATTTTTTTATACAACTGTAACATGATATCCCAAATCATGTATTCAATGCCTTGGCCGATGAAGGCAAACATAACATACTCCTTCTTTACCACTGTCTGCCTGTGTTGTCACTTTCAGGGAACAATGTACTTGTATTCCAAGGACGCTGTGTTCAACAACACTCCAATTCACGCCCATTTTCTCAGTTGATCTATATAATGTTGTCACTTTGACAACTTTCTTCACTATCCACTATACCATCAATATTGGTGTAATCTACAAACTTAGTCATCATGCAGCAACATTCCCATCTAAATCGATATCTATGTAACGATACCACCTTTGTTGGACAAATAACAAAGGTGTTATTGTTTGTTAGGCAGTCGATGGGAAGTCACGGTGGCATAGCAGTAGAGTTGATGCCTTACAGCGAATTCAGCGCCGGAGGCCTGGGTTCGATCCCGATTACAGATGCTGTCTGTACGGAGTTTGTACGTTCTCCCCGTGACCTGCGTGGGTATTCTCTGAGATCTTCAGTTTCCTCCCACATTCCAAAGATGCCCAGGTTTGTAGATTAATTGGCTTGGTAAATGTAAAAATTGTCCCTAGTGGGCGTACGATAGTGCTAATGTGCGGGGATCGCTGGTCGGCGCAGACTATACAGGTAACAATGAGGCAGATTACAGGGAGATTCATAATCTGATTGAATGGTGTCAGAACAACAATCTTACTCTCAATGTCAGAAAGACCAAGGAGCTGATTGTTAGTATCAGAAGGAGAAAACCGGCAATTCATGAATTTATCTTCATTGATGGGACAGCGGTGGAGAGAGTCGACAGCTTCATGTTCCTGGTCATGCATATCTCTGAAGATCTGTCCTGGGTCCAGCACATTGATGCAATCACAAAGAAACCTCATCTACTTCCTTAGAAGATTGAGAAAATGTTGTATGTCGACAATACTCAATTGAACCTCTAGATGCATATGGGTGCAAGCTGATTGCTTGCTTCAATGCCTCGTTCAGTAACCTGAACACCAAGGAATGAGTAACCTTAACACCCAGGAATGAGGGAAGCTGCAGAAAGTAGTAGACATCGCCCAGTACATCACAGGTAATGACCTCTCGACCATTGAAGTGATCTATGTTAGCAGGGATGACATTTTCCTTGTGTAGGTGGTGTACGTAATGACATTAATTATTATCCATCACATCTTTCAGTCCACGCTGACATAAGTAGGAAGGGGAACAAAGAACCAAAGGGCAGAGGTTTAAGGGGAGAATGGGAACACTTAATAGGAACCTGGGGGTTAACCTTTTCACACATAGAATTGTGAGTAAATGGAACGAGCTGCAAGAGGAAGTAGCTGCGTCAGGTAGAATAACAATTTAAAAAAAAAAAGCATTTGGACAGGTACATGGATAGGAACAGTTAACAGGGATATGGGCCTCATGCAGGGAAATCGAACTAGCTTAGATGGGGAATCTTGGTTAGCATGGACGAAATGGGCCAAAGGGCTCGTTTCTATGCCGTACGACTATGACTCTATTAGATAAACCAAAGGCAGTCTGTGTGTCTACTGCGTAGAGTGCATTTGTTCAGCCCTCAAAGGTGATCTGGAGATTCTAGATGCCTGTCACTTTAATTCTCCATCCTAATCCCAGTCTGGCCCATCCATCCATGTTCACTGTTGCAATTACCTTAATTGTTGAGTGGAAGAGTGGGCATGGAATGGAGACTTAAAGTGACAAGCAATTTGCTTCCTCGGTTAGTATCAGAACTGACCATTTCTGTAGTACATCAACCATGTGTAATATCTAACCCGATTATTTTTTTTACTCCATTGTCACTGCCTGATCTGCTGGACATTTCTGACAGCTCTGACTAGTATTTTGTTTGTTTTCTATCTTTCCCCAACTCACCACTTTAATCTATAATCCAGATGACTTCATAATTGGACAGCACTAAGGAAACTCTAGCCCTATTTCAGTAGAGAAACTGCCTTTATCACCTCTGTCCATTTCCCTGCCATCTCTGCAAGTATCTTTTTCTTTCTCATTTGTGACCATGGATCTTTCACCCATTATCTCTGTTTCTTTCCCCACCGATGACCTACCGAGTGCCCAGCAATTTTCTGTTTTCATTTCTTTCCCACCATTTTCTCTCCATAATGCCAAAAGTTAGTTTTTCCTGAGCTCTGGAAAAGTAATCCCTCTGCCCAGCATTCGCCTCCCAGCTTCCATTACAAAGATTCCCAGAAGATAGGCGCAAGATGCTGGAGTAACTCAGCAGGACAGGCAGCATCTCTGGAGAGAAGAAATGGGTGACGTTTTGGGTCGAGACCCTTCTTCAGACTGATGTCAGTGGAGAGGTGATACATAGTGTTTTTTTGTGTTTTTTTGGTGTTTTTATGTGGGGGAAGAGGGCACGGTGCGGGGGATACCGTCCTTCAGCCGCTTCCTGGTGAGGACGCGACTATTATTCGAGTCGTGTCCTCGTCCCCCCCCCTCCCCCCACAACGGCCTACCTACCTGGATTGGCGTGGCCTTTCCTGCCGGGATCGACCGGAGCTCCAGCAGCAGCGGGACAGCGCTGAAACATCGCGGGGCTGGCGATGCCTTACCGGGGGTCGCCGTCTGGAGCCCGGATGGCTGGACCTGCTGCACCGACATCTTGGAGCTGCGGTTTGCGGAGCTCCCAACACGGGCGGCGCTGATGGACAGCGCGGGGTCCTGCGACTCTGCCCGGCTCGGCCTGCGGACTCAGGAGCTGCAGACTCCGGCAGCGGGAGGCGGCTGATCAGGAGGTCCGGGCCGCTGAGGAGGAGGATGTTCACCGTCAGGGTTCGGCGTTCCACCAGCTGAACATCGGGCCACCCGGGGCGGCAACTGCGGGTGCTCGGAAGGCCCCGACCACGCATGAAGGCGGAGGGGAGGCTGGCTGGACTATGGTGCCATCCTCACCTTGGTGCCATTGATGTAATGTTGTGTCGTGGACTTTCTGTGTTTGTGCTTTTTTTTAATTCAATTTCAATTTTATTTTTAATATGTTTTATTATTTATTTATTATTATTATTTTTTTTGTGATTGTTTTAATGATACTGTCTGTAAGGGAAATTCATTTTGTTGTCTCAAATTGAGACAATGACAATAAATTTGAATACAATACAATACAATACAATACATAGATAAGAAAGTGTAAGGTGTGAAAGCAGGACAAAGGAAATGGAGATCAAGGAAAATGTAGAATAGATAATTGTTAGCTGGGAGAACAAATCAACAAATCAAATAGAGATTTAAAAAAAAACTGGAGTATCTCAACAGGACAGGCAGCATCTCTGGAGAAATGGAATGGGTGCCATTTCGGGGCAATACTCGACCTGAAACATCACCCATTCCTTCTCTCCAGAGATGCTGCCTGTCCTGCTGAGTTACTCCAGCTTTTTATGTCTATCTTCAGTTTAAACCAGCATCTGCAGTTCCTTTTTACACACACAGAGATAAAATGGAGTCGGAGACAGTAAATCCAGCGGCGACCAGAAAAAGATACGACTCTTTGGGTCACTACTCACAAATGTCGCGGGATGATGCTTGTTTGGTGGTGACTAGCCGCCCAAAGAGTCAAAACATTTTCTGGTCTCCATTGGATTTTCAACACGTTAAAAATTTTCGGCAACCTGCTGCGACTATAACGGGTGCCGGGAAGTCGCTGAAAAAATCACATAAGTGGGACAGGCCCTTAAGAGATACAGTGTGGGCCAGCCATTAGACCGTTCACTATCCTACTCACACCGGGAACAATTTGTTTACTACTAACCAAAGCCAATTAACCTACAAACCTGTACGCCTTTGGAGTGTGGGAGGAAACACGTGCCCCCGGAGAAAACCCACACATACACAGGGAGAATGCACAAAGACTGTACAGGCAGCACCAGTAGTCAGGATCGAACCCAGGTCTCAGGCGCTGTAAGGCAGCAGCTCTACTGCTGTGCGACTGTGCTGCACGACATATGACAATAAAGCATTCTTGACTGTGTTCAAGAAGGAACTGCAGATGCTGGAAGATCGAAGGTACACAAAATTGCTGGAGAAACTCAGCGGGTGCAGCATCAAGTCTGAAGAAGGGTTTCGGCCCGAAACGTCGCCTATTTCCTTCGCTCCATAGATGCTGCCGCACCTGCTGAGTTTCTCCAGCAATTTTGTATAAGCATTCTTGACTGTTGGCCGCTGCCAGCGTTAGGGAAAAGCAGGGGATGAAATATTGCTATTATTACAATGGCGAGAAATCGGATCAGTTTGTGGTCAGGTAATTCTATCCTGATACTTTAAACTCCACTCTTGCCCATTGAAGCACTAGATTTGAATCCAATTATTCTGCAAATTGCATCACAAAATCTCCACAGATAAAATCGTCTGAGTTTCAGATGTTCATGCTGAAAGATATTAAATTGCTTTTTCCATCATACATTCACCATGTTTTCAATCACTCTCTTTGGATATTTTGCAGCATTTTGCAATTATTGCATTTATTTAAACGAAAAATTCTCCAATCCATTATGTACTTTGATGCAATTCCCATTCAGGGAATACCCATTCATGTCATCGACTACCAGAGCTTTTATAATACTACTCTTGAGTTAGACGAAATGTATAGGATGGACTGCAGATGCTGGTCTGCTCCGAAGGTAGAAATGCTGCCTATCCTGCTGAGTTACTCCTGCATTTTGTGTCTACCTTGAGTTAGACATTAGGGTGAACCATTGAGAGTTTACATTTGTACTGTTGGCATGAGCAGGACTCTAAACATCCAGTGTATGTTTTCCCCAATTATTTCTGCGCACAACCAATGTCTTTGCATATGCAGTGCCTGTAAAAACTAATTGCAACTGATAGAAGATAACATTGGCCAATTATAAAAGTATTCACTTAAAGAGATAAATGCATCTGTTTCGTCGTGGACTTTATTTTGAATGGTAAAGGACACCTTTTCCAGGCCACAAACAGCTCATTCTGAGCTGCAACACTCAGTCAGCCAGGTAAGGATTGTGACTTGCAGAGAATAAGCAAGGCTATCTCTGTGTGCAGCAGCAATTTGCAATCATGCCTTTCTTTCACACACACAGACATCTCTGTGACATTTGGAGCCATCAGTATGGCTGTGGATGTGAGTTTACTGGGTGGGGACAGATTGCCTGCATATTAGGCCTAGTGGGTATGCTGGGTTTGGAACATCTGACATTACTGTCTCACAAAACATTCCTAAAAATATTTGTAATCTGCCAAAAAATTGATAAAATAGATAAGAAGTTTAGCCTGAAGCTGAAAGC
This sequence comes from Leucoraja erinaceus, assembly GCF_028641065.1. NCBI lineage: Eukaryota > Metazoa > Chordata > Chondrichthyes > Rajiformes > Rajidae > Leucoraja > Leucoraja erinaceus. Next base: position 62,301,123 of record NC_073380.1, read on the forward strand.
TTACGTCATGCTTACCTTGCATAACAAAGGTATGTTTTCACCTTGCCATTCTGCACTTTTGGAAATGTATAGTGCTAAAGGCTGAATGAAAACAGTTGCCAGATTATTTTTAATTATTTTTTTGCCTGTAGCGTAAACTTGTCTGTGCTTTGAATGTCTGCTGAACAGAAAGCTTAGTTTTGAATGATGCTTGCTGAGATAGAATAGGCTGCCTTTAATCATGGAACCTGAGCACAATGTGCACTGTGTTTGTCTAAAGAAAAATGCTTATGACATTCAACAATACATCTTTATTTGGTACTGTGCGCAGTTGTTACCTTCCTGCATTTAGTGTAATCGTATGAGTCATTAGTCGTAATGAAGAAAAATATCTGAAATTTGCGGATAAGCCAGGGATTGTTCACTTGACAGGGCAAAAATGTTCAGACTGTATCAAAACCATTAGGAAAGTGGTTCAATTGATTCCAAGTCACTTCAAAGGTCAGTGGAGAGAGACATTGCGTGTTTTTTCAGGCTGGTAAGATAGAAAGCATTATTAGTTACTTTGGAAGAGGATGTGGGAACTATACATTTCCAAGTCATCACTGGCTTGAGCACAGCTCTTCCTTCCTAACTGACTCTTGATCGAGATTGTGGAAAATTTTCTGACATCGGTTGTTTTTCCCTTTTTTGAGATTTCTTTGGATGGCAATAAAATTTAAAATTTTTACAGCCACTAATACTGTTCATTAAGGCTTTAAAATGTCATAAGATCGGGGTTTTTTCTTATCAAAGCTGAGAAAACTGAATGCATGAATGAAATGAATGAATGAATGATATCTTTATTTCGAATGATTTAAAAAAAAGAAAAGAAAAGATGAAAATGAATAAATAAAAGGAAAATTATATATATACATATATATATATACATAAATACATACACACATACATACACATACATATACATATATACATACATACATACATATACACATATACACACATACACATATACATAACATATATGTACATACATAAATTAAAAAATCAAAAGCCAATTTCAACATAATACACATTAGACTCGTTCAAAAAGGGATAGGAAGAAGCCTATGCTTGTCAAGTCCTACCCCCATTCTTCACCATTAACAAATGCAAAATTCAATAAAATAAACTAAACAGACAATTCAAATAACCATATAACCATATAACAATTACAGCACGGAAACAGGCCATCTCGGCCCTACAAGTCCGTGCCGAACAACTTTTTTTCCCTTAGTCCCACCTGCCTACACTCATACCATAACCCTCCATTCCCTTCTCATCCATATGCCTATCCAATTTATTTTTAAATGATACCAACGAACCTGCCTCCACCACTTCCAATAAAACTACTCCAATCAAGCTATTAAGAAAAAAAGAACAAAAAAAGAAAAGAACAAAAAGAACAAGCACCATTAACATCTGTGAGATTTACATTCTCCTTCCTCATTACTGTACTTTTCAAAGATATATCTTTTGTACATTTTTTAAATTGCATTATATTCATACTTTGTTTAATCGTTTCGTCAAGACCATTCCACAAAACCACCCCACAAATGGAAATACACATACTTTTTAAATTGGTCCGAGCATAATGCTGTTTCAAGTTTAGTTTCCCTCTAAAGTTATAACCCCCCTCTCTGTCTTTGAACAGTTTTTGTATGTTTACAGGTAGCAGTTTATTTTTTGCTTTATAAATTATTTGTGCAGTCTTAAATTCTACCAGATCCTTAATCTTTAAGGTGTGTAATTTTAAATACAGTATATTGGTGTGTTCATGATATCCTACATTGTTTACTATACGAATAGCTCTTTTTTGTAGTGTGCTTAGAGATTGTAAGGTGGTTTTGTAGGTGTTGCCCCATACTTCCACACAGTAATTTAAATATGGTAACACAAGTGAGCTGTACAGAATATACAGTGCTCTCTCATTCAAAACATGCCTTGCTTTCCTCATCAATCCAATACTCCATGCTACTTTTGCTCTCACGTGTTTTATATGGGGTTTCCAGCAGATTTTGTGATCAAGAATCACACCCAGAAATTTATTTTCATACACTCTTTCTATTTCAACCTTATTTATCATTACTTTTACTTGTGTATTTATTTTGCGTTTTCCAAACAGCATAAGTTTGGTTTTGTTTAAATTTAATGATAATTTATTCAAATCAAACCATGTTTTTAGTTTACTCATTTCTGCTGTGACCACCTCCAAAAGCTGCTGCAAATTGTCCCCATCACAGAAAATATTAGTGTAATCTGCAAATAACACACATTTCAAGAGGTTTGACACCCTACATATATAATTAATATACAAAATAAATAATTTGGGGCCCAAAACCGACCCCTGTGGGACTCCACAAGTTATTTCTAAGCATGCTGATTTGCAGTCCCCTATTTGCACAAACTGATGTCTTTTACTTATGTAGCTTCTCATCCACTCTAGTCCAACCCCTCTGATTCCATACTTTTCCAGTTTTTTGATTAGCAAATGATGATCAATTGTATCGAATGCTTTTTTCAAATCTATAAATACACCCATTGCATATTTCCTGTTATCTATAGAACTGGTAATGTCTTCAATTAACTCCATTAATGCCCTGGATGTCAATCTGTTTGACCTGAATCCATATTGACTATCAACTAGCAATTCGTGCTTCTCGATAAAGTTATCTAATCTACTTACATACAGTTTTTCTAATATTTTTGAGAACTGAGGGAGTAACGACACTGGCCTGTAATTTGTAAATTGATTTCTGTCTCCAGCTTTGTATAGTGGGATGACTTTGGCAGTTTTCATTTTACATGGAAATACACCAGTTTTGAAAGATAAATTGCAAATATAAGTTAAGGGTTTTACAATTACACCAATGACTACCTTGATTAAAGCCATATCAATGTCATTCCAGTCTGTAGACCTTTTATTCTTACAATTACTAACAATGTCAATAATCTCCTTTTCATCAGCTGCTTTCAAAAACATTGAGTTTGGGTTGCTGTCTAACAAATCCACAACCTTCCCCTCTCCTTCTTCTGACTGTGGATTATCGATTTCTTCTGCCAGTTTTGGTCCCACACTTACAAAAAATTTGTTAAACCCATTAACCACATCATTCATGCCGCTTACAGTTGTATCATTGTCTTTAAAATACTGAGGGTAGTTTATATTCATTGATCCATTCCTGATAATACTATTTAACACATTCCATATGCACTGGATATTATTTTTATTATCCTTTAATATTTTATTATAATAATCTTTCTTACATATCCTCATAATACTAGTCAATTTGTTTTTGTATCTTTTGTATTTACTTTCTGCTTCTATAGTTCTGAATTTTATGAATTCTTTATACAAGATATTCTTTTTTTTGCATGCATTTTGTAGTCCTTTTGTCATCAATGGCCTATCTATATATTTTTGCTTCTTGTTGTGTTGTTTCAAAGGACAGTGTTCATCATATAATGATTTAAATATTATCAGGAATGTTTCATACGCTTTGTTGGTATCAGTCTCTTTAAACACTTGTTTCCAATTTTGGGTCAGTAATACATTTCTAAATTTATTTATAGATTCTTCTGTTCTTACTCTCCTGTATCTAATCTTATTAACATCCTTACACTTAACATAATCACAAACAAACATTACAAAAACTGGCAAATGGTCACTGATGTCATTTAGTAGTAACCCACTCTTTATGTTGTTGTCCATACTGTTTGTAAATATGTTGTCTATTAGAGTTGCACAGTGAGATGTTATTCTACTTGGTTTGGTGATAAGTGGAAAAAAACTCATACTGAACAATACATCGATAAATTCATCAGTCTGTTTGTGCTTGTTGGGATTTAAGAGATCTAAATTAAAATCCCCACAAATTAACACAACTCTGTGATCTTTCTTGGCAAACAATCTTTCCATACTATTCTTGAATATTTCAATATTGGAACCAGGTGCTCTGTATACACAACTTACAATTACATTTTTATTTTTTTCCAGGTAGATATCTATAGTAATAATCTCCATCACATCATCAATATTAGTTGTCATATTTTCCACTATTTTATAATTTAATCTTTTATCTACATACAAAGCCACCCCTCCTCCTTTTTTATTTTTCCTATTTATGTAATTCAGTTCATATCCATTTAACTCAAAATCCACACCCTTTTCAGTACTAAGCCAGGTCTCAGATATGGCTATCACATTGAATGGTTTGTTTAGATGACTTAAGTAATCTTTGATGTTGTGAAAATTTGCATATAAACCTGCTATTGAAATGAATTATTGACATTCCTTGATCTGATTTTATGTTCATGTTGAATTGACAATTAGATGTTTAATGATAAGCTGGCAATGTCTGCTGGACCACCATGTGTGAAAATGTGAACAGTTACTAAAAGATTGAAGTTGCTGGAGTATCTTCGAGCAGATTTTAACGTGACATTTAATCATAACATGCATTTGACCGTTTAGACTTAGACTTAGACCCTTTATTTGTCATTTAGACCTTTCGGTTTGAACGAAATGTCGTTGCCTGCAGCCATACATATAATAATAAACAACAAAACACATAATCAACACAAATTAACATCCACCACAGTGAGTTCACCAGGCACCTCCTCACTTTGATGGAGGCAAAAATCTTAGGGTTGCTGTCTCTTCCCTCCTCTTGTCCTTCTGCGCTGAGGCAATACCCCACCGGGCGATGGTAAGTCAGTCCCGCGGCTCACCGAGCTCCGCGAACCGGCCGGTTCAAGCTCCGCGGCCCGGGGTGGTCGAAGCTGCCGCCCTCCAGTCCAGCGGACGCAGCTGTTGCCGTGGGAGCTCTGGAAAACAGGCACCAGCCTGTGACCTGCGAGCTCCCGACGATGTCGTCCACTTGCCCGCGGCCGAGCCCTGGATTCAGGTCGCCGCCGCCGGAACGCCGCCTCAGCCACCGGAGCACCGTCTCAGCCCCGAGTCAGGCCGCCCTCACCGGAGCGCCGTCCCAGCCCCGCGCCGGGCTGCCTCAGCCACCAGAGCGTCGTCTCAGCCCTGCGCCGGGCCGCCCCCACCGGAGCGCCATCCCAGCCCCAAGTCGTGCCGCTGCCACCGGAGCGCCTCAGCCCCGCGCCGGGCCGCCCTCACCGGAGCACCGTCTCAGCCCCGCGCCAGGCCACTCTCACCGGATTTACGGATTTCCTTTGATATTTCCTGCATATCTGTGAGAATTTTAAACTGTGGTTGTTGAATATGAGGGGGAATTTAAGTGATCTATCAAAAGCGTAAAAGAAAACCATGGATTTCAAAAAGGTGGGTTGGAGATTATTCTGTCCTAAATGAATGTACTCGGGTGGTACAGTGCTGTGGTCCGATGCCTATTTCTCCCAGGTTCACTTAGTTTCTAATAGAAACATAGAAAAATAAGTGCAGAAGTAGGCCATTCGGCCCTTCGAGCCTGCACCGCCATTCAATATTATCATGGCTGATCATCTAAAATCAGTACCCCGTTCCTGCTTTCTCCCCATATCCCTTGATTCCTTTAGCCCTAATATTTTGTGGTGGAACAACAAAAAGTGAAGCATTCAACACATGGTGGAATGCATTTCTAATTGCCGTGCAAGACGCATTTATTATCCACCAAATGCGTCTTGCACGGCAATTAGAAATTCAATACACAGCATCTGAAAAATTAATCCTACAGGAACTGATGCCAGGGTTTCAGCAGTTAAAGTGGATCTGACCACGAAAGGACATTATCTTTGAAGTTGCCCCAAGGTTTTCTGACTCCAGAATCACCAGGGGTCCGCAGATAGGCAGGTCCTAGGCTTACAGGCAATGATTTCAATGTCCTGGTGAGTGAATGGTGAACCGCAGGGAAATGCTGTACACCAGGAGTGGCAGGGAGGTCACCACGGACACAAAGGTGGGTATTTCCCTTCAACCCCTGAGACTGGCAACAACCATGTAGGACTGGCTGTGTGCATCAGCTGAGAGGCTGTTGGTGGGGAAGGTTAGGGTGTGGTGCCCTTACACTCCCAGGCTTTACTGGCCTGAAGGAATGTACGCTGGCATCAGTGGCATGGTGCTGCGGAATCCATCCACGGCCTGATTTCATAAAAGTCAGCAAGCGGTTAGTCTTCCTAGTGAAACTTTACCTGAATGCCCCCTCTAGCCAGCACTCTCCGTCTCACCTCTATTATGTCCCTTTGCCTTAAGCTTGTATAATTGCTAAGCTATATATCCCCACCATTAAAGATTTTTACAAGAAGGCAACTGACATCATCAACCTAGCCTACACACACCAGCATAGCCAGGATCTCATCTCATTGCTACCATAAGGATGAAGTTACAGGAGCCTGAGAACTGTTATCTCCAGGATAAAAGGGCAACTTCTTCCCTTCAACCATCTGGTTCTTAAAAACCACCCTGTACAATACTAACCACAAAGTTATCTCAGCATCAAACTACGATGGAGTTTTTACTGCTAGGTTTGCACTCCATTGTTTGGCTTGCAATGTTACAGTCTGGCTTACCACATATATCTCATAATTTATTGTATATTTATTTGTTATGTTGTCGCATTTAATGCACCTGCAAAGCTGCAGCTAGTAAGATTTTCATTGTTCCGATCGCGGTGCATATGACAATGAAACTCTCTGGACTCTCTCTTGCATGCCAACCTGTGCAGTGGCCCCTTGCTTCCCTGGGGAACCTGGTGTTCCATCATTTCTTCTCGGAGGAGGAATCAGAAAGGAGAGCCTACTGTTAAAGTAAGCTAAAAGGCTAAAAACTAAAAAGTTATTTTTACTAAAAGGCTAGTGTAGATACACATGGAGATGCCTTATGTTCTGTCCCCTTGCTGTGTGATACCTGGAAACATGGGGAATCGTTCTACAATTCGTGTCAAGGTTTCAATAAACCAGGATCCCATTTGCCATTAGAGATTGGTTGGTACCTTGACAGGTTAAAGGCACAGAGTTTTTTTTTTCTCCCATGGTAGGGGAATCGAGAACAAGAGGTCATAGGTTTAATATGTTAGGGGAAAGATTTAATAGGAACCTGAGGGGCAATGTGTTCACACAGAAGGTGCCAGAGGAAGTTGTAGGTACAATAATTGAAAGCCATTTGAACAGGTACATGGATAGGAAAAGTTTAGAGAGATATGGGGAAAATAGAATGTGGACGAACAATGATGGGACCAGTAATGATGGGCTTTTTGATTAGCATGGATGAGTTGGGTCAAAGGGTCTGTTATCATTCTGTATGACTATATGACCATGCTCTCAGGCAATGGATTTTGGGACATTGGTATTATGCAGATAGAAAGTTAGTGAAGCAGTCGTTGAGTCATTCCACCAGTGGAGATGCCATTTCCACCAGTCCTCTGATGTCAGCCTCATGTCACCATAAGTGTGAGTTCCACTTTTCAAATGCCATGGATTATGGTGGCAAAGACACAGTCCTCAGCGATGGCCAGTTTTCATCAGTTGCTCACCAATATACGTTGAAAAGACTTGGCATCAGGCCTACTCTTTTGAAAGACCATGAGTTTGCTCTATCTGTGTAGGAAAGAACTGCCAGTGCTTGTTTAAATCAAAGATAGACACAAAATGCTGGAGTAACTCAGTGGGACGCAACATCTCTGGAAAGAAGGAATGGGTGACGTTTCGGGTCGAGACCCTTCTTCAGTTTGTTCTAACTGATGGTTAACAGGTTAGCTGTTAATAGATGGCTTAATAAATAGATGGTTAGTAACGCATCAACCACGTGGTAATTGGTTGACTAAACATGCAGAACTCATTCAGCTGCATCTTTAGATGTTTGACTTCTGCCAGGTTATGTTGTTGTAGTTAGACAATGCAAAGCAAATGAGTGCAGTCATCAATGCTCTCTGAACAAAACACTCCAACAAACAATGTCAAACCAATGGCACCTTCAGCGCTGTCTACAGAGCCTCGTGGACATTTTCCATTGTTTGCACACCTGATACCTTTGTCGTTCTTAAACAGAGCTATGAAATATTAATAGATTATCGGTAATCGGTAATTAATAGATTAATCTATTAATATTTCATAGCAGAGAAAACATTCAAATTAGCACTCAAAACTTCCTTGAAAAATTACAACATATTCCCAACTGCTGAGATTCTATGGCCCATAAACAGTCAACGTTGAGAAGGAGCATTTGTAATGGGATTGAGAATATTGAATCCTTATTTGGGAAAATGCTCAATTTTTTTTTTTTTTAAAACCTCATCAACTTTGGAAAAAAAAAACATTTCTTCTAACCATCTTCCTGCAGCTAAGGCTCCACTTCTCCCTGCTGTGTTGACTGTGAGAGCTGCATAGATTGCTGTGGAAAGCCATTTGAGGAACTGCTGCCTATGGTCCATGACTCACAGGGCTCCTTCCTGTGACTGAACAAGTCAGTTACGATTATTTTCCAAGGTTTGCCAGGAGATAAAATACGTTCAATCCGCCGCCCTCATTTCTGAAGTAGTTTAAAAATAAATCTGCAACTGAATTTGTTTCATTTAACAGTGAGAAGGTACAGGAGCCTGAAAACTGCAACGTCCAGGTTCAGAAACAGTTTCTTCCCTAAAGCCATAAGGCTACAATCTCAAATAGGCTCTGAACTACAATAGTTAATTATTCTTCTTATTATTCTTATTATTATTCTTATTATTATTATTATTATTATTATTATTATTATTATTATTATTATTATTATTATTATTATTATTATTATTATATTATTTTTTGAGTTTGTGTGTATGTATATATGTATATGCATATATATATAACTAAAAGTCTCATCTTGACCACTTCCTATCTGCGCTGTATATTGATTTTAGAAAAAACGCTACCATATATCATTATGATTTTTGGCCATCTTACTCACAGTCCTCCTCCACTGAGGCAGTCCTGAGAATTTTTCTGATCGATTAAAAATAAAAAATTTATGAATGCTTAAAAAATCTTGAGATCAGCTGATTGGTCCTCTCGCCGGTCAATCACCATAGAAACATAGAAACATAGAAAATAGGTGCAGGAGTAGGCCATTCGGCCCTTCGAGCCTGCACCGCCATTCTCTATGATCATGGCTGATCGTCCAACTCAGTATCCTGTACCATGATGAAGATAACGCCCCTTCCAGGAGGCCAGGAGTATAAAGCCCAAATGGTATGAAATTGTATTTGAATTTGGTGGCCTGCACTCTGCTTGAAATGGTATGAAATTGCATTTGAATTTGGTGGCCTGCACTCTGAATATATATCTATCTATCTATATGTCTATAAAACTCTGTGCCTGACGACTGGCTGCCTTTCTGCCTTTTGATTCGTGCCCAATACTCGCAGATGTCCAATCGGAATGGCCGATGCTCGCAGATGTCCAATCGGAATGGCCGATGATCGCAGATGTCCAATCGGAATGGATCCTTTTACTTTCTTCCTATGATTCACTGCCACGCCAAATCCAGACGCTCAATCTCCCACATCTTTTCCACTTCGATGGAGATTTCGCTTTTCTTTCTAAGTATCCGCTCCTCATTACATTTCGTCGCCTTTAAGTACACGTTTTTAATCAAATCCTTCTCCCCCCCCCCACTCACTCATTTTGCTGCCTCCTGCTGGCCAGCGACCATAACGGCTGCTGGCGCCCGCATTTCAACCTCAAGAGATGCCATTTAATTCGGCCTTTCAAGGACGGCTTCAGTTCGAGGACCACGTCTAACGTGGAGGCTGCGGGTAGGGAACGGCTACGGGTAGGGAATGGCTGCGTTGGGGGAGCAGACCCAATGGGTCTGCCATTGGTCTAGTTATAATATAAAAGTCTGTGGCTGCCGGCTGGCTGTGTGTGTTTCTGCCTGACTTGTGGCTGCCAGCTTTTGATTCGTTGCCACGACAACACCCAACCCACAAACGACCTGATTTTTTCCATTTCGGTAGAGATTTCACTTTTCATTCCAAGTATCCACTCCTCATTAAATTTCGTCATGTTTATGTACACATTTTTAATCAAATTCTTCCCCCCCTGGTCTAGTGTATATATATATATGTATATGTATATGTATATGTATATGTATATGTATATATATATATATATATATATGTATATATATATATATATGTGTGTGTATATATATATATATATATATATATGTATATATGTATATATGTGTATATATATGTATATATATATGTATGTGTATATATGTATATATATATATATGTATATATATATATATATATATATATATATATATATATATATATATATATGTGTATATATATATATATATACATATATATATATATATATACATATATATATGTGTGTATATATATATGTATATGGTATATGTGTGTATATATATATATATATATATATATGTGTATATGTGTGTATGTATGTGTGTGTATATATATATATATGTATGTATATATATATATATATGTATGTGTGTGTGTGTATGTGTGTGTGTATATATATGTATGTGTGTATATATATATATGTATGTGTGTGTATATATATATATATATATATGTATGTATATATATATATATATTTGTATATATATATATATATATATATATATATATGTGTATATATATATATATATGTATGTGTATATATATATGTATGTGTGTGTATATATATATATGCTGCAGCAAGTAAGAATTTCATTGTTCAATCTGGGACACATGACAATAAAACAGTCTTGACTCTTGACTCTGTGATGGAACTGTAGTTGGAGAGATGTCCCATGTCCTTGGGTTGCCCGGCAGATACTCGCTCAGAATGTAGTTGGAGAAAAACTGTCAGTCACTGCTGGGGGTTGGAGCCAGATCATCTGGATGAAACACAGCAAGGAATGCAGTGATGTCACATGTGTTTAATGTCAGGAAATACGTCTTTAACTTTCATATCCCAGTGCACCCTATATCTATGAGCGTGGGTTGAGTCAAAGCCTTGATCAAGGAAATGCCCTTCAGCACCTGTGACCACATCCCATCGATTTAGCTGTTTAGTGCTGCAAACACTCGTGGAATAATCTCAACAGCCAGAAGCTATCACCCTGCAACCAATCTGTATGGAGTTAGTGGTCCTAATCAGCACTGATAGTGACTCCTTCCTGACACCAAAATCACATACTGCAGTGGAAGGTTCAATGGGAGCTTTGCTTGTAGCACTCAGCTGCAAAGTTGCAGCAGTGAGCTTGAATCTCTCGTCCATACTGATTGACATTATGAATTACTTTCTGTGCAATTTTCCTGTGTACATTAACCAAGAGCAAAGCAACAGCCTCACTGGTACATTATCTATTGCATTTGCTTCCCCTAACCCTTGAATGTGAATAACACTGACATGTAACCATGGAGAAAATAAACCATAGTTCTGTTTGCCCATCCCTTTTGTGGAGTGAGGGAATGTAACGGAGTGCATTATGCATGGAGTCACTGGGAATCCACATTCGACATGAGTGTATTTTTTTATGCCTCACGCCTAGGCCTATTTCGCATCAATAGTTTTGCTTGGGAAACTTACAGCCCATTGGTATGAATATTGACTTCTCTAACGTCGTAATCCTTGCATTCCCTCTCTCTCAATCCCTCCCCCACCCAAGTTGTACCAGCTTCAAAGTTGTCTTGTTGAGTCTCATTGTCAGTACTCGTTCTCTCCTAACACAGAGCTAACAATGTCAATGACAGCTACCTGGAGTATTGTGTGCAGTTTTGGTCCACTAATTTGAGGAAGGACATTCTTGCTATTGAGGGAGTGCAGCGAGGGTTTACAAGGTTACTTCCCGGGATGGCGGAACTGTCATATGCTGGGAGAATGGAGTGGCTGGGCTTGTACACTCTGGAGTTTAGAGGGTTGAGAGGGGATCTTATTGAAACATATATTAAGGATTTGGACACGCTAGAGATAGGAAACATGTTCCCGATGTTGGGGGAGTCCAGAACCAGGGGCCACAGTTTAAGAATAAAGGGTAAGCCATTTAGAACGGAGATGAGAAAACACTTTTTCTCTCTGTGAGATGTGCAATTCCCTACCTCAGAGGGTGGTGGAGGCAGGTTCTCTGGATACTTTCAAGAGAGAGCTAGATAGGGCTCTTAAAGATAGCGGGGTCAGGGGATATGGGGAGAAGGCAGGAACGGGGTACTGATTGGGGATGATCTGCCATGATTACATTGAATGGCGGCTGACTCGAAGGCCGAATGGCCTACTCCTGTATCTATTGTCTATTGTCTAATGGTCTATTCCCTTTATCATCGTTACTTTTTTACATATCCTTCCTTCATTTGCTCTATATCTTTCTACATCTCTTATTTCTCCCGTCTGCATCTCTCATTTCCCTTTCCCCTCAGTCTGAAAAAGGGTCTCGACCCAAAACGTCACCTATCCCTTTTCTCCAGAGAAGCTGTCTGACCCACTGAGTTACTCCAGCTTTTTGTGTCTGTCTCCATAGTAGTTGTTGTGCTGCCAGAACAAAGATGGATGAGCTCTGATGAGCCTTTCACTTTGTTGTAAGATCAGCAAGGCTTGCACCTTATGAAGGAATAAAAACTTGGCTTTTGAGTATAATTTGACGGTACTAAATAGAGAATGATGTAGGGAAATACTGATCACCAACAGCTGCGGGTGAAATACCCCCAAAAAACAGCAGCTGTGGAAAGGCTTCTGGCCGATGAAGGCCATTAAAATAAAAAACAAGGCAAGGAATGGACCCGGGATCAACAATAATTATATCCACATGGACCTCACTTGGTGACTAAACCATTGTTAAGATGGTCCATTCAATATGGGAGGCCCTTCATATGAGTAATGCTTGGGGCCTGACTGACCTTATGCTTAGTTTGAACACAGCATGGTTGTAATTTGGTACAGACCACCATCATATCATATGGAAGATGGGAAGGGAGAAATGCAGAGGTCAGGTGAAAGAAAGCCACCAGTGACATCGGGGCGCTTTGCCACTCAATTAAATCGTGACTCCACTGTGATTCAATTCCATTCATTTAGCATTGGCTTCCTAACACTTTGCATCCTTATCTTACAACAATCCTTTTGGGTTTCAGTTTTTAAATCACTCACAGAGCCAGTGACCACTGAGTATATAGAAGAGAATTGCACAGCTCCACCAAGCTTTGTGTGAAGAAGTGATTAATGGCCAAACTCTGGAAGTGCCTGTCCCACTTAGACGATTTTTCAGCGGACCGCCAGCGACTGTCAATTTGTCGGCAATCGCCTGAAAAACCGGGAACTGGAACGGCGACTGTCGGAGTGGAACACACACACACACACACACACACACACACACACACACACACACACACACAAACACATCTCAAAAGCGAGGGCCAGGGCAAGCGGGGGGAGCTCTGTCTGAAATTCACATGGTGCAAAGCCAAGGTGATACAGACACACACCGCGATGAACAGGGAGGTTAAGACGGCGAGCACAGTGTACGATAAGTCCTTTAAAAGAGGGAGGGAGAAGGGGTGAGAAGTGGGGAGAAGGAATGGAGAAACTTTTAAGAAGCAAGACAATTTTTAATAAGCCAGAGACACACAGCTGTGAAGTTCGGCGGACATATAACATTACCGGTCGGTTATCCTTGGTTCTGAAAACTCGTGCTTACGTTTTTTTTCCCCAATGAGCCAATGAAAATGCCCGGTCAGCAAAGGCGATTAACTAAAACTACCTACGACTACCTCGACTACACATAACTACATGTTGACCCCACTACAACTGAACTTACGACTACAGGATTATCGAATTTCTCCATGACAACCAATTTTTGGTCGCAGAAAATTTTTCAACATGTTGAAAAATTTGCGCCGACCATCCTGAGGCCGCAAGAAGTTCCCAGAATGCGGGAACTCCTTGCGACCATGAAGGAGACTCACCAGAGACCACCAACGAACATGTGGCGATCATGAGGCGAGCGCAGAGTCTCCTGCACTCGCCTAAAAAGTCGCCTAAGTGGGACAGGCCCTTAACAGGCCTTCTGTTCCTTGGAATATGAAAATGTTGTGGTGATTTGATTAGGGTTTCAGGGTTTGATCAGTTGATGTTGCAATTAGAGATAATTGCACTGCTTTACATGGGGACTAATGTCATAGATGTCAACGTTCCTTGGTGAACCAGCACAGTGGATTATCTACATCTCTTGAAGATATTTTGGAGAAACTCTCCGATCTCAAAAGCACATTGAGGTTTTACATCTTTAAGCACCAAGTTAACAAGAGAGTAAATACAGTTTCAATGGTCACAATTACAGTTTACCTACAACAGTCGCAATGTAGACCTGGATTTCGTAGAAATATGTATTTACAATAGGAGCACATCACAATAAACAAGAAGACCTCTGCACATACAAACACCTTTGCTGGGACTCCAGCCACCCAAAACAGTCTTCTTTACTATTGCATTGAGAGATAGCACTCTGCAAATGACTAGGTGCATTCATGCAGCTATCCTAGTCTGAGACAGAAGACTGGTTTTCATTTGTATTAACTGGTTGCGACCTCATTCCATAACTCCTAATAGATGTTCCATACCTTGCACTTGCTGACAAGTTTAAACTACCAAAGGATGCATTGGGAATGGTTTGCAAATAGGATTTTGATTTTAGAATTTTAAAACTTTGTTCATCCAGTGCCTCCTAACACCTATCCATGTTCTCCAGAGATGCTGCCTGACCCGCTAAGTTATTCCAACACTTTGTGTCCTGGATGCTTGAGTGTTAACCGAATGAGAACTTTTCCTGTTTACAGATGTCATGGGATACAAGATACACAAGATAGATTTATTCATCACATGTGCCAGATGGCACAGTGAAATGAAATTCCCATACAGCCATACAATTAAAAAAAGGGACACATATAGGGTTTGACATAAAACATCCCCACACAGCAGAATCAAGGTTTCCCACTGTGTGGGAAGGCACCAAAGTCAGTCTCTTCCTCCATTGGTCCTCATGGTCAGGGCCTCCCCAAGCCCTCCGCAGTTGCCGTTACGGGTGGCCCGATGTTCAGGACCGCTCGCTGGGGTGCTGTAAGTCCGACGTCGGGGCTGCGGGACGTCCTCAGCAGCGTGGATACCAGAGTCGGCCCCCTCCTACCGGAGTCGGCGGCTTCCAAAGTCCGCAGGCCGCGCCGGGTGGAGACTGTTGCTGGAGACCCTCTGCAAGGCGCCCCAGGACTCCACGATGATGGTCAGCGCCGCCCGCGTTGGAAGCTCTCCGCACCAGAGCTCCACAATGTTGGAGCAGCGGCTCAACGCTTCGGAGCTCCAAACGGCGACCCAGGTAGGCATCGCCCGCTCCACGGTGACTCCAACGCTGCACTGCAGCTGTAGCAGCCCTGGTCCGGTTCCCGGTCCCCGACAGGAAAGGCCGCTCCGATCCAGCTGGTAGGCCGTGAGGTGGGGGGCGAGGACGCGACTCGGAGAAATAGTCGCGTTCCCGCCAGGAAGAGACTGGGAAACGGTTTCCCCCTTACCCTGCCCCCCTCCCCCACATAGAAAAGTAAAAGTTTCCCCCAACGCAAGACTTTAGACTAACTAAAAATGTAAAAAAAGATAGAAATAACAGACAGGCTGTAGATAGAGGCTGCTGCCAGTGCAGCGCCCCTAGTGATAGGACATTGCTTGGGTACTTGGTAAATGATACCAATGATGCTTGGTACTCCTGCCTGCCTTGTGGCTAAGAGTGGTGTGTTTCCTCCACTGCTGTTTACCACTTTTCATGGGCAGCAAGTCAAAAATTATCCCCTGCCAACCAAGGCTTCAGTAATCTGTGCGGTCAATATTTGACTAGTATTGCATGTATCACGGGTGGCAGCTTGACAGATTTTAGTGGGCAAACAGATATTTCCTGGGCAATGTTGTCAGCAACAGGAAGGAATGCCAGTGTAGGTACAAGGATCAGATTCCAAGAGACTGCATAGATTTCCCATAATGTCCTCTGATGAAATGACGCGGACAAGCAGGTGTGTCTGGATCTGAGAGGGTGGTTACAAGTCCTTCTGCCAACTTGGTGCCAAATGTCTGGCATGTAAATGCTTCTAATTTTTGTGCCCACTGACCAGTCCTTGGCATGTAAAAAGGAATGCCCACACCATATGTGTGGTTCAGGCTGAGTTTGCCAGGTGGTAAAAGAATTCTGCTCCACTCTAGGTCTGTTGAAGAAAAGCCCTGCACTGGAAGAATCCCAACGGCGAACAGCATGGGGAAATTCCTACACAAGCAATTAGGTAGAAACAGCATTGCCGTTGGCCATCTACAGCAGTGAGAGGCTGCCTTCCAAGAACCAGCGGGTCTCTCCTGTAAGTGGTGACATTATGCAACAAGCAACATAGATGTCATCCAGTGTCTGTCTTTAACAATTGAATAGCAGACAAACAGCTGCCAGGCACTTAATCACAGAAGGATGTAACTACAACTTACTTAGCAACTTATCAATGACTGTTTCTCTGTTGTAAAATAAATACATTCATCGTCATTTGGTGCTTATAGTAATGTACAATAACTAGTAACCATTTTTCCTTAATTTAAAAAAAAATGTGATTCAGTGCAGAACAAACCCATCGACTAATTGTAT
This sequence comes from Leucoraja erinaceus, assembly GCF_028641065.1. NCBI lineage: Eukaryota > Metazoa > Chordata > Chondrichthyes > Rajiformes > Rajidae > Leucoraja > Leucoraja erinaceus. The sequence goes on from NC_073380.1 coordinate 62,317,735, forward strand.
CAATCCCAACAGTTGTGGGGAACTGAAAATTGAAACATTTATATTTTTTATTTCAATTAAGCCGATCAGCCAACATAGAGGTGAATTGTCTTTGCAGCAGCTGTATATTTTATTTTAATGCTTTGAACAAATGTTCAAATTTCATTTTTCCTTTGGGTGTGTAAAAGCTGAAACAATATATGATTTGTTTTTAATCTAAAATCCATCTGTTTGCTAAGTAGTGTATTGGAGCTCCAGTTGGATGTGTGGAAGTGTCTTGCCTGTTGTCTCCATGGAATCCATGAAGAAGCTTACAAGCATGCAGTGGGATTTAATGTTTGCTGAGTGTAGCTGATGATGTAACTACTGTGGAAGTACAAGTTTTCTTTCTCCAATTGTCAGGCCACACAAGGATTGAAAAATGATCCGTTCAACAAATTAGCATAGCAAAGCTACACCACTGTACTTCTGCATACACACATGCACTAGATAGACACATCTTGGCAACCGTTTCTGCTGCTGATGCTCATTCATGTCAAATGGCCAATCATAAATGGAATTCCCACCACATCCTTGCACCACATGGTTCAGCTAGAAACCCTTCAGCGCTGTTGGGTCGCACTGAAGAGAATGATTTGTTGCAATGAGTTGCAGATTGTGCAATGATATGGTTAATTGGGCAATGATCCCCTGCTTATGATCAATGGAGGTGAGCTGTGGTAAAGCTGTGCTTTGTGAATTATCAAGCAAAGAGTAAATTGATCAAGATTACAAATGATCACAGACAGCACTTTAATCTTGCAATGAGTCAATGTCCTCAGGGAAGATTACTTACAATAATAACTTGTATTTATATAAAGACATTAATATGGGAAAATGTTCCAACATTTGTCAAATAATGCCCTGTGTAAGTCAGCAGGGAAACTGGATGAATGAGATTTGATAGCTGTCAGGACATGGAGAGATCAAGTAGCCAAATGAAAATCCATGGGTGGGGATTTCAGGAGCAGGTGCAGGGATGGAGAGAGGGAGAGCTTACTGAGGTATGGGAAGGCAATTTTAATTTGGGCAAGGAAATGTGGTCAAAAAACGATGTGGTGTAATAAGAGGCAGTTCAATTTATCATCTGCTCTATTTCTTTAAAGTAGTTGCGTAATTACTGTCAAAATTCCCTTTTCTTTCCATACAATTGTTCTGCTTTTGTTCCTCTCATATCCAGATTCAAGGACAGTTTCCTCCCGGCTGTTATCGGGCAACTGAACCTTCCTATCACCCACTAGAGAGTGGTCCTGACCTGCATCTACCTCACTGGGGATCCTGGGACTATCTTGAATCAGACTTACTGGACTTTATCTTGCATTAAATGTAATTCCCTTTTATCCTGTATCTGTGCGTTGTGGACGCCTTGATTGTAATCATATAAAGTCTTTCCATTAACTGGATAGCACACAACATAAAAGCTTTTCACTGTACCTCAGTACATGTGACAATAAACTTATCTAAACTAAACATATATATTTACAATTCCTTTTCTATCTACAATAAATTGAGGTCATTCAAAACTCTAGTTCCTTTCTTGATTGTTGACATTTGACCTGAGCTGTCCAACATTGCCTCCCAAACAATAAACCCTGTTGCTTTCGTCTTTTTCCAGCAATTCATTCCGACTCTAATCTCCTTGCTACATTAAAACCATAGAAACAAAGAACTGTAGAGGCTGGCTGATAAAGTGCTGGGGTAACTCAGCGGGTCAGCCAGCATCTCTGGACATGTGTGGGAAGGCACTGCAGATACTGGTTCACATCAGAAGAAAAGGAATAGGTGATGTTTTGACCTGTGTCCCTTCAGCAGATTTGAAGAAGTCTGAAGAAGGGTTTCAACCCGAAGCATCACCTATTCCTTTTCCCCAGAGATGCTGCCCAACCCGCTGAGTTACTCCAGCATTTTGTGTCTGTCTCTGGAGAACATAGATCGGTGACATTTCAGGTCGGGACCTTTCTTCAGACTGATTGGTTACTCCAGCACTGTGTTTTTTTTTACATTAAAGCTGTTTTTCCTTGCCTCCCCACAAGTCTTTTTGCTGATGCCCAATATGCAATTGTCACTGCCACTTATGATCACTCTAACCTTCTTAGTTCTAAGGAATACAATCTCTCCCTCTTATGCCTAGAAACCTCAAATACTTGATTTAAAAAAATTGGCAAAAAGGAGAAATAACTGCTTTCACATTCAGACAGCAGCAGTCTATGTGGGGACACATTGTCATAAATTTCTGCTAAGAGCACATAGGCCAATGCCATTTGTTGCATCCACTAACTTAAAGGAATACGCCTGGTTTATATCACCACAAACCTAATATAACCAGGGATTCTGGAAGGGAAACCAGTCTAACATTTGCAATGTTCCTTTGGCAGAATGAGTCAGAGCTCCTTCAGTTCAAAAAATCATTCCAGGCCTTCTAGGTCGTGCATTTCACAACAGCTCTCCACCTCTGCTCCCAAGTTCTGTACAGTTGGGATTCAGGATAATCAGTAGACTAAATGGCCTCACTGTCGGAAATTGCAATCTCTGTCTTAAGACCGAGTCTGACTGGCAGCAGGTATTTGGCAAATGTACACTGTGCCTGATGTTGCCATGCTGGCATCTGTGCTGTCTTTGTGCATGTTGCTGAGCATTTGCAGTCAGAGGAGCAGCTGCCTGTGTGTAGACTAGTGTTAATGTAACTGCTCAGATTGATGTCCAGCTCTGTACCAAGAGACTCTTGTACTGTTTTCCCTGGAGGTTCAGATGCAAATGTGTCTATAGGCAGAGATACCAAAGGAAGTCAACACAGACAAAGCCCTGTTTATGTAAGAGGCCACAAACTTAAATTCCCAGCCAAAACTAAACAAGACTCTGGTGGTGGGGTTCAGTAAAACCTTGATCCTGGCTGGAGCTGTGAAATAAATTCATATTCCAATAAATCTATGAATCCAATAATTTGCCTGTCTATGCATTTATGCCTGTGTGTGTGCGTGCGTGCGTGCGTGCGTGCGTGTGTGTGTGTGTGTGTGTGTGTGTGTGTGTGCGTGCGTCGTGTATGTTTGTTTATCAATGTCTGTGTGTTGCCCTCTGTGGGAAGCAATGAAGGGGCTGTGCTTGTAGGGTGGAATGGGAGAAATATTTTTTATTTAATCTATGGATATTCTGATATTTAGCAGCCACGGGTGCAAACCTTGGTTGACAGGGGAGAGCAAGAAGTCAGATTTAATTGCACATTGGCACTCTCCGAGTGTATGGGAAATATTACTGGCATATTCCCAGCTTTGGCAGAAGGCCGAGAGCAGATTACTTGCCTGGTCTCTTTGTCAGGAACTTTGATTCAGTCGTCAAAAACAGGCCGAGTGTAAAAACAAATCAAAATGTGAACAATAGAATGGGAGATTTATTTTTGTAAATATCATTTACAACAGGATAAGTGCAATCAGTGTAGAAGTATTGTCCTAGGATAGCTAAATCTTCCCTGAGCAGCAATTGGCATTAATAAGAACCGATTCAATCCCTGATTTTTTTCAGTCTAAGTACAGGAGCACAGGAAATAGGGACAGGAATGGGCCATCCAAGCCTTTCAACGTTATTCATCGAGATCATGGATAATCTTCTAACTTGGTGTCATTATCTTGCACTGTCCATCGAGGTCGATTCCCTTAATAACCAGAAATCAATCGTCTGTGTTCTGAACAAACTTAATGACCGACCCTCCACAGCTCTTCAGAATAGGCAGTTCTAAAGATTCATCACCGTCCATGTGAAGAAATGCATCCTCGGTCCTGACTAGCCTTATCCTAATTGTGAGATTGTGACCTTTGTTTGTTTAACACCACTGGGCCTGTACTCGCTGAAGTTTGGAAGGATCAGGGGGGACCTAATTGAAAATTACTGAATAATGAAAGGCCTGTGGGTGTGGAGAGGATGTTTCCACTAGTGGGAGAGTCTAGGACCAGAGATCATAGCCTCAGAATATAAGGACATACCTTTAGAAAGGAGAAGAGGTGGAATTTCTTTAGTCAGAGGGTGATGAATGTGTGGAATTGCCATAGATGGCTGTGGAGGCTAAGTCAATGGACATATTTTAAGGTAGAGATTGATAGATTCTTGAGTTGTATGAGTGTCAGGGGTAAAGGGGAGAAGGCAGGAAAATGGGATTGAGATTGGATGAGATGGGATTGAGAAGGAAAGATAGAGCAGCCATAACTGAATGTTGGAACAGAGTTGATGGTTCGAATGACCTAATTCTGCTCCTATCACTTGTGAACTTATGAAGTTATGTGACTTCACAGCTAGGGGAACCATGGTCCCTGCATTTAACCGGCTGTTTAGCAGCCAGGTTGTTGGCTCTACGTCAATGTCTGCCAGGCCCTGAGCTCCATTTGGAGGGTGGTAGAGCAGGCACCCAGAGATGGACATTATTGCCAGAGGAAAGACTGGATAGACTCGGCTTGTACTCGCTAGAATTTAGGAGATTGAGGGGGGATCTTATAGAAACTTACAAAATTCGTAATGGGTTGGACAGGCTAGATGCAGGAAGATTGCTCCCAATGTTGGGGAAGTCCAGGACAAGGGGTCACAGCTTAAGGATAGAGGGGAAATCCTTTAAGACCGAGATGAGAAAAAACATTTTTCACACAGAGAATGGTGAATCTCTGGAACTCTCTGCCACAGAAGGTAGTTGAGGCCAGTTCATTTGCTATATTTAAGAGGGAGTTAAATGTGGCCCTTGTGGCTAAAGGGATCAGGGGGTATGGAGAGAAGGCAGATACGGGATACTGAGTTGGATGATCAGCCATGATCATATTGAATGGCGGTGCAGGCTCGAAGGGCCGAATGGCCTACTCCTGCACCTATTTTCTATGTTTCTATGACATGGTTGGTTCCAATAAGATCTTCTTTCATCCTTCTAAACACCAGAGAATCTCGGGTTAAAATATTTCTCCCCCCCATAACAAATTAGTCCAATGAATCAACTTTGCACTTCTATGACAAGTATATCCTTTCTTGGGTATGGGAGATCAAATCTGCGTACAATGCTCCAACTGCAGTCTTTCAAGGCCGCATACAATTGCAGGAATACATTCTACTCCTGTATTCAAATCTTTTAATTACAAAGGCTAAGACATAATTTGCCTTTTACGGCATCTGCTGCACTTTCATGTTGATTTTCTAGTGGCTTGTGTCCAAGAATACTCGAGTCTTTTGATCATCAATATTGCCCAATTCCTCACCAGTTAACAAACACTCTTATTTTGTGTTATATGCACCAAAGTAGATGAGCTCATATTTTCCACACTATATTCCCCTTGTTATGTTCTCACCCATTCACTTAGCTTTTCCATGGTCCTTTAACATCTCTTTATATCCCCCCTCTAGCTACAATTACAAGCAAACTTAGAAATGCAACATTTTCTCCCCTCGGTCAACATGTTGTAACAAATCCAGGGTAGTTGTGGTGTAAGCACTTACCCCTGTAGTATCCTAGAGATAGTTATCAGAGAAGATTTTGTTCATAAATAATTGATATTGGTTGAGTTATGGTAAGTTGACATTGATTCTTAAGACATCTGAGCATTCTTGTGATTTCTAATTTTTTAGTAAGGAGTTAATCTTTTCGACTGAGATGAGGAAAAACTTATACACCCGAGAGTTGTGAATCTGTGGAATTCTCTGCCACAGAAGGCAGTGGAGGCCAATTCGCTGTTTTCAAGAGAGAGTCCGATTTGGCTCTTGGGGCTAAAGGAATCAAGGGATATGGGGAAAAAGCAGGAACAGGGTACTGAATTTAGATGATCAGCCATGATCATGTTGTATGGCGGGTGCTGGCTCGAAGGGCTGAATGGCCTACTCCTGCACCTATTTTCTATGTTTCTATGTTTCCATTCCACTCTTTGTGTTGTGTCTGAAAACCAGTCCGCATCCCTATATTATCCCATTCTATGTGCCTAACATTGTCTAATCTCCTGTGTGGGAATGTGTAGATGGACTTCTAAAAATCCCAATACATCACAACATCTAGTTTCCCCTTATTTGTTCACTGAGTAACACCTATAATTCTAGCAGATTAGTAAAACAATATTTTCCTTTCATAAATCCATGTTGATTTGGCTCAATTCTAAAATTATTATCAAGGTGTTATGATATTGCCTCCTTCATTACAGATACCAGCATTTCCCCCTCTATTGGGCTAACTGGTCAATAGTTTTCTATTTTCTCTCTTGCTCCTTGTGTAAATAGTGGCACCACATTATTTCTTCTCCCCCCACTCCAGTCTTCAGTAACCATTGCAGAATTCCCTGAATTTCAGAGAAATTATGATAACCAGATAATTCATAATTCTGTAACCACCTCTTTTGAAATTGTTGGATGTAGTTCATCAGGTCCTTGGGAATTATCATGTTTGAAGCTTACCAACTTCTTGAATAACTATTCTTTGATTAATACTTACTTCCTTCTCAGTAGAATGAATGTTTTTTGGGGAAATCACAAAGCAATCAGGTTAATAACAAGGTTATTGCAAATGGCAACAATCATTTAAGCAAGATAATGAAAGTCCGAATCTTTCTAATCCATGTAACTGTCTGAAGAGTGAAGAATGTTTAATTGTCATATGCACCGACAATGGTACAAAAAATGTTTTACTTGCACCAACGTAACAGGCATGTGAACACAATACACACAGATAATTTATAATAAACTAAAAAAAAAAATATTCTAAACATTCAAATGTTCCAAATGTCTTTTAAACATTCTGTGTGTCAGAAAGGGCCTGAGTTATAGGGAGAGGTTGGGCTGGCTAGGAATGTATTCCTTGGCATGCAGGAGGCTGAGTATAAAATCATGAAGGGAATAAATAGGTGAATGCACAAAATATTTTGCCCATAGTAGGGGAATCGGAAACCAGAGAACATAGGTTGAAGATGAGCGGGGAAAAATGTAATAGGAACCTGGGGTTAACTTTTTCAGACAGAGAGTGGTGGATATATGGAACAAACTGCTGGTTTAGAAAAGACGATACAGAGGGCTAGAGTCGCTCAACGAGTGAGCCAGCATCTCAGGAGAACATGGAAAGACGATGTTTCAAGTTGGGACCCTTCTTCAGACCAGAGTATGTAGTCGAGGTGGGTCCTGTAGCAATATTGTAAAGATGTTTGGACAGGTACATGAAGTGGAAAGATGTAGAGGGATATGAGCCAAATGTGGGCAGATGGGACTAGCGAAGATGGGGCTTTTTCGACAAGTTGGGCCGAAGGCCCTGCTTTCTTGTTGGATGACTCAAATAAATTAATCACCACAATACTTGTGCAAAAACCAAAAGTCCTTAAAGATGATCCATAAAAATTCGTAGTTGAGGTTAGTGTTGTGTAGTGTACAAGAATTTGATCGCTATTGGGAAGAAGCTTTTCTTGAACCTGGTGGTCACAGTTTTCAGACTCCTATACCATCTTCATGATGATACGTGAAATAAGAGCATGGCCAGAGTGATGTGGATCTTGATGATATTAGTTGCCTTTTTGAGGCAACACCTCCTATAGATCCCTTCAACGGTGAAGAGGTCAGTACCTGTGATGGACGAGGCAGTGTCTACCACTCTCTATGAACCCTTATGTTCCAAATGTCTTTTAGACGTTCTATATAAGGATCACTGAGTCCGAAAAAGCCATTCTTCTTGCTATATAGGATTATTTCCAAGATGTTCCAAAGAAGAGAAATGGACAGACTGTCCATTAAATCCCAGATCTAAACCCTGGCATTTCCCTTAGCATAATGGGCTAGAACATAATCTTCACAACACTGAAATGATGTGCATCACCATTCTGAGGTTTTTACTACTCTTTGCTTGGCAAAGCCATTCCATAGTTGCCTGGTGATATTCAATACAAAAGAACATAAAAATCACACAATAAAATGTTGTTGCCCAATATCTGTTTTATCCATACATCTCTCTTAAACTTTATGTAGGAGAGAACTGCAGATGCTGGTTTCTAATGAAGATAGACACAAAATATAGGCGATGTTTTGGGTCGGAACCCTTCTTCAGACTGGAAATAGAGGTGGGGCTGGGGGGAAATAAACTGGAAGCGAAAAACGGCCCGAACAAATCATGTCGGCAACAGATGACTTCAGGAAGGGCGGAGCTCATAATTGTTCGCTGGGGAAGATGTGATAACAAGAGGGATACCAGGATGTGAACAGTGGAACTGGTGGGACAACTAGAGGGGGGGGGGGGGGGGGGGGGGGGGGGGGGGGGGGGGGGGGGGGGGGGGGGGGGGGGGGGGGGGGGAATGGAATGGAGAGAATGCAGGAGTTACTTGAAAATTAGAGAAATCCACGTTCATACCGCTGGGTTGTAAGCTGCTTGAGCAAAATATGAGGTAGCGTTCCTCTAATTTGTGTGTGGTCTCACTCTGACAGTGGAGTAGGCCCAGGACAAAATGGTCAGTGTGGGAATGGGAAGGGAAGTTAAAATTGTTGGCAAAGGGGAGATTGCGTAGACCCAGGTGGACTGAGCATAGTTCAGCGAAACTTTGCCTCTTTCACCTAAAGCCATGCCCTCTCCTCTTTGACAATATCACTCTGACACAAAGGTTGTGTTGAATGCTTTATTATTTTCCCCAACATCATTACAGCCATCACTGGATTACTGTTCCCCAATGGGAGTTTCCTCCTATAGGATTTTTACCAAAGGTATTTCCTTGAAGTGATGGTTAAGGGGGTTATACTTGTAGATCTCTAACCAAGTTTCTCCCATAGGTGCTGGGATTTGTTTTGCTGATGATTACTTAATGTGAATGCTTCAGTTCTTAAGACATTTTGTTACAATGCAATGATGTCTGCTCAATTGCTGAAAATATGGTCATTTTGAAAATGGTGGGAAAATGCAAATGTTGGAAATCTGATGAAAACATTAGAAATATTGGAAAGATGAGGAAAATCAACCAGCTTGAGAAATGAATTACGTTAATCTTCTACATATAAAATCCATCATCCGAACTCTCAAGGGCCTGTCCCACTTATGCGACTTATTTGGCGACGACTGCCGGCACCCATCATAAGTCGTTGCAGGTCGGCGAAAATTTTCAACGTTGAGAATTTAGTGGCGACCAGAAAGGTGCTGCGACTCTTTGGACAACTGAGGAGATTATTCACGACCATACAGGTGACACCCTGGCGACATGTCATGGGGTGAAGCCTGGATGGTTGTGAGTAGTCGCCCAAAGAGTTGTACTTTGTTCTGGTCGCCGCTGGATTTTCACCATGTTGAAAATTTTCGGCAACCTGTAACGACCTATGACGGGTGCCGGCAGTCGCCAAAAAAGTTGCATAAGTGGGACAGGCCCTTTAGTTTTGTAGTCACGTGTTTCGAACTCTTCATGTTTGAATAGATCTTCCCTGTTATTATAAATACAGCATTTTGCGTACATCTTCCAAAAATCCCATAAATCTTACTGTTCTAATGTTCAAAGGTTGTGATCTAAAATGAGTCTTGCCCTTGCTGAATATTTATATTGTATGTTTATGTTATATGACATGTAAAAATTACTCTAAGTAAGTTAGTTTAAGTAAGTTAGTTTATTGGCCAAGTATTCACATACAAGGAATTTGTCTTGGTGCTCCGCCCACAAGTAACAACATGACATACAGTGACAGTTACGAATGACTCCGAAAACACTAAACATTAATAATAATAAAACATTAATAATAAAACACCATTGATCAAGTATGTGAACCAACAAAATACCAGGTCAAAGGAACAGATTTTTGGCTGTTGAGTAGAGCAACTACTCCTGGATAAAAACTGGCCATGTAGAATCATTGGACCATCATTGCCTGTGGCAGATTGTGCTTCTTCAGCTGCCGCAGGAAGTACATCCTCTGTTGTGCCTTTTTGACTGTGGAGTCAATAGCAGCCCCCCATTTAAAGTCCTTGGAGATGATGGTTCCCAGGAACTTAAAAGACTCCACAGATGTTACTGTGGTGTTATTGATGGTGAGTGGGGTGGGAGAGTGGGAGCTCTACTAAAGTCTACAATCAATTCCACTGTCTTAAGTGCATTGAGCTCTAGGTTGTTGCGATGGCACCAGGACGCCAGCTGTGCCACTTCCTGTCTGTAGGCAGATTCTTCCCCATCCTGGATCAGTCCAATCAGGGTTGTGCCATCCGCAAACTTGAGAAGCTTGACAGAGGTGTCTGTGGAGGTGCAGTCGTTGGTGTAGAGAGAGGAGAGGAGAGGAGAGGAGAGGAGAGGAGAGAGTAGGCAGCCTTGCGGTGCTCCTATGCTGAGCATTTGCGGGTCCGAGTTGTGCTTTCCCAGCCTCACATGGTGCTTCCTGTCTGTCAGGAAGTTGGTGATCCACTGACACAGGAGTTCAGGCACAGTCAACTCGGAAAGTTTGGAGTGTAGTAGCTCTGGCACAATGCTGTTGAATGCAGAGCTAAAATCAACAAACAGGATCCTCGCATAGGTCCCCGGCGGTCTAGGTGCTGTAGGATGAAGTGCAGGCCCAGGTTGACTGCATCATCCACAGATCTATTGGCCTGATATGCAAATGCAGAGGGTCCAGCAGGGAGTTTGTGGTATTTTTCAGCTTGGCCAGCACAAGCCTTTCGAGTGTCTTCATGACTACAGTGTGACAGTGCTCTACATTTTGACAACTAAAATATATTAGCTCAGTTCCAAATGATCTGTATCCAATATGCTTTGGAAGTGTGAATTGATCAGAATAGGGACCATGGAAAGCTCACAATGTCAATAGGTCAGTGCTATTATAATTAGTGATAAACATTCTTTGTTACAGGAAAGGGTTGGTTAAGATTCAATACTGGTGAATAGCTGTTTGGTTTAACATAATTAAGAGATGCAGTCATCTATTCCTTTTGTTTTAGCTTGGCTGTAAGGGTGGTCTCAAGTCAGCATTTAGTTTTAGTTTTAGTATGAGAGATACAGCATGGAAACAGGCCACCGTGTCCATGCCGACCAATGATCATCCATACACCAGCTCTATCCCATACACTAGGGACAAATTTACAGGCACCATTTGCTGAAGCCAATTAACCTACAAACCTGCATGTGTTTGGAATGTGGGAGGAAACCAGAGCACCCGGAGAAAACCCACAAGGTCACAGGGAGAACGCACAAATTCTATGCAGATTGCAGCCGCAGCTGGGATCACACCAGGGTCTCTGGTGCTGTAAGGCAGCAACTCCAAAGCTGTGCCACTGTTTGCACACTGATCAAAGGATGAGGCCAACCTCGGATGGAAGCTCTCAGTGACACCAGTTTCTGAGATTTTATTTGAGAGGGTCTTTCATTTGAATATGTGCCTGTTAATTGGCGGGTATGGGTAAATCTTCTTAGTTAGGAGAATTATATTGCAAACTGTATATATGAGTAAAACCAGATGCTTCATTACTCTTAAAAGTTTCAATAAGGAAAGACCAAAATTGCATTTTGTTTCTTGCATGACCTAGCAACCACCGTTCGCAAACTATCTGAATGGCATTTTTGGGATACCTTGATATTCGGAAAGGAGTTGGCCTCAGAATCATTGATACATGATAGCTCCATATAGGTTATGTGCAAGGCTTCCAGCTAAAGAATCTGTTACACATGTGGCCAAGCTTTATTACATAGTGGAAAAGCCGTGAGCAGATAGGCACCTCACCCATGCTCATTCTGCCACTGCGGGGCTAGTGAAAGTACACGAGGAGGTGGTAGAACAGTGAACCAATGTGCGGATATCTGTTGAAGGATGGAGGAAGTGTTGGAGCTATAGCCAACAGAGGAGGAAAAGGTCACCTAGACTCAAGGTGGAGGAAGCCAGCATCTGCATTTCCTTCCTACACAAAGGTGCAGGAGGAGGTGCAGGGTGATATTGTAATCATTTGAGGTAACTGCTGTGGTTGGGGTCCTGCATGTGATATAATGTAGAGGTTGCATGTGATCCAGAAGCCGGGAGGCTTGAATTTGACTGAACAAGGGGCAATATATTTTTTCAAATGTATACCTCATCCATTACATATACTACACCACAATTCATTCAAACATAAAGTGCTGGAGGAACTCAGCAGATCAGGTAATATGAAGAAGGGTTTCGGCCCGAAACATCGCCTATTTCCTTCGCTCCATAGATGCTGCCGCACCCGCTGAATTTATCCAGCATTTTTGTCTACCTTCGTACCTCCAGCATCTGCAGTTCCTTCTTGAACAGGTAATATCTGCTGAGAGAAGCGGATAATGTTTCATGTTGCAATCCTTCTTCATCCAATCTCATTCCACATTAATCAAACCTGTGACATGCTCACAATACAATTTTACTTCGGAGTCACGTGAGTGATTCCGTGAAGAACCCAGCAGGTACTGCGCATGCGGCATTACGCAGCTGTGCAGAACGCGGCCAGCGGGAGTCGGGCTAGCTCCCGCATCCAAGGACGAGAGGTAAGTACTTACCTTAATCGGGCCTTGTGGTTTTTGCTCCGGGGGAGCAAAGTAGAGAGGCATGGTGAGCGGCCCCGTTTCGACTCCAGCGTGGAGCCGACAGTGGACGGGGGAAAAAGCGCTACCCGGACCGCAAACGCTGCGGACCACTGCAGGGTGCTGCGCTAATACCGGTCCGCTGAACAGCTGTTTGGAAACAGCAGCGGACCAGCACGAAGTTTTAAAAACCCGACCGGCAGCCCTGCAGACTCCTGACTAGGAGAATCACCGCCCGGGAACCGCCACAATGCCGCCTGGAATACGGCAGGCAGCCTCTACATGCAGGTAAGGGGAAAATCTTACCAATTTACAGGTTCTACAGGAGCCAACTTCCTCCAAAACTGGCACAGGTTGAAGACAGCAAGAATAAGAGTATCTGTCTCCCCAAGCCAGAGGAGGTCATGGAATTTACCTCCAGGAGAAAAGGGGCACTGGCTGAATGCCAAGGGAGCTGACTCCTACCCCAGTGCTATTGCACTAGCCATCTCCCTTGTCGAGGGATTGATGCAACAGCGGAGTTTGAGCTATGCCTCCTCCAATTTAGCGCACCCCTTTTGCTCCCTTTTTAGAGGCTAGCTAAGGAGGCCAGGGCTGGGCTGGCTTAAGCGCTGGGCAGGCGGACGAGAACAGCAGTATGCCAGGGGAGCAGGATCAGGAAGAGCTACTGGGTGTCGTGGGCCACTACATGGCTCCTCCACGCGACCATCTTCCCAACAAAAGCCCTGTAGGAGCAGGCCTTTCCAGAGGCAAATCCGCAGGCAGCTGGGTCTAGTAGACTCGCAGACAAGCAGCGAATTCTACAGAAGGTCAAGATGTTACCACAATGCCGCCTTTTCCACGGATTATATTCTCCCAGGACAAGGACTATCCCTTTGCACTACCAGGGTGCTGACGCCTAAGATGTTCCCATATTTGGGATACTCGACTGAACAATGGTGCATATAGACCTGCCCGCAACCCCGAATATATGGGGCTATGCAAACCACTGCTGCGGGAAGAGAGGCAGCCAACCTGTGCGCCTCATGAAGGCAGGCTATGGGACGAGCAGGACATCGCATCCAACACCCAGCTGGCAGCACCTCTCGGCATCCACCAGCGATATCAAACAAGGACTGGTGAAAGCCTGGTGACCGCTTCACATCCCCCATAGTTCTTTTTAGACGGGGCCCAGAGCGGAGCCGTGGGAAGATGCGCCGCCCCACCGACAGCACTAGCATACCAGCAAACTACGCCTTCATGAAAAACAACAAGCATGGAGGTAGGTAGTCTGGTTCCTCCCAGTTTACACTAAAACAAGGGTGTTCTACTAACTGCATGGGGGGGGCATTCACACTTGTGGATAAAGCATGGGATGCTGTCACAAATAACTAAAATATACTCAACAGTATTAGAGGATAAAAACGAATTCAAATTGGGCATATTACCGCCAGTTCAGCAATGCGCCCAAAGGGCATTTTCTCCCTCTAAGAAAAGAGAAGTGAGAAGGCAAGCTGAACTAAAAAGGCTCATTACTAAACGGATCTTGGGAGTAAAAATGAACCATTGGAATTTGTATCGAATATATTCACCAAAACTATAAAAGATGGTGAATGTAGCATCATCATTGATCTAATATCACTAAATAAATCTGTTGAGTATATCCACTTTAAGATGGAGACGGGGTTTTGTCACTGCCAGACATCTGATCTCCCAAGGATACCTATGGGGAGCATTGATATGGAAGATGCTAACTATCTTATACCCATACACTAGGATCATTATAGATACCTAAATATATTTACCTGGATCATGGATATCCCGGTTAGGGCAACCATGGGAGCATATAGCATTTCATATGGTCTAAACCTCAGCCCTAAACTATTATAAATGGCCATGAAAATATTAAGAAAACAAGCATAATCATGGCACATATTGGATGATATCCTCATATTAGGGGAAACAAAGGAATTAGCTGTGGAGCAGTTCTAGCTACGAAACAGCTCCCTAAAGCTGAGGTTCATCCCACGCCCAGATAAACCAGAATTGAAGCGTTACTACCAAGGATTATCTGGGCTTCAATAATCATTCCGTCCATATGACTGTTACTTTGCCAAGATACTTGGGTCACTATAATCAAATCATGAATGTACCCACTGAAGCTATATCACAATTAAGGTGGTGGGCAGACATATATTTGGCATAGTTTTCAGCCCTATTATCATCACCAATCCCAACTTGGTTATTTTAAAAACCAATGCCAGTACTTTAGGCTGGGGAGCAACTAAACTCCATATCCAGCACAGGTAACAGATGGACCAAGTCACAAACATCGTTACTACACATACCGGGCATCAACTTCTTGGGATTGGTGATCGCCTATTGGGCTAAAAAGCATATGCATTTCAAATGCAGCACGTACATATGTGGTTACGGATTGATAATACTATGGTGGTGGCTTATATCAACCATATGGGGAGCATAATAATCATTATTGTGCAACAAATTGGTCAAACAAATCTGGCAATGGTGTGTCAAAAGACATTTTAACTATCAGCTGCCTATGTCCTAGGAAGCTAGAACACAGTGGGAGACACCATGTCACGGGGTAAAATTTATGATTACATTGAATAGATGTCATAACCCAAAATATCTGCTAAATTTATTAAGCAGTTTGAAAGCCAGATATCAATTTGGTTGCACAAGACGGAATCACCAGTAACCCATGTATGTGACTTAGGAACCAGATTAGAGGCAGCAGCGATAGATGCCTATACGCTGGAAGGGGGAATTTCTGCTTTGCCTTCCTCCCTTCTGCCTCATCAGTCGGGCACTTCGCAATACAGATGGGATCTGTCTCCGAGATATTGAACGTGCCCGACCGGCCTACACTGCCATGGTTCCCAGTTCATCACGACACGGTGGGCGAGTCACCTATGGATTTCCCTAGTGGACCATGGTTGCTGACTCAACCCAGTATCAGGCATAAGCCACCCATGCCAGGGAAACATCAAACTCCTGGGTGCAGGTTTTGAATAGACCTTACCAGGGACTGGGATTATCCAAAGGAACCATTACCACCATGTCGGCATCCCTGCGAACAGTCACTAAAAGCTAACATGGGTAAAATACTGCCACGACGCAGGGACAACGAACTATTCAACCACTGACGTATTGGAGTTCCTGGAACATCTACACCATGACTAAAAGGTGAGTTACAGTGCCGTAAATACAGCATGGAGCGCCTTATCTGCTTATCTAAAACAGCATGTCAGCAGAGCATGGGATCCCATCCACTGAAGGTAAACTTATGAAGGGCAACTATAATATAAGCCCCAAACACCCAGGTATATACCCATGTATGGGATATTGGTGTGATATTGACATACCTCAGAGAATGGCACCAGCCAGATCCCTCAGCTTGCTTAATCTATGTTTTAAAAAAGGCTCATGCTTATGGCTCTCGTACACGCTCAAAGAGTCCGGTCACTCCATAAACTAGACTGGATACATGGTGATTACCCCAGACGCATCAAGTTCATATTTAGGTCTGGTAATATCTAACTCGCAGGTATATGGATTCGGCACGAACTAGCAGGGTCGAGATCGCCTGTGTTTTCCGTGCTGTAGTCATTATATGGCTATATGGACCAGGAACACCCGATTCACTGGTGGGATTCCGGGCCTACCCACCAGAGTCCAGGTTGAGTGTGGTGACCCATCTACTACTATATATAGACACAACCCACTATCTTAGAGGGAGAGGAAAGCCTATGGGTCAACCACAGTAACCCAAGACGGGGTACGAGCCAAACCACTCCAAGGTGGCTCAAACAGGTACTGAAAGCTGCCGGAATAGATAATAATACATTTAATCCCATTCCACTAGGGCAGCATTGGTATCAGCGGCTGAACGAATGGACATCCCGGTTGACCACATTTTCAATACAGCAGAATGGTCAAGGGAACCGCGTTCAGAACATTTTTTATTATAAACCGTTGATAAACCTGATTTAATTGCAGGAGAATATTACAAACTGCAATATTAATTTAAGCTCAGAGGAGCTCTTTTATGTTGTTATTGTTAACAAATACCTTTCTGTTTCTTTTGAAAGCAGATCCACTGGTTGATTACGATAACACTTCCTCCCTCATAAACTTCGGCAGTGAGTGAAATAAAAACTGTTACACGGTTTGAAATCACAGACCTTTGAAGTCTTCACGGAATCACTCACGTGACTCCGAAGTAAAATAGTAAGATTAAACGAGTACTTACCAGTACGAAGTTTGATCTGTATTTTATGAGGAGTTACGGTGAGGGATTAAGTGCCCGCCGCTCCCACCCTCATTATATAGATCAAACTAGTAAACTGATGTCTCGTGATCTTTACTATCTTACTTCAAATATTGTGTCTATTCTGTGATTTCACACCGCTGCTTCGAAGTATGCCGCATGCGCAGTACCTGCTGGGTTCTTCACTTAATCCCTCACCGTAACTCCTCATAAAATACAGATCAAACTTCGTACTGGTAAGTACTCGTTTAATCTTACTATTATTTCACTGTCCCATATAATTCAATACTTTCACTAATGTCCAATCCAGCAGTGAGCCATTTAAGAGGTTGTTAGACGGGGGCCATCCTTGTATGCCCCACAACAGCGGCAGGATCCTGGACCATGGTCAGTCCCCACTGAGCATCGATGCTGGTTGGGCTGAGCATCAGTGTGTTCCCACCTTGCATCTCCTCCTGCACCTTGGATTGTACCAGTCGGCAGCAGTCAATAGTGGACAATTCCTTGCACTGGAGAAACAATACGTTTTTAGCAAACCAATGTGAGCCCTTCGCTGAGTGAGGATGGTCCAGCAGCAGTCAATGTCTGTCCTGTATGTGTACCTGGGAACAGCTGGTTGAGCACAGAGTCCTGTATTATGCGGCTGCTCGAGATGAACTTTTTCAAAGACCACTGCATTCTTTTCCAGACTTTCTTCACAAACACCTAGTCCACAAGGAAGTGAATGAACGTAGAAGGAAGCCTGCAGGTACCTCAAAGCAAAGCACTATATTCCATGACTTTGGTCCAGTCGTCTTTAATCCACTAATGGAAACCTTGCTTTCAATATGAGAGGCTGCTTGTGAGGGGCCAAGTTAATCAGGTAAGACTTGATTTCAATTCTGCTCCTGTTTCTCAACACGGTGACTGTAAATTAATAGAGGATTGGTGGTGAAGGGAGCTGGGCATTTTTTTCCCTTGGATCATCTCAACAGAGAGCCTCTAGTGGATGGATCATAAACTTCTTACGGAACATTGCTTCCTAGAGTTCTAGAGTCATACAACATGAAAGCAGGCTCTTTGGCCCAACTCGTCCATGCTCACCAATATATCCTATCTAAGCTACTCATTCAAGAAGATTAGTCAAACATGACCTTCCAGGCACAAATCCATGTTGACTGTTTCTAATCAGACCCTGTTTATCCAGATGCTTATATATATTATCTCTAAGTATCCATTCCATTAATTTGCCCACCACTGACGTCAAACTAACAGGTCTATAATTGTTAGGTTTACTCTTAGACCCCTTTTTAAACAATGGAACAACATGCGCAGTACGCCAATCCTCCGGCACTATTCCCGTTTCTAATGACATTTGAAATATTTCTGTCATAGCCCCTGCTATTTCTACACTAACTTCCCTCAATGTCCTAAGGAATATCCTGTCCGGACCTGGAGACTTATTCACTTTTATATTTCTCAAAAGTGTCAGTACTTCCTCTTCTTTAATCCATAGCTACTCTACTTGTTTCCCTTACCTCACATAATTCAATATCCTTCTCCTTGGTGAATATCGAAGAAAAGAAATTGTTCAATATCTCCCCCATCTCTTTTGGCTCTGCAGATAGCTGTCCACTCTGACTCTCTAATGGGCCAACTTTATCCCTCGTTATCCTTTTGCTATTAATATAGCTGTAGAAACCCTTTGGATTTACTTTCACCTTACTTGCCAAAGCAACCTCATATCTTCTTTTTGCTTTTCTAATTTCTTTCTTAAGATTCTTTTTACATTCTTTATATTCCTCAAGCACCTCATTTACTCCATGCTGCCTATAATTATTGTAGATCTCTCTCTTTTTCCAAACCAAGTGTCCAATTTCCCTTGAAAACCATGGCTCTTTCCAATTTTTACTATTTCCTTTCAACCGAACAGGGACATAAAGATTCTGTACTCTTAAAATTTCACCTTTAAATGTCCTCCATTTCTCTTCCACATCTTTCCCATAAAACAAACTGTCCCAATTTACTCCTTTTAAATCCTTTTGCATCTCCTCAAAGTTAGCCTTTCTCCAATCAAAAATTTCAACCCTAGGTCCAGTTCTGACCCTCTCCATAATTATATTGAAACTAATGGTATTGTGATCACTGGTCCCGAACTGTTCCCCAACGTATACTTCTGCCACCTGACCCGTCTCATGTCCTAACAGGATGTCAGCACCACCCCTTCTCTAGTAGGTACTTCTATGTATTGCTGCAAAAAACTATCCTGCACACATTTTACAAACTCCAACCCATCCAGCCCATTTACAGAATGTGTTTCCCAGTCTATGTGTGGAAAATTGAAATCTCCGACAATCACTACCTTGTGCTTACTACTAATATCTGCAATTTCCTTACATATTTGCTCTTCCAATTCTCGCTCCCCATTTGGCGGTCTATAATACACCCCTATAAGTGTTGCTACCCCTTTCCCATTCCTCAGTTCCACCCAAATAGCCGCCCTAGACGAGCCCTCTAATTTATCCTGCCAAAGCACTGCTGTAATATCTACCCTGATAAGCAATGCAACACCTCCACCTCTTGCCCCTCCAATTCTATCACACCTGAAGCAACGAAATCCTGGAATATTTAGTTTCCAATCACAGCCCTCCTGCAACCATGTTTCACTGATCGCCACAACATCATACTTCCAGGTGTCAATCCAGGCTCTAAGTTCATCCACCTTTCTTACAATGCTCCTAGCATTAAAATATACACATTTAAGAAACCCACCATCTCTTATTCTCTGTTTATTTTCTTTTTCTTCTCTCTCCCCTTTTGGGTCAGAGTGCTACCATTCTCTGCCTCCTGCCTTACACACTGACTGCTAGCTTTCCCAATTCGAGTCCCTCCCCCCAACCATACTAGTTTAAAGTCTCCCCAGTAGCCTTTGCAAATCTCCCCGCCAGGATATTTGTCCCCCTCGAGTTCAAGTGCAACCCGTCCTTTCTGTACAGGTCGCACCTTCTCCAAAAGAGGTCCTAATGATCCAGAAACTTGAATCCATACCCACTGCACCAGTCCCTCATCCACGCATTTATCCTCCACCTCGCTCCATTCCTACTCTCACTGTCGCGTGGCACAGGCAGTAATCCTGAGATTGTTACCTTTGCAGTCCTTCTCCTTAACTCTCTACCTAACTGCCTAAATTCTTCTTTCAGGACCGCTTCTCTTTTTCTACCTATGTCGTTGGTACCTATATGTACCACAACCTCAGGCTCCTCTCCCTCCCATTTCAGGATTTCTTGGACACGTTCAGACACATCCCTGACCCTGGCACCAGGGAGGCAAACTACCATCCGGGTCTCCTGTCTACGTCCACAGAATCACCTATCCGACCCCCTGACTATAGAGTCCCCTACTACAATTGCCCTCCTCTTCTTTTCCTTACCCTTCTGAGCAACAGGACCGGTCTTTGTGCCAGAGGCCCGGCCGCTGTTGCTGCCCCCAGGTAGGCTGTCTCCCCCACCCTTACTCAAACATGAGTACTTATTTTCAAGGTGTACAGCCACCGGGGTACTCACCAGTCCCTGCCTCTGCCCATTGCCCTTCCTAACTGTGACCCAGTTTTCTGTCTCCCGTGGTCTTGGAGTGACCACCTCCCTGTAACTCCTTTCTATGACCTCCTCACTCTCCCTGAACAGACAGAGGTCATCGAGTTGCTGCTCCAGGTTCCTAACACGGTCCCTTAGGAGCCCCATCTTGACGCACCTGGCGCAGATGTGGACATCTGGAGAGCACTCAGACTCCATGACCTCCTACATCTGACATCCAGAACAGTAAACTGCCCTGACCCTCATTCTCCCCCTTATTCGAATACAATAAAGCCTTACCCAGCTTCCTGCACTTCATGGAATAAAGTCCTAGACTGCTTAATCTCTCCCTGTAGCTCAGGGTCTCAAGTCATGGCGACATCCTTGTAAATCTTCTCTGACTCTTTAACATTAATGGCATCTTTTCCATAGTAGGATGACCAAAACTGAAGACAATACTCTAAGTTTGGCCTTGTACATCTGTAGCATTATGTTCCAACTTTGATACTCAATATGCTGACTGATGAACGTCAATGTGCCAGGAGCCTGCTTCACCACCCTATGTTCCTGGGACACCACTTTCAGGGAACTATGTACTTGTAGTCCTAAATCCTTATGCTCTATGACACTTCCCTATGCCCTATCATTCACCTGCCTTGGTTTAACTTCCCAAAGTGCAACACCTCACACTTATCTGAATTAAACTCAATATTTCGATTTCTCAGCTGACGTCCAGCTGATCAAGATCCTGCTGTCATTCCTGATAACCATCTTCATTGCCTACAATACCACCTATATGAATGTTATCACTGACTTGGAGTAGGTTCCTTCCAATGAAATGAAGGGAAGGAAAAAATTGTAGATTTTGTGAAATGCACTCAATCCCAATTGCTGTCTTCACTGCGCTCAGATACCCAGGGAGAAATGAGCAAAGCCTACAAAATGGTCAGTTTTGTTCCTTTGTCTGATCGAGGGGTATAATCAAAGGAATGTTCAAAGAGTGATCTGGCAGAGACTTACAGAATAGAACGGTCTCTGTTATATTGACTAACTTTCCACAAACCCAAGACTGAAGTGCGAAAGTTTGTTTTAATTCATTTATTTGTTACAGCCCACAATTTAATTGAAAGGTTTTGGCGTAATTATAAGTTAAATAGAAACTCACAACTCTTATCTTTTCCAAGAAATGTCACGTCATCCACTATGTGTATTTACATAGCTCTGTGTCTGGGCAAATATTCTTATATATACAGTTGAATTTACATGTAGCAGAGTTAATTCCTAAGATTTCAGGAGTCCAATGGTAATTTTCTTTCTCTAATGGTTCTCATTAATAAATGCTGAATATATGACAAAAGTGCTGATGGTATCTGTCCATTATCTATGTCTCAAATATCTACATCCAACATGAAAAACATCACTACCCCATTTCCTCAAACTTCCCATGCATTAGGAAGTACCAAATGGCCAGGAAGTCTGTCCCATTGAGTGTTCCCCCATTTTGCATCATGACTGGCATTGTAATAAATGACAAGCCACAAAGAGACTGGAGTCTGAAGGCTCCCGACCCAAAACATCATATCATGTGATAAGTGCAGAATTAGGCCATTTGGCCCATCAAGTCTACTCCGCCATTCAATCATGGCTGATCTATCTCTCCCTATCCACCCAAATCTCCTGCCTTCTCTCCATAAACTGTAACACCTGTACTAATCACAAATCTCTCTATCTCTGCCTTAAAAATATCCACCGACGTGGCCTCCACATCCTTCTAAGGCAAAGAATTCCACAGATTCACCACCCTCTGACTAAAGAAATTTCTCCTCATCTCCTTTGTAAAAGACTAGGATCTCTAGTCCTGGGCTCTGCCACTAGTGAAAACATTCTCTCCGCGTCATCTGGCCATTCCTTCTACAATGACCCATTGCACTCCCCCATCTCTTTGATTTTGCTCAGAGACTGGAACTATTAAATGTAAAAGGTCTTTTACATCCTAGCAGTAAAATCTCTCCGAGCTCAAACTACATCAGGTTTTTACACTCTTTAAAGAACAAAGATGACAGCAGGTGATTCAATAAATTCCAATAACTTACAATGACATTGTTTACTTCAATATTTAGTTTGACAAATGGTTTTATTGAATCATATATTTTAGCAGGGGAGCACACTGAAACTGACCCAGCACATTTTCAAACAATTTGCATTGACAAACTAATTTGCATGGATGATCTAAAAGATTCTGAGGATGGACAGCTAAAATCCAAAGGGATCCCACCACTAGTCACATCATCTCATCTCCACCCCTTTCTGTCTTTTGCCCCTCCGCAACTTCCTAGTTCACTCATCTCTTCCCACCCAAACCACCCCTCCCCGGTACCTTCCCCTGCAACTGCGGGAGATGCAACACCTGTCCCTGTACCCCTCCTCCCTCGACTTCAACCAGGGACCCCGACAGTCCTTTCAGGTGAGGCAGGGGTTCACTTTTACCTCCTCCAACCTCATCTACTGTATCCGGAGTTCCCGATGTGGCCCCCTGTACATTAACGACTATGTTTAGATTTGGCAATCGTTTTGTTGGACCCTTACGCTCAGTCCACCTTGGCCTACGCAAACTCCTGGTTGCCAAACATTTTCCCTTCCCATTCCCACACTGATCTTTCCATTCTGGGCCTCCTCCACTGTTAGAGTGAGGCCACACGCGAATTGAAGGAACAGCACCTCATATTGGGCAGCTTACAACCCAGCGGTATGAACATCGACCTCAAAATTCAATAAACTCCAGCATTTCATTCCACCCGCCCATCTCTTCCCCCCTAGTCATCCTACTAGCTCCTCTGTTCACATCCTGAACGAATAAATGAATGATACTTTATTATCACATGTGACATGTTGCAGTGAGACTCTTTGTTTTGCTTACACAAGTATGCAAAGAGTCGCCACAGATAGGACTCCAACTGTTATTCCAATTAGCCATTTAGTCCCCAATTCAGTCTTTGTTCTCGGCCCCCGTCCCCGCCCCACCTCCCCACACCGGGTCCCATTTTGTTCTCTCCCCCCCCCCCCCCCCCCTCCTTTGGGGTCCTCTTTGCAAGCACTCACACGGGCAGGCCCGTCCAACCTTTCCATGTCAATAGCATATCTTCCCTAGACAACCATAGGCCATTATGGGCTTCACTTTTCCTGAGGTTATCGGTTGCTGGCACTGTTTTCTTCTGGTCTTCTCTATCTTTCGGTCTAGAGAAGGGTTCCAACCCGAAACATCACCTATCCCTTCTCTCCAGGGATGTTGTCTGACCCGTTGAGTTACTCCAGCATTTTGTGTCTATCTTCAGTATAAACCAGCATCTGCAGTTCCTTCCTACACCCAAATTTAATGTAGTGAGGGTTAATTTTCTGGGTAAAAATATTCCAGTTATTAATGGACAGAAGCAGATATATCTGTGACCATGAAAAAGTGACAAAATATGCTGATCTAGAATGAGGCAAGAGAAGACAGCACAAATTATTTCCCATGTTGGTGTTGTCATAATTTCATAAACACATAAGTGATAGGAGCAGAATTAGGCCCTTCGCCCTAGCAAGTCTACTACACCATTCAATCATGGCTGACCTATCTCTTCCTCTCAACCCCATTCTCCTGCCTTCTCCCCATAATCCCTGACAACTATACTAATCAAGAATATGTCAATCTCAGCCTTAAAAATATCCACTGACTTTGCCTCCACAGTTTTCTGTGGCAAAGAATTCCACAGATTCACCACCCTCAGACTAAAGAAATTCCTCCAATTTTACTTCCTAAGAGAATGTCCTTTAAATCTGAGGCTATGACCTCTGGTCCTAGACTCTCCCACTGGTGGAAACATCCTCTCCCCATACACTCTATCCAAGCCATTTGCACTTGCTTTACATGAGAACATTAAAAAATGTCAATGGGAATAGGACTGCTGACCACACTGGCTGCTTGATTAGACCATTTGATCCTGGCTGATCAGCCCCAAATCTTAACTCATGTTCTACGCCTGCTCCCCACCAAGCCCAAGGTGCTGATATTTCAAATATTTATCTTCTTATTTCAATGCCCCCCCCCCCCCCCCCCCCCCTCCCCCTTCACGAAGTTGAAGTTGCTCCCTTCACTGGGGAAAAAGGTATTTTTTACATTTCACTAAATGAGCTCTGCACAAGAGTATAGCGATGTTTTGCTTGAAACCATAACTAAATTTGGTGTGATTTCTGTGAGTGCAGGATAGAAAGGGTGACAGGGGTTATGTGGATAAGGCAGGAGAATGGGGTTGAGGGAAAGATAGATCAGCCACGATTGAATGGTGGAGTAGACTTAATGGGCCAAATCTCCTAATTCTTCTCCTATAATTTAAGAACATGATAAATTCTTGAGAAGCATGTCAAATTACTCGACTGCAATTAGACTCTTCCCTGAAAAGTCATGACATTAAAAAAAACCCACAGCATACATGGGTAGATCTGACTTCATGAAGTGATTGTACTTTTAGTCTCAGTGAATAAGGTTTTGAGGTGAGTATTGAATATCATGGCAAGTGTTTTAAAAATATCGAACAAATTAGTTCTAGGTCTATCAAGTGTATACGTGGTGATTGCAAAGGGACATTGTAGTTCCAACTGGTGACTTCAAAATACCTCCTACAAAACTCCATTTTATTATGTACAATGATGGATGCGTGAATTCCTTTATGAAATCTCTGGATACGTTTTTACTTCAAAATATCACCTTTTGGGCTTGCGAAATCTGACATAAAATGCTTTCCTCTGCACTGAAACACTGGGCTTTGAAATTCGATAGCAAACCCAGTTTTGATTAGTCGTTTCTGATGTTGGTGGTTAGTTTGGTTTGGAAGACTTCAATGAAACTGAGGGTAAAAGACCTCAACACATGTGCAATTTGAAACAGATGAATAAAACTATGTATGATGATTGTAGATTATATAGTAAATCAGAGGCTGAAATGCATTAATTTTAAAGCATTGAAAAGAGCTGATTACAACCTAAGTTAGATGACACAATGTGCCAATTAGAAACAATGGATGCTGGAGATATCAAAGAAGGGAAAGCATATTATTACATATCTTCTGGTAATGTCAGCATATTTTCTTTTTGGCTCTACTGAGGAACTGAGGATTTTTTTTTAAATGATCCATAACTGTTGTTAAATCTTTAAAGATGAAAGAAAAGAACGCTCCCATTCAAAAGTGCAATATTCCAACAGCTATGTTCTCTCTTTCAAATTCCGCTGTCTGGTGTTATGATAATTCAAGTTGCTTCATCGGTCTGTTTTGTATGCGATTGAGTCCTTCAGCAAGTAATGATTGCAAATCCTTGGGTGGTTAGATCAAATCTCAAACTCTGGGAAACTTTCCACCTAAATGCTCTTTCACACACAAGCTGCCTCATGTGTTTCTGATCTTTATTTACTCTCTCTTGTCATTCCCGTGTTCCAGCCTTTTAACCAGCCCTTCCTAATGTTGATGTGATTGAAATGACTCACTAAATAAGCAATGCAAAGCAAGTAAATAGTAAGATTAAACGAGAACTTACCAGTTCGAAGTTTGATCGTTATTTTATGAGGAGTAACGTTGAGGGATTACGTGAAGAACCCCGCCAGGACGCATGCGTGTCATTCTTCAAAGCAGCGGTGTGAAATCACAGATAACTGTAATGACTAAACATAGTAAGATTAGAGAAGAGATACCAGTTAAGTATATGATCAGGGTGGGAGCGGAGGGCACGTAATTCCCTCATCGTAACTCCTCATAAAATACAGATCAAACTTCAAACTGGTAAGTTCTCGTTTAATCTTACTATTTTACTTCGGAGTCACGTGAGTGACTACGTGAAGATTTTAAAGCTCTGTGATTTCATGCCGTGGAAACAAGTCCATGCATCACGTCTGCCTTGACTGTTGGAGGAATTGTGTTAACATAATTTGGACATGAATTCGACATTGAAATCATAACATTTTTTAACACAAATTTATAACCCCTTTTTATGGGTTTAAATTAATTTACAGAACTTAAATTGTTTCTGCAAACGTTCCAGGTTTCATTACTGGTTTATTATAAAATAATTGGAATGTTTTCCCCTCCAGACCATCACTTGAGGATTTGGTCCATTGGTACATCCAACTGTATCGCTGCCGATGTAGCTGCAGCCCTGGTGGAAAGAGATTTTTAAAATTAGTATCTACCCCAGCCTGTGTTAGCACCTGTTTCAGCCATCTTGAGATGGTCTGGACCGTCACTCTTGGTGTGGTTGCTAGTGGCTGACCAAAATGTGCCTTATCATAGCCTCTTAGGATATTTGTTTTCTCCATGTAAAACAACGATGTCTTATTATACACAGACGGTCATCTGTTGGGTATGACCTAATTGTATATTGAGGCCTGCTGATCCCTTTTCTGTTCTGCTTACTATCTCATAAATATGAAACGTAATATTTTCTGTTGAGGAAGTCATGTTGTCCAGTCTAGTTTGCAGTGACTGTATCCTCTGTGCCGTGACCAATACCATTAGCATGACTGTTTTAATGTCAGTCTGTGTATGGACAGAACTGTTGCTGGAGACCAATTCCTGAGCATCTTCAGGATTATTCTCACATCCCATATTTGGGAGTATCTGGTTCCCATCATAGGTTTTGTACCAGTGGGTGAGTCCCAACAGTGTAATGGTCTGTCCCCTGCCATAGGTAAGTCGATAGGGCACTTCTGGCGCAGTTGATGGCACTGTAACTGAGACCCTCGTCATAGTGGAGGCCTGCCAGATATTCCAGAACAGACGGGATGTTCATGTCTCTGATACCATGTTTGATACCACTGGGAACCATGGTTGTGTAGGCCAATCGGGTACTACCAATACCAGATGCAGAGTCTCGTTGTATTTTCTTAATACCTGACTGATGAGGCAGGAAAGGAGGGAATGCGTAAATAAACAATCCCCTCCCCCCCCTCCCCCCCATGATAACCCATTTGGCAGTGCTTTATACTGTCAGAGTTGTCCCATCCAGTTGAATTTTAAGTAACATCTGTGGTCACCTCGTATAGGCACTGAATAGTAAGCATCTTTTAAATCGATGCTGGCCATTGAAGTAACCTTTGGAAATTAATTGTTAAGCAGTAACAAAGGTATCTATTTTGTCAGATCTATGATGATGCGATGACCATCAACTATTTTGTTTTTGATAAATATATTGGGCACAAATTCTAATGGTTTGAATTGAGTTTTCTCAATTACACCTTTTATGTGAAGCCGCTTCAGTTCAGCTTGCGCATTTGATTTTCCTTTATCAGAAGGCACGAAAATTCAGTTCAGTATATGTTGAACTGGAGGGCTGTACTTGTGTATAGACTCTGTTGTATATCCCTGGATACTGCTTAAGATGTAAGGATCGGTTGTTATCATGCTCCATGCATTCAGAAAAGAGTGTAATCTCCACCCAATCTCCGTGCCCACTGTATATTGTAGGGAACCAGACCCACCTACCTCCATAGTTACCAGTGGCAGGTTTACTTTTCGTAGGTTCTTCGCTGCTGTTGTAGTGCTGGGGTCTGGATTTGCAGTTTGGTTGGCGTTGGAGGTCCCCGCATCTTCCAAGAAGGCCGGCCTGGGCCATGGCCTAAAAAGACTCATGTTTTGGGTACCGGACCTTCGAGCTTTCACCAGTTCTGCTGGTGGGTGCGTGGGGGTGCTGTCGTTGGCCATAGTGGGTTCCAGTAGGTTCTCTTTTTCCTGCACCCCCTGCACACTTGTCTTTTCTTCTGTGGACCCCTCTTCCAGGTCAGCCCAGAACTGACCCGCAGTGCTCCCATCTTTGTCGCAGCCCGTTGGTTTCTGCAACTGCAATCAGCATGGTAAATACAAAAAAGACCGCAGCTCTTACCTGCAGGTCCAGGTTAAAATTGTTGCTACGGGTGAACATCGTTCCACCCCGTCTGCTGCCGTTATTGACGTCAAAAAGTCAACGGCCCCATTTGAATAGTCTCCCACCGGGCCGTGGTGTTCTGGCTTGCGCGGGACCAAAAGTCGGCACAGCTCTTCCCATTACGGGAGATTAACGTGCCTTTGGCTCCTGCTGCCGGCTGCCTGCGATTCCGCTGTCTTCCCCAGCCAGCTTCACTAGCAGCACTTGTGGGCACTCCTTTGTCCAGCTTCCCCTCCTGTAAAGACCCAGCGCGGGGAAAACATTAGTTTTGCTCCCTCTCCCGCCCGGTCCAGTCCGGTGCGGGAGCGAGTCGGGAGCGAAAGTCGGGCACAGCTGTTCCCATTACGGGAAATTAACGTGCCTTTGGTTGCTGCTGCCGGCTGCCCGCGGCTCCGCGGTCCTCCCTAGCCAGCTTCACTAGCAGCATTTGTAGACATCACTTTGTCCAGCTTCCCCTCCTGTGGAAAAAACCAGCGCGGGGAAACATTAGTTTTTTGCTTCCCTCTCCCACCAGGCCGGGCCCGGTGCGGGAGCAAGTCGGGAGCGAAAGTCGGGCACAGCTGTTCCCATTACGGGAGTTTAGCGTGCCTTAGGCTGATGCTGCCGGCTGCCCGCGACTCCGCGGTTCTCCCCCGCCAGCTTTCCCGCAGCCTTCATGGATCCGGTCCATGTTTCCACCTAAAAGGTGAGTGGA
The DNA here is from genome assembly GCF_028641065.1 of Leucoraja erinaceus. Classification (NCBI taxonomy): domain Eukaryota; kingdom Metazoa; phylum Chordata; class Chondrichthyes; order Rajiformes; family Rajidae; genus Leucoraja; species Leucoraja erinaceus. The sequence continues at coordinate 62,346,685 of NC_073380.1, forward strand.
AGGAACGCAGAGTCTCCTTACCTGCTGTTCCTGGTTTTCAAATTTTGCCGCTAGGGGGACGTCGTTCCCCCTTGCTGTGACTTGTTGCAATGCGTGTAGCGATATGACACGCATGCGTCCTGGCGGGGTTCTTCACGTAGTCACTCACGTGACTCCGAAGTTAAATTATGTATATAATGTGTGTAAAATCACGAGAGGAATAAATCGGGTAGATGCACAGAATTTCTTGCCCAGTGTTGGTGAATCAAGGACCAGAGGACATAGGTTCGAGGTGAAGGGGAAACGATTTAATAGGAATCTGAGTGGAAACATTTTCACACAAAGGGTGGTGGGTGTATGGAACAAGCAGCCAGAGGAGGTAGTTGAGGCTGGGACTATCCCAACGTTTAAGAAACAGTTAGACAGGTACATGGATAGGTCAAGTTATGGATCAAGCGCAGGCAGGTGATGATATGTAGCTGGGACATGTTTGGCCAGTGTGGGCAAGTTGGACCGAAGGGCCTGTTTCCATTCTATGACTCCATGAATCTAATATTTACAATCATATTATATCATGTAGTAGTACTCTGCCTAATATTGTTGCATTAATAAGATCTTTGGTTGCCTAAACAGCATGAGACTGGAATTCACCTCTCAAACGGTGTTCTGGGCCATTATATGGCAGAAAATATGATATTTTGAAGTATTGATGGAATATAATGTACATTGGGGAAAAATCACCATTTAGAATTATTGAAGGAATGGAAATCACCATGGCTAAGATATGGGGATGAATATTACCATCGCTTTTGATGAGAGATAAAGATATGCACTGGGTAACCAGCATTAAATGTAGCAGTGGTGCAACAGGTGCTGGGTGAACTCGTTCTTGCACATGTGGTTCTCTTGGCTTCATTTTTGGGGGAAATTACACAGATGTTGAATTAGCGGGTGAGATAATGAAGTTCACCCCTTGGGCTGAAGTTTTGAATAAGTACAGCATTTAAAAATCCGAGTAATGTTATGTTCCTGAAGTCAAAGTGATAATATGATTCACCACACAAGCTTTATACAACAGTATAGCACAAGAACAGGCCATAATGTCTATGTCCTGTATGTAGAGAAGTTAAGCTAATTTGCTCTGGCCGCATGCCAATCAATATTTATTTTGTCATTTGAACCTCAATGAGGCTCAAACGAAACTCAGTTTCCACAGCCATACAAGCAAAGACAATTTCCTACAGACATACACACAATTCAATTTACAAAAACATCCATCACAGTGAACCCAGCCATTTTTAGGCCGCATGGGGCGATGTACGGCCCCGCCCCCGGTCTAAATGTCACGGTTCGAGCCCCCTGCGGGGGCTGGAATGTACCACGGCCATGAAGCCACGCCGGGCGATGTACGGCCCCGCTCCGGGTCATTCCAACCCCACAACACGGGCTAGAGAAGTTGCATTGCGGGAGCTCCGGAAAGCGGTCTCTCCACCCGGACCCGCGAGCTCCCGATGTCCCAGTCCACCTGACCTGCGGCTGCGGCTGCAGCTGGAGCCTTCGAGCTACGTGGTCAGGCCACAGCAGCGAGTCACCACCGCTCCCCACGCTCCGATGCCGGCCAGCCCCACGATGGTAAGTAGTCCGCAGATCCGCAGGCTCCGTGACTGGAGCCCCCAGGTTGTTCACGCTGGAGGCCGCTCCCCGGTGCTAGGCCCCAACGACAACGGAGACCTGACAGGAAAAAGGTCGGGTCTCCTGAACAGGAAAGGGAGTTTTACAAAGTTTCCCCCTTTCCCCCCCCCCGCCCCCCACATATACACAGACAAAAACACTATTAAAAAAATACACTTAACTACATTTAACTAGACAATATCCCTCCATTCCCTGCATATCCACGTGCCAATATAAAAGCCTCATAAATGCCACTATTGTATCTAAACCACCCCTAGCAGTGCATTCCAGGCACCCACCACACTGTGTAAACTTACCCCACATGTTTGCCCCTCTCACCTTAAATCTTTGACCTCTAGTCCTTGAGGTTTCCACCCCAGGGAAAAAAATTCTAACTGTCTGACCTTGAGTAAATATTGTGGTGTTTCTGTAATATTATTACACATATCTAATGACGTGCTCTTCCAATGACTGACCTTATTGTCTTTGCAGTGAACGTATTTCGAGGATTTAGGAAATTTCTGCATTTTTGATATAATATTAATGGTGTAAATATTTTTGAAGACTAATTTGTGACCAAACCAGGATAGAGAACCAATGTGAGGACCCAGATTGATTTCTCACTGGAGCTTACCAGAATGAGTCAGGACAGCTGCAGCTGTCAGCCGGACAGCTTGACATTGTTTGGCTGATGGGGCCTGTAATTTTCAAATGTTCCAGGCCCAGGAGCAAGCCAAAGGGATATTATGGCAGGTTTATGGCAGCCTCTGGTCTTCCTGCAGAATAAAGTTGAGCAATCCTGTCTCTTCCAATTCCACAGGAACAAAAGTTTGGAGTGTTTTTGTAACTGGCCACGTCACTCGCTTTAAGAATCAGACTTACGAAGAATGGAAGTTTCCTGCCAAAGCTGGCTTTGGTGGGAAAAAACAGCTTTAGGAAACAGATCTGTAATGGCTCAGGAGACACGAGCAGTTACCAAATCCCTGTCCGTAACAGGTATAGAACTGGCTTTCTGTTTAACGTGTAGAAACAAGGAACTGCAGATATTGTTTAATACACAATTGGATGCAAAATGCAGAAGTAACTCAGCAGGTCAGGAAGCATCTCTGAAGGACATGGATAGGTGACGTTTCGTATTGAAACCCTTCTCCAGAGATGCTGCCTGACTTGCTAAGTTCCTCCAGCACATCGAGTCCTTTTCTGTTAAAAATGTTGAACCTTGAACCAGTTCCACAGATTAATGAGGCTATGGTGAGCATCCCCCTAAATCTCTCCTCCTCACCCTCTCATGCTCTCAATTGCTTTCCTTTAATCTAAGTCATTACAGCACAATCAGTTAGCTCTCTTAGCAAGTATTCTTTGTCTGGAGGCAATTCATCTGTATAAATTGTGTCTTCCTGAGACAGCAGGCATGAGCTGATTATGGTCGAGGAAAGGAAAAGGAAACTCTTCTTAGTGTGGTTCAAGCTGAATGACTTTGTGAGGATTTAAACTTCTGACTGAAAATGATTCACTCTAATATTCTTTTGAGCATCCTTTTCAATCAAAGCTGGCAACAGTCACAAAATAAAATCCATCCGTTCAAAGCTGTTATGATAGATGGTCTGTCATGATATCAGGAAGATGCCTCATTTGTTGAAAATATGAGAGGAAATCAGTGCATAAGAAATTAGACCTTTGTGTGGCAAATCTGTTCCATAGGCAACACCAGACTCGCAATAACACGTATTAGACCCTGGTGACTCAGTGAATGGGCGAATTAAACGTTGGAAACAGTTATAGTTCTCTGATCACTGCGTAAAACTGACTACAGTATACTGTTCCCATGGGCTGTATATTTACAAATTAAAAATTAGCAAAATTACCCACCTTGCACACCATGGAGCCATTCACTCACTAACATGCTCCTCATTCACAATGTGCAGGAAGGAACAGCAGATGCTGGTTTAAACCGAAGATAGACACAAAAGGCTAGAGTAACTCAGCGGGTCAGACAGCAACTCTGGTGAAAAGGAATAGGTGGATTTTTGAGCCGAAAGGGGTCTAAAGAACGGTCTTGACCTGAAACTTTATTGTCATTGTGCAGTGTACAGTACAGAGACAAAGAAATGCAGTTAGCATCTCACCCAGAAGAGCGAACATAGAATAATGGAACAGTAAAATATATATATATATATGTACATACAGTAGCTTTATCTCTAGTGATGCTATCTGGCCCGCTGAGTTACTCCAGCATTTTGTGGCCATCTCCTCATTCACAAAGATGGTTGGAAACTTATCTTCTTATGGATTCATTTGCAAGTCCAGCAGTAAAACTGGCACAGACTCTATTCCAAATCAATGGCATTCATGATCCCATTTACATCAAAGGTAGATAGACACAAAAAGCTGGAGTAACTCAGCAGGTCAAGCAGCACCTCTGGAGAGAAGGAATGGGTAATGTTTCGGGTCGCGACCCTTCTTCACACCAGTCAGGGGAAAGTGAAACGAGAGATAGAGACGATGATGTGGAGAGTCGGAGAGCAGGAGGAATCACAGAGGGGGAGCAGGGAGAGAAGATGTTGCAGAACTCTCTTCAGAGAGAGGAGAACCTCTTCAAAGTAGACAAACCTTGAGGAGGTTTCACAGTGGAGAAGACAAAATGTGTAAGAAGGAACTGCAGATGCTGGTTTAAACCAAAGATAGACACTAAAAGCTGGACATAACTCAGCAGGACAGGCAGCATCTCTGGAGAGAGGAATTGGTGATGTTTTGGGTCGAGACCCTTCTTCAGAGTAGTCAGGAGAAAGGATCATCAAAGGAGGTTGATTTACCACCACCCAAAACAGATGATCACTCTGACCACTCACAATGTGCCACTTTCAAAATGTTGATGACTGGAAGCATGGTGTTAACTAACACCACTGATCCTATTTTGAGGCAGTTAGTAAGTACAATCATACATGCAGCCACCTATTGTACTATATAAAATAATTAAAGGATTTTAAAATATAAACAGAGATAATCTATTTTATGTTGTGGATGAATCAAGATGTTCTGTCCTGCCCCACCTCTCTCCCAGCTTTCTTCACCCCCTCCCCCCACCCCCCACCTTCTCCAATCACTCTGAAGAGAAGTCCCGATCCAAAATGTTACCTATCCATGTCCTCCAGAGATGCTGCCTGACCCATTGAGTTACTCCAGCACTTGGTGTCTTTTTTTAAATAAACAAGCAGTCTGCAGTTCCTTGTGTCTACAAGAATCGTCAGGCTTGAAACCGGTAAGACCACAAGCAGCATTGAGCATGGTGGAGTAGGGGGTGAGGTGGAAGCAGCAAAGCAAGTGTGTTGCTGGAGAAAAGAAAGGGACACTGGGAAAGATCTTTGCAGCTTCTGAAAATACATTAAATGGAGTTCACCATTCAGCCCTCCAAGACTGCTCCACTTTTGAATTACTCATCTTAGCCGACTTCTGCCACAACTCCATCAACCAATATTGATTTCTCTAACTTCAAGTAACCCTTGCTTTCCCTATCTATCCGACTAGTTTCACTGTCCTCCTGATTACCTTTTACTGATTGTATGCCTCGTGGTCACCTTCCCCTCAGCTAACAATGATCCATTCTCCATTTCCTTATCATCTGCTTTGATCTGTCGTTTTCACACCTTACCCTTCCATATCTCTCGTCTCCCTCTCCCCTGATCCACAGTATAAATACGGTCTCGACCCGAAACATCACACGTTCACCTCTCCTGAGATGCTGCCTGGCCCGCTGAGTTACTCCAACATCTTATGTGCATCAACCAGTCTTGGTTTGGAAATTCAAAGGATTATGAATGTCAATGATGAGATATTCAGTTGACACAGATTTTTCGAGAGAAAGTTCTAGATTTCTCCTGGCCTTCACACGAGAAGGCGATTTCTGACATCACACCTATTATATAACACTTCTCTTATATTAAGGGTTCAAGTTATCCTTTTTTTAATCTCCGTCATCAGACGAAACAGCTTCTCTCTATTTACTCTTCCCAATCCTTTAATCACTTTAAATGGGCCCATTACACTCCCTTTTGATCTAGTATGCTCAAAGCAACACATTGGCCTGCATAAAGTGGCCTCATAGTTTAACTCTTTAGCTCAGCAATCATCCTGATGGATCTTTAAAGTCTGGCATTAAACTCTCCACTTCCTCGATATACACACCTCTCCCCACTATCCACGGAACCTATATAAGTGGTGTTGCATTAAAGCAGTGTGTGACACTAACAGAAGATCCATCTCACTTTGTGATTTGCCAACATCACATTGGAGTTTAATTTTTTTGCACTGGTTCAGTAGTGATTTCTGTACCTCAACATTTAACCCTCTGAATTCTTCCACAGTTCCCTTGCATCTCGCTTTATGAGAATACATAGGTTTGAAGTGGATGAGCTCAAATTTCTCCACAGGGAACACTTGCTATACCTTTGCCCATTAATTTTCACATTCATATTATGCTTTATTTGCACGTTCATTCATATTATAACCCCTCCTCCCCACCCCCTCTCCTTCTTTCCTGTATCCCACATGATGGACACTCATTTTCCCCTTTTCCCTTCTCCCCATCCCCTTTAACCTATATTCCTCTGGGTTCATATTTCATACCTCTACTCTCCTTATCTTACACTTTTTGTCTATCTCTGTCCTTTGTCCAACTGTTTGCCAATCAAATCCCCCCCCCCCCATCCTTCACCTGTATCCACCTATCACTTGCCCACCTTTTGACCCACCCCACCTCTCTTCCAGCTTTCTCTGTCCTACTACAGTCAGTCCGAAGAAGGGTCCCAATTCGAAATATCGCCTGTCCATGTTCTCCAGAGATCAAGAGTCAAGAATCATGAGTGTTTCATTGTCATATGTTCCAAAACAGACCATTGAAATTCTTATTGCAGCAGCACAACAGATATGTAAACGTATTATTCTGTAAATACCATAATAAACAACAAAAAAAGTTCAGTATACATATTAACAAAATGAACAACTGATATCAGTGCAAAGACATGAACAATGCCCCCAAGTCTATATAGTTTGAAGATTATTTGGCGTTTGTAATGTTTAACAGTGTACACTGTTTAAATATTCTGTTGTGCAAGTAAGAATTTCATTGTTCTATCTGGGACATATGACAAAAAAACACTCTTGCATTTGACTTTTGACTCTTATTAGCCTGATGGTTGTAGGGAAGAAACTGTTCCTGAACCTGGACATTACCGTTTTTAGGCTCCTATTCCTAGTTCCTGATGACATAAACATAAACATAAAACATAGGCCATTCAACCCTTCATTATGATAATGGCTGATCATCCAAAATCAGTACCCCGTTCTTGCTTTCTCCCCATATCCCTTGATTCCATTAGCCCTATGAGCTCTATCTAACTCTCTCTTGAAAACATCAAGTGAATTGGCCTCCACTGCCTTCTGTGGCAGAGAATTCCACAGATTCACAACTCTCTGGGTGAAAATATTTTTCCTCATCTCAGTCCTAAATGGCCTACCCCTTATTCTTAAACTGTGACCCCCCTGGTTGATAACTCCCCCAAAATCAAGGACATTTTTCCTGTATCTAGCCTATCCAATCCCTTAAGAATTTTATATGTTTCTATACGATCCCCTCTGATCCTTATAAATTCCAGTGAATATAAGCTCAGTCGATCCATTCTTTCATCATCTGTCAGTCCCACCATGCTGGAAATTAACCCGGTGAAACTACGCTGCACTCCCTCAATAGCAAGAATGTCCTTCCTCAAATTAGGAGACTAAAATTGCACACAATACTCCAGGTGTGGTCTCACCAGGGCCCTGTACAACTGCAGAAGGTCCTCCTTTGTCCTATACTGAAATCCTCTCGCAATGGCTGACATGCAATTAGCTTTCTTCATTGCCTGCTGTACCTGCATGCTTACGTTCAGTGACTGATGTACAAAGACACCCAGGTCTCGATGCACCTCCCCTTTTCATAACCTGATACCCTTGTATGCAGCAGGAGTGGAATACCTCTGAAGCCTCCTACGCGGCGGCTGCCTCATCAGTCATCTACTACCTCTTCTGCACTTCCCACACAGGCCCTAACAGCCACCTCAGAACCCACAAATCTGGAGCAGAGCAAATTATCCTCCATCCCAAGGTGTCTGCCTAAGAAGAAGAATGTCTGGAAATTAGTTTTCACCCTCTTTTGGTTTGCTAAGTATGTGTTGCATGTAGCGCTCATGCCCAACTGCAAAAAAATATGAAATAAGAGGAAAACATTTCTGAAGATTGTACATGGTATATCATGCTGCCGGTAGATATGTGTAATTCCTGTCAATAGCTGCACATGCTATGGCTGCACAGATGACAGGAGTGAAATGTGAGTGTGGATAGGGAGGTGTGGGTCTCTGGTGATGCTGGTTGCCTTCTTGAGGCAGCAACTCCTGTAGATCCTGTAGATGGTGGGGAGGTCAGTACCCATGATGAACTGAGCAATGTTCACCACTTTTTGCAACTTTCTTTGTTCCTGGGCATTCGAGCTGCTGACCTGGATGTGGTGCAACCAGTCAATATGCTCCATATTGCACACCTCTGCAATTTTCTTCGGAAGTAGAGGCGTTGATGGGCTTTCTTTATGATTGCCTCAATGTGCTGGGGCCACGACAGATCTTCAGAGGTATCTACAACCAGGATTTTACGTTTTTGACTCTCCCCATCACCGCCTCGTTGATGAAGACAGGTTTACAGATCCATAGCCTTTGTTTTCTAAAGTCAACAATCAGTTCCTTGGTTTTAATGACATTGAGAGTTGCCTGACCTGCTCAGTTGCTTCAGCACTTTATGTATTTTATTGTAACCCTGCATCTGCAACTCCCTGTGTCTCCTTATAATCATAGATAGGTTACCTTTCCATGTTCCCAGCACCTGTTCCATAGGCTTCCAAGCCTAAACTTTTTAAGTGCATATCCAGATACCCCTTGAATGCTGTTCGCAACCCAACTTCATTTATTCGCTCAGTCAATGCATTCTAGGTACTTGCCACTCTCTGGGTAAAGAAGGTCCTCTTCATATCCCCTAGAAATCTCTTCCTCCTTTATCCTAAATTCATGTTCTCTTGTTTTATCTAACTCTGATATGAGGAAAGGTTTTGTGCAATCTCATCTATCTATACCCCTGATTATTATATCTACCTCAGTCGTGTCCAATCTTAATCTTCATCACTCCAGGGAGAGTAGGCATAGTTTCTCCTCATGAATGAACTTCTCCATCTGAGGCAACATCCTAATGAATCTCCTCTGCACTCTCTCTAGCATTGTCACATCCTTCCTAAAGCACGGTGACCAGAACTGCATGCATTACTCCAGTTGAGGTCTGTCAAATGCCCCGACAAATGAAGGCTGCTCTTATTCCCTTATGTCTTCCTAACCTTGCTGCCACCTACAAGGGTCCATGGACACTTTCTCTAAGGTCCGTCTATTCTTCAAAACTCCCTGCTGCCTTTCTCAATTGTCAATGGTTCTTTATTGTGACAAGTACAGATGTACAGTGAGATTTTAGTTTTGCATATAATTCAGTAAAGTATTGCCATATCTAAGCACAATCCCTGATTAGTACAAAGTGTATAGAAATACTGAGACCCCATACAAGAGTCGCCAGGTTTTGGTGCCGTTTACAAAGTCCAGCCTGGACCGTGCACCATGTGGTCTTCTGGAACAGCGTCCGATCCAGGCGAGCCCCAGGCTGCTGCAGGGCCTCCAGCCATCACCTCCATCTGGATCGTCCAGTGAACCGTTGTTCCTGGTCAACTCCAGCCTTTGTGCCCCGGGGACACCTCCCGCAGCTGATCCTAAAGGCACAGAAAGAAAGACCCTGGCTCATTCTCTTACCAGACATTGCTCTCGCGTGCTCCATTGTCGGCTCCCTCCATCCTCCTCTCTGGAGGATGAGCATTGGGCGGCTTGGCGGCAACCCTCTGCAGTCCTTCCGTACGGCCATACAGACTCCCGGTCATTCCAGTTGTCTGATACCTCACTTGTGTCCAGCAAAAAACATTTCAGCCAAAGTCCATCAATCTCTTTCCTTGCCTCCTTAGCATCCTGGGTTAAATCACATCTAGTTCTGGATAATTATCTACCTTTAAATCTGCTAAGACATTTACCTCCCTTTAGGTAACCCTTTAGAAGACCTTCACTAGACACATAACTCCCGCTTCATCGAATTATCCAACTATAAAGAGTGTTTCCATTGAGAAAACAAATGAAAAGTATTCATTTATGACCTCACCTGCACCTTCCTCAATTTTATAGAACACTCTATCTTAGCACCTACTGTCCGCTTTATTGATTATGTGCTACCACATGCCTACCTTGATCGGCAGATGGATCAGCAGTTATGCTCTGAAACTCTTTGGCTTTGATTTCACTTCTCATATTCACATTCTCAAAGTGTATAGAAAGAAACTCTTTGGTTTTGATTTCACTTCTCATATAAAGATTTTATTGGAAACATACTGCCTCAAGATGCCAACAAATGCCTTTAAAATCAGAGTAAATAACTCACCGATATAAGATACGCGGTTACAAACTAAATTAACAAAAATGTTACTAAAGTTTATAACTTTCTCAAGGTCTTGGGCAGAGCTTTTTCCACACCAAGATGTAATGCATCGCAGTAGCAAGGTTTCTATGTACAACGGTGGAATTTGGTAAGGCTTACCAAACTTCCCCAGTTTTGTTTTAGAAATACGGTGTGGAAACCAAGTACACACCAACTGATCTCCTGCAAACTAGTTCCATGTTATTCCACTTTCTCATCCTACACACTAGGGGCTATTTACAGAAGCCAGAAACCTACAAACCTGCACGCCTTTGGAATGGGCGGCAGTCGGCACAATGGCGTAGCAGTAGAGCACCTACAGCACCAGAGACCCGGGTTCGATTCTGTCGACGGGTGCTGTCTATACGGAGTTTGTATGTTCTCCCTGTGATCGTGTGGGTTTTCTTCAGGTGCTCCCGTTCCCTCCCACACACAAAGATGTAGATTAATTGTTTCACTAAAATAGTAAATGTGTAGGATAGTGTTAGTGTTAAGATAGTGTTAGTGTACGGGGTGATCGCTGATCGGCACACACTCGGTGGGCCGAAAAGCCTGTTTCCGCACTGTTTCTCTAAGGTCTAACAGCAGGAAAACTATCACTTAAATTGACCGTTTAATTATGGGATATTGTTGAAAATTGCACAATGGCCTGCTGCCTGGCAATATTGGGAGAGACCTCAGACCTTGGTGTATTGTGGGAGTACAGGTTTCCCTTCAATTAAATGAACAACTTATTTTATTTTTTGCCACCCTCAACTGTAAGAGGCTAGAGTGAAGTAAAACAGGAAAAAGCAGGGCTACACAGAAACACAAAAGTCAATAAGGCTTCCAAGGTTGTTAAATAAAACTCTCCATCATCATCCTGCAACATAAGCACATGGAAATGCTGAATGCATCAATAACCAGAAAAGATTCAATCTTAAATATTTTTGTTTTAACTCTTTTGTGGCTGGGTTATTTTTCTGTGGAATGATCACAGTGGGCACGAGGCACCAGTTATGCTGTTGAAAGATTCCACTGAGTGTTTGCAGGGCCATAGGGCCAGTTGGACAGCTAGCAAACATGGAATTTTCGATTGAGATCAAGCAGTTAAGAAAAATAAAAATACCTGTAAGTGGATACTTTAATGCAGTAGAAATTCAAACATTGTGTTTTATTGCATGAGAAGATGTTTGGCATGGGTAAGGCACATGGAATATATTTGAACAACAAAGGCCACACTTAGCAGGTCATTTATCTGAACTGGCAACCTCATTCAAAGCCCCGCCTCTGTTCACCATGGCCCCCAATCTGAACATTTAGTGCATTTGGGACCAATATGGAAATAATATTGAAGGGGTCCTGTGCAAGGTGGCGTTTGAAGATAGGTATGAACACTACTGAGTATGACACAAATTAATGTATAACTGTTGAAAATGTCTGAGAGTGCTTTGCATAGATTTTGTTTCATATATTTTTATTCCGAATAAAGTTTTTTGGAAATTAAAAAAAAAGTTTAGATTAGATTCAGATCGGATTCAGATTAGTTTTCTCTGGTATACACCAGGAAACAATGAAAGTACTTCAATAGTAGGATTAAACGAGCTTACCAGTTTGAACTTTGATCTTTATTTTATGAGGAGTAACGTTGAGGGATTACGTGAAGAACCCACCAGGACGCATGCGTGTCAATCTTCAAAGCAGCGGTGTGAAATCACAGATAACAGTAAATGAACTGCACATAGTAAGCTTAGAGAAATAGGATACCAGTTGAACTTTATGATCGAGGGTGGGCGTGGAGGGCACGTAATCCCTCAACGTTAATTCTCATAAAATAAAGATCAAACTTCAAACTGGTAAGTTCTCGTTTAATCTTACTATTTTACTTCGGAGTCACGTGAGTGACTACGTGAAGATTTTAAAGCTCTGTGATTTCATGCCATGGAAATGAGTCCAGGCGTCATACACAGCATCAGTGGGCCAATGATGAGTGAACATTAATAGTAAGATTAAACGAGAACTTAACAGTTCGAAGTTTGATCATTATTTTATGAGGAGTAACGTTGAGGGATTACGTGAAGAACCCACCAGGACGCATGCGTGTCATTCTTCAAAGCAGCGGTGTGAAATTACAGATAACAGTAATGACTGAACATAGTAAGATTAGAGAAGAGGATACCAGTTGAACTTTATGATCAAGGGTGGGAGCGGAGGGCACGTGATCCCTCAATGGTACACCTCATAAAATAATGATCAAACTTCGAATTGGTAAGTTCTCGTTTAATCTTACTATTTTACTTCGGAGTCACGTGAGTGACTACATGAAGATTTCAAAGCTCTATGATTTCATGCCGTGGAAACAAGTCCATGCATCACATCTGCCTTAATTGACTAAGGGAGGAATTGTGTTAACATGTTTAAACATGAATCCGACATTGAAATCCATGATAAAGTTATTAACAACAAATTATAGCCCCTATTTCATGGGGTGAAATCATATTACAGAACTTAAAATTGATTCTGCAAAAGTTCCAGCTTTAACCACTGGTTTATGGTAGAATTGTTGGAATGTTTTTTCCCTTGACCATCCTGCTGTCTCCAGGATTTGGTCCATCGGTATGTCCAACTCCATAGCTGCCGATGTAGCTGCAGCCCTGGTGGAATGAGATTTGAATATGTTAGTATCCACTCCAGCTGTTGTTAAAACCTGTTTCAGCCATCTGGAAATAGTTTGAACCAACACTTTTTTGTGGGGTTGCTTGTGGCTGATTAGTAGTGCCATCTCATAGCCTCTGCTGTTTTTGGTGTTCTCCATATATAACAATAAATGTCTTATTATACAAAGACGATCATCTATAGGGTAAACCCTAAATTCTATTTTGAGGCCTGATGGTCCCGGTCTGTTCTGTTTGACTAATTCGTGAATATGAAAAGGTATATTTCTTGTTGAAGAAGTCATATTGTCCAGCCTTAACTTATGTAAAGACTGTACCCTTTGTACTGTGATCAAAGCAATCAGCATGACTGTTTTATGCGTCAGTTTTTGCAGGGACAGAGCTGTTGCTGGAGACCAGTTCCTTAGCAACGTTAGGACAATACTCACATCCCATATTTGAGAGTACCTGTTCTTCGGGGATTGATATTAAAAATTCCCCTCATGAGTTTGGTTACCAGGGGGTGAGTCCGAACAGAATGACGCTCTGATCCTCGCCATAGATATGCAAAAAGGGCACTTCTGGCGCAGTTAATGGCACTGTAACTGAGCCCCTCATCATAATGGAGGCCTGCCAGGAATTCCAGAACAGACGTTATGTTCATCGAGCTGTAAGTGATGTTGTTTCTGTGACAATATATCTCCCAATTCCTGATGTATACCAGATATTGTTTTTTGGTGGACTGCCTGTGAGCCGCTGAGATAATGTTCAATGTTCGGTCCGTCCGTCCCAGTTCCCAGTTCCACTCTACAAATTAATAAGTTTGTCATTTCTTTAGCTTCCCCAGTTACAAATGAACCGACAAGTTTGTCGTTTCGTATTATGACATGGTTCTGGATGTTGCTACCCCATGGTTGATTAGGGGATGGGCACCACCAAAATATCAATCCGGTTTCGTTTCAGGATGGTGAAGGGGGGAATTCTAAGACCAAACAATTTGAGTATCACAGGGAAAAGCATCTATTGATTATGCCCCAGGGTCTGGTTCCCAAGAAACATAGTTTGGTAACTGGTGATTGAGTCTAGATGCAAATAGATCGATATCTGGTGTTCCATACCATGCTACAATATCAGCAAATACTTTTATATCCAACATCCATTCTATGTTTTCATTGAATTTGCATGACCTGGTGTCTGCCACTGAATTTAGGTTACCTGGTAAGTAAGTAGCTGATATCCAAATATTTCTCTGGATACACCATTGCCAAATTGTATTAGCCTGATTGTCACATGATGTTGATTTGATTCCACCCATATGGTTAATATATGCCACCACGGTGGTATTGTCAATCTGTAGTCTAACATGCTGGTGATATATTCCAGAACAGTATGACTTTAGGCCATAGAATGCACCCAACATTTCAAGGTAGTTTATGCCAAGTGTCTGTAGTAATGATGTCTTCTGTGCATTCCATCTACCTCCACAGCTGGAGATGGAATTGGTAGCACCCCAACCAAGTGCACTGGCATCATTTTGTAGCACCACTGAGGGGTTGCTGATAATGATAGGGCTGGAACAATGCCGAATGTTATCCCTCCACCATTTTAATTCCATAATTGCTTTGATTGGTAGCTTCATTGGTCTGTTGAAATGACCAGCATTAATTTTGAGTGCTTGTATTTTTGCCCTTTGTAAATTTTGATAATACAAAGGTCCAAATTGTGTGGCTGGAAAAGCAGCCACTTCTTTGCCAATCACCCTTGCTACCAATCTGATAGATGGTTCACTGATGTCAATGAGGTTGTTTCAGGCCTTAGTTAAGACTGTAGCCTTGTCCTTTGGTAAAGTCACCGACATGTGAACTAAGTCAATAGTGAACCCCAAATAATCCATTATGGCGGAAGGCGTTAGTTTAGATTTAACTGGATGGATGATAAACCCCAGTTTCTCAAACAATTGTTTGGTGGCTGATACAGCTAGTTTGGCTAATTCCAAAGTTTAGCCCATAATCAATATGTCATCTAGATAGGCCATGATCATATGTTTTGTTTCCGAAGAAACGCTAGGGCTGGCTTCAAAGTTTTTGTAAACAGCCTGGGGCTGATGTTAATCCATTTGGTAGAGCTCTATACTGCCAGTGCTGCCCCATCCAGTTGAATTTTAAATAACGTCTGTGATCAGTCCGTATAGGCACTGAATAGTAAGCATCTTTTAGGTCGATGTTGGCCATGAAGTAGCCTGTGGAAATCAATTGTTTGGCAGTAACAAAGGTTTCGATTTTGAAATGAATATACTACACAAATGTATTCAATTTGGTCAAATCTATGATAATGCGACAACCACCATCTTTTTTCAATAACCACCTTAGCGTGGAGTCTCACCAGTTCAACATGTGCTTCCAATTTTTATTTTCGTGAAAGTACGAACATCGGTTCGGTACATGCTGAACTGGGGCTATTTTTGTGCACAAATTCAATGGTATATCCCTGGATACTGTTTAGGATATGTGTCTGTTGCTAATGCACTCCATGCCTCCCAAAAGAAGTGTAATCTCTACCGATATGTGTATTATCCACACTTCCTATAATTTGTAAGGGACCAGACCCACCTACCTCCATGGTTACCAGTGGAAAGTTTACTCCTTCCTGTGTAGTCTTCGAGGAGGTTCAGGCGCCGGTGTCTGGGTTTGGGTTTGGTGTTTGCGCATTTTCGATGAAGACCGGTCTGGACCATGGCCTAAAAAAGACCGCTGTCCTGTATGTCCGGCCTTTGAGCTTTCACCAGCTTCTGATTGTCTTGCTCTGCTGGTGGGTGCGTGAGGGTGCTGTTTTTGAGTGTAGGAGGTCCTCTCATCGAGCTCCTTCTTTCTCCTTCCTGCACCCCCTGCACACTTGTTGTTTGTTCAGCAAACCCCTCTTCAGGGTCAGCCCAGAATTGACCCCCAGTAGGTCTGTGCAAGCAGGTTGGCCATTGGGCTCGAACCTGCATTCCGTGCCAGATGGCAAAAATCCAGCGCCATGACCGTGCGCCTCTCCAGGAGTTTGGTCTACCTCACCGGCGATTCGACCATCTCCACGTAGACATTGTAGGGCCTCTCCCGCCATCCCGGGGCATCACCCACCTTCTTACAATGGTGGACCGCTTCACGCGGTGGCCGGAGGCCATTCCGCTGGCCAATACTTCAACGGCTACATGTGCTCGTGCGTTGTCCGTGCACTGGATTGCTCGCTTCGGGGTGCCGGCGCACATCTCCTCAGACCGGGGGCCACAGTTCACCCCCGAGCTGTGGTCAGCCATGGCTCGCTTGCTGGGGGTGCCGCTACACCACACCACGGCTTACCACCCGCAAGCTAACGGTCTGGTGGAGAGGTTCCACCGGCAGCTAAAGGCAGCACTGAACGCATGACTCTCCGGCCCGGACTGGATGGACGAGTTGCCGTGGGTCATGCTGGGCATCCGGACTGCTCCCAAAGAGGACTTGGCGTCATCATCGGCGGAGCTCGTGTATGGGTCGCCACTCACGGTGCCCGGGGAGTTCATGCCATCGGTGCCGGGGCAGCAGGGAACATCCTCATCCACCCTAAAGCGCCTTCGTGAGCGAGTTGGCAGGCTCGCACCCGTCCCGACGTCCCACCATGGGACATTTCGCCCACATGTGCCAATGGCCCTCACGGACTGCCCATACATCTTCCTGCGCCTTGATGCCCACCGGACGCCACTCCAGAGGCCGTACGAGGGCCCGTTCCGGGTGCAGGAACACGGGCAGTCAACTTTTGTCCTGGACATGGGGGGCCGGCGGAGGCCGTGTCGATTGACCGTTTGAAGCCGGCACACCTGGACATTGACCAGCCGGTGCTGGTTGTCCAACCTCGACCTCGAGGGCGCCCCCCCTCACGGCTCCCTCCGCCTGTCACTCCACCTGTCCTCCCGCTGGTCCCTCGACCTGTCCCTCCACCTATGCCTCCGCAAGCCCCACGATCGGCTGACTTCTGCACGTGGGCCGGCCGGGTCGTGCGCCCGCTGGTGCGTTTCGTGCCTCTGGTTCTGGGAGGGGGGTGGTCCTGTGGCAGCTCCCAAGGGTCGCGCCATCATACTGTCGAACCCCTCGGCACGGGAGTGGTTCAGTCCGGAGGCGGCCCTTAGCCAGAGGGTTTAAAGGCAGGGGTTTGGGTGCCATCTTTCTCTTGTTTGGTCTTCCCTACAACCGGGAGGAACATAATAAAAGGTGCCTCTCAAAACACTGGACTTCGTGCTTCCTTTTGAGACCCACGCACTACAAAATTGACCAGTCGCATAGCTGTTCTTAATTCTAGATGTCCAAACTTTCAATGTCCTGTCTCCCATCCTAGAAGATAGAAGTGAGGAAAGGGAATGCCATGGTGTCAGGCACCCTTGATGACACTCCCAGCTTTTCTGATGCACCATATTGTGTAATTGGACTGGATGGAAAGAAGTGTTGAAATTGTTTGCTTTCACTTCAATATACAGGTTCGGGCAGTTAAGAACAGAGCAGTTACCATACCAGACTGAGACGCATCCCATCCGAAACCTTTCTCTAGAGAGAATCCTTGTGGACATGTTGAATCTTCTCAGATGTCTAAGAAAGGAAAAATGTTGATGTGCTCTCTTAATTACTGCATCAGTGAGAAAGGACCTGTTTTGGTTGCTGCTGATATGGTTGACGGTAACTTGAATCGATCATCCATTTCCACAGCAGCTCCATTGATGAGGACCAGGGTGCGTTCACCGTCTATCTTGTTTTGGTCAACAAGCTACTATTTTGCCTTGTTAATGTTATGGGTTAGGTGGTTGTCAGGCACCATGACATAAGGTTCTCAATCTCTTTCCTGTACTCCATCCCCATGAGTGTTGAAATCAGGGATTCATCCAAAGATGCCAACAAAGACTCTGGCCAGTTGACGCACACAATTTCAGAACCTGTCCAGGGATTCTTCTGGGCTGACTGCATAATAGCCATTTTACCAGGATTGTGCATTGGAAAAATCACCTCCAACAAATGTGATTCTCAGAATCACAACCTTGTGAAATTCTTGTGTGTGTGTGTGCCACAAATGAGCATGCCTGGCAAATGACATTGGTAAATCACAGGCATTGTTTCATGACACTTCCTTATTTGCTTTCCACTCCGAGATCTCTTTCCAAACAAAATTCACTAAATCTGGTTTAAATGTCTATTGAATGCATCTCAGAGAAGTTACATTATGTTATGTGTAGGAAGGAACTGCAGATGCTGGTTTCAAACCAAAGATAGACACAAAATGCTGGAGAAACTCAGCAGGACAGAAGGGATCTCTAGAGAGAAGGAATGGGTGACATTTTGGGTTGAGACCCTTCTTCAGACTGAAAGTCACGGGAAGAGGAAACGAGAAATATAGACGATGATATCTAGAGAGATATCGAACAAATGAAAGAAATGCAAAAAAGTAACAAGAAAAAAAAGAAAAAGAAACAGGCCGTTGTTAGCGGTAGCTATGTGAGAACTAAAGCTGGTGTGACTTGAGTGAGAGAGGGATGGAGAAAGAGGGAACGCAAGGGTTACTTGAAGAAATATGAGAAGCTGTTCCTCCAATTTGCATTTAGCCTCACTATGACAATGGAAGACGCCGAGGACAGAAAGGTCAATGTGGGAATGGGAAAGGGAATTAAAGGTAGATCCAAGCGGGCTGAGTGATGGTGTTCTGCGGAATGATCGCCCAGCCTACGTTTGGTCTCACCGATGTATAAGAGTCCACAACTTGAACAAAGGATACAGTAGATGAGGTTGGGGGAGATGCAAGTGAACTGCTGCCCAACCTGAAAGGACTGTTGAGGTCCATGGACAGAGTCGAAGAAGGAGGTATACAGAGAGGTGTTGCATCTCCTGCGGTTGCTGGGGAAGGTACCTGGGGAAAGGGAATAGTTTGGGTGGGAAGGGAAGTATTAACCAGGGAGTTAAAGAGGGTAAGGTCTCTGCGGAAGGCAAAGAAGGGTGGAGATGGGAAGATGTAGCTAGTGGTGGGATCCCGTTGGAGGCGGCGAGAATGTCCGAGGATTATGTGTTATATGCGACGGCTGATAGGGTGAAAGGTAAGGACTCGGGTGAATCTGTTTCTGATGTGATGAGGGAGTGCAAGGGCGGAGCTGCGGGGTACCGAGGAGACACGTGTGAGGTCCTCATCTATGATGGAAGAGGGGAACCCCCATTCTCGGATGTCCTGGTATACGTTATGTTGCACTGAATTTCTGCTCTGCAAATTTGTAGATTTAACTTGTAATTTGCAGAATATAGGGGAGAATGCTGCAAATGATTTACTCTGCCTGCATACTTGAATAAGAAGTGGCATAATCTCTTTCCAGCACTGAGCGGCAGATTCCTATCAATTAAGAGGATTTTAACAGCTCTTTATGCTTGCTGAGAAAATGAACCAGATCCCAACTGTTACACAGATCTGATTAGCTCATGAGTTTCAGATTTCTTTGAATACTTCTGCTGTTGGCACAATGAAGAATTCTCTCCTACTAAAATCTGCCTGATCACTCGCAGTCTCTGTAGCCAAAAGGTTGCGCAGAAGATCTGTCACCGGTCCAAATGCAGTTTTAAGTTACTTGTAACCAAATGAATCAGTTTCCTTTATAACAGATGGAAATATTCATGATGTGTAGGAAAGAACTGCAGATGTTGGTTTAAATCGAAGGTAGACACAAAATGCTGGAGTAACTCTGTGGGACAGGCTGCACCTCTGGAGAAAGGAATGGGTTATGTTTCAGGTCGAGACCCTTCTTCAGACATATGTATGCTGATGGGCGTCATAGAGTCGTGGAGCTTGGCAGCAATACTGCATGGAATCAGGCTATGCCGACAAAAACAGCACTCGAGGGACTGAGCTATAGGGAAAGGTTGACCAGGCTAGGGCTTTATTCCTTGAAGCACAGGAGGATGAAGGGTGATCTTTTAGAGGCGTACAAAATCATGAGAAGAATATATTAGGTAAATGCACAGAATCTTTTGACCAGAGTAGAGGAATCGAGAATCAGTTGCCATAGGTTTAAGGTGAGGGGGGAATGATTCAATGGGAACCTGAGGGGTAAGTTTTTTACACAAAGGGTGGTGGGTATATGGAACAGCCTACTGTAGGAGGTAGTTGAGGCAGGTACTATTGCATTTTTTTGAGAAGCATTTGGATAGGTACATGGATAGGGTGGGTTTAGAGGGATATGGGCCAAATGCAGGCAGGTGGGAGTAGTTTAGATCAAAGATCTTATAGCGGAGCAAGATAGGCTACTCCTGCTAAATACAATGGGCTGACGTGTAGTACGCTACGGAGGGGATCCTGGGCATTTTTCCCCGCCCATTTTAGTAACCGGAGCCTACCTGACCCGACCCGACTCGCAGTGTAATCAATGAACAGTTTGTGTGTGTGATATAGGGTTAGATTCACCATTCTGTCAGTTCATACTTCGTGTCAAGAATAAAATTTGACTCTGGTAATTGTCTTTTTTAATATATTTTAAATCATTTCTTTTTAAATGGCTCACAAGCAGTGTTTGTGTTGATTTTGTAGTAACTGGAACCGACCCGACTCGCAGGGTAATTGACATTGCGGGGGAAGTTTTTGTGCGTGATATAGGGTTAGATTCATAATTCTGTTAGTTCATAATTCTGTTAATTCTTGTTAAAGAATAAAATGTTTATAAACACACATACATGAATGTGATATAAATGTATATAATCATATAACACACACAATTATATTTCTTCTGATCCAATGATGAACTTTATTTCAGACTAGACAAGGGACATTAAATAAGAAACATTGTAAACCTCCCCGCAACTTCACACACACTAGGCCTTATCCCCGGGCCCCACACTCCCTCTCCCGCTGCCGCGGGCCGCGCACTCCCTCTCCCGCTGCCCCGGGCCACTCACTCCCTCTCCCCGGGCCGTA
This sequence comes from Leucoraja erinaceus, assembly GCF_028641065.1. Classification (NCBI taxonomy): domain Eukaryota; kingdom Metazoa; phylum Chordata; class Chondrichthyes; order Rajiformes; family Rajidae; genus Leucoraja; species Leucoraja erinaceus. The sequence goes on from NC_073380.1 coordinate 62,367,495, forward strand.
CACTCCTTCTCCCTGCTGCCCCGGGCCCCACACTCCCTCTCCCCGGGCCGCGCACTCCCTCTCCCCACTGCGGAAACAAAGATCCGATCTTTGACCGGAAGCAAGATGGCGGAACAAGGTGGCGGAGCAAGATGGCGGGGGCTGGTTGCTAAAATGGGTCATATAATCACCCATGAATCCGCCCATGAGCGTACTACACATTTGCGTGAGAGTAACCCATCTTGCTCCGCTATAAGATCTTTGGTTTAGATGATGCATGTTTAGATGGGGCCAGTTTGCACTCGGTATGACTATGACTCGAAGTTGCCTAACTGAGCTAGTCCCACTTGGCTATGCTGGCCCATATTCTTCCAAACCTGTTCTATCCATATACCTTTATAAGTGTCTTTTAAATGTCATTATTACACCACCTCTGCCACTTCTTCTGGCAGCTCATTTTATGTGTGCACCACATTCTGTGTGGAAAACGTTGTTCCCCAGATTCCTTTCCAAATTTTCTCTTCTCACTTAAACCTATGTACTCGAGTTTTAGACTCCACTATTCTGAGCAAAAGATTGGCTTTAGCTGAGCACCTCATTATTTTATAAATCTCTGTAAGAACACTTCTCAGCCTCTTGCGCTCTAGGACAAAAAGTCCCATTTACAGTATCCAGGATCTCCTTGTAATTCAACATGCTCAGAGTTGGCCAAGCAAATTGGAAGTTCATCCGAGAAAATTGGAGTTTAATCTGAGCATGTGGAGTTTAATTCTAGCAAGTGTGAGATACTTAATTTTGTAAGGTCGAATGTATGGGGATAATCTACAGTGATGGCAAGATTATTAACAGCATTGATACGCAGAGGGATCTTGTGGTCCATGTCCAAAGCTCCCTGAAAGTGTCTACACAAGTTGATAGAGTGGTAAAGAGGTTGTATGGTGTGCTTTCACCTTCATTGGGCAGGGCATTGAGTATAAGAGTCAGGGTGACATGGTAAAGAAGATTTTGGTGAGACTGCCTTTGGAGTATTGCTTGCAGTTCTGGTCACCCCATTACAGAAAGGTCATGGAGGCTTTGGCGGGGGTGCAGAAGAGGTTGACCAGAATGCTGCCTGGATTTGAAGGTACTAGCTTCAAGGAGAGGTAAAACAAATTTGGATTTTTTTTTTCTCTGGAGTGCCGGAGATTGATGGGAGCCCTAACAGGGAGGCTGGAGGGAGTTACACCACTGGAGATGGGCACACATTCTCAGTGTCTGAGCACGACGTGAGAAGGGCTCTGACGCGTATGAACACAAGGAAAGCTGTAGGCCCAGATGGTATATCTGAGCGAGTACTAAAGTCTTGTGCTAATCAGCTAGCTCCAGTGTTCACCACAATATTCAACCTCTCCCTGGCCAAGTCCATGGTCCCTGCCTGCTTCAAAAGATCCGCCATTGTACCAGTGCCTAAGAATGCCTCTCCACCCTGCTTGAATGACTACCAACTGGTGACCCTTACCTCAGTGACCATGAAATGCTTCGAGAGGCTGATCAAGAAATAAATCTGCGCCTTCCTCCCTCACACCATGGACCCGCTGCAGTTTGCATACCATCCGAACAGATCCACGGATGATGCGGGCTCCCAGGTATTGCACACCACTCTCTCTCACCATGCCAGCCAAAAAGGGGGCTATGTGAGGATGCTGTTCATTGGTTTCAGTTCAGCTTTCAACACCATAGTCCCCACCAGACTTGCTGAGAAGCTGCTGGAACTGGGTCTGAACACCCACTGTGTGCCTCGACTTTCTCACCGCCAGGCCCCAGGTGGTCAAGATGGGGAGATATACCTCCAACCCCGTTACCCTGAACACAGGATCCCACCAGGGTTGCGTCCTCAGCCCCCTACTGTACTCCCTGCACACACATGACTGTGTGGCTGGGTTCAGCTCCAACTCCATCATCAAGTTTGCTGATGACACTGTGGTGGTGGGCCTGATCTCCGATAATGATTAGGCCTACCTGGAGGAGGTGGCTGACCTGGCCATCTGGTGTCAGAACAACAGCCTCCTCTTGAATGTCACAAAAACTAAGGAGCTGATTGTGGATTTTAGAAGGGCACAACAACCGAGAACGTGCACGCCACTGGGGATAAATGGGACTACTGTGGATAGGGTGAGCAGCTTTAAATACCTGGGAGTCCACATCATAGGGGATCTTACATGGACAACACACACTGCCGCACTGGTGAGAAAGGCAAGGCAGCACCTTTATCACCTCAGGCAGCTGAGGAAATTCAGAGTCTCTCTGAGGATCCATCAATCCTTCTACACTGGTGTCACGTTGCGAAAACAGAGAGGATGAGACGGAGTTTCTTCCCACAAGTCATCAGGACTGTAAACTCTTGATCTCACCAAGGCGTAATTACTGCTGTGTCTTTTTTTAAAATGTAAATAGTAGTATATCTTTATTGTCATTTTCCTGAGTACTCACATACCCAGAGGAAACAAAAAAACATTGCTCAACCAGTGTCCATTCAGTGTGCAGTAACAAAAACATAGAAATAAAAAAACATATATAATGAACAAATTAAACACTTTACTCTCTACTAAACATCAACAAAATACTGGTTCTGTTCCGTTCTGTTGTTCTGTTGTTTTGCACAATCCCGCAGACATTGTCACTTTAATTTCACTGTACATCTTGTATGTGCATGTGACAAATAAAGGTGATTTGACTTGACGAGATATATATAAAATTATAAAAGCACAGATAGGGTAGACAGTCAGAACCTTTTTCCCCCAAGGTGGAAATATCAAAAACTAAGTAAGTAAGTTTATTGGCAAAGTATTCACATCCAAGGAATTTGCCTTGGTGCTCCGTCACAAGTAACGACATGACATACAGTGACAGTTACGAATGATTCAGAAAAGACTAAACATTAATAATAATAAAACATTAATGATAAAACACCATTGATCAAGCATGTGAACCAACAAAATACCAGATCATAGGGAGGCTACAGATTTTTGTCTGTTGAGTAGAGCAACTACTCGTGGATAAAAGGTATGTCTGGCTGTGGCAGCTTTGACAGTCCGGAGTCGCCTACCAGAGGGAAGTGATTCAAAGAGTTTGTGGCCAGGGTGAGAGGAGTCATAGATGATCTTGCCCGCTCGCTTCCTGGCCCTTGTAGTGTACAGTTCATCAATGGAGGGAAGGTTGCAGCCAATAACTTTATCTGCTGATTGGACGATTTGCTGCAGCCTCCAGGTGTCGTGCTTGGTGCCTGAGCCAAACCAGACCATGATGGAGATGGTGAGAACAGACTCTACGATGGCCGTGTAGAATTGAACCATCATTGCCTGTGGCAGATTGTGCTTCCTTCGCTGCCGTAGGAAGTACATCCTCTGTTGTGCCTTTTTGACTGTGGAGTCGATGGTAGCCCCCCACTTAAGGTCCTTGGAGATGATGGTTCCCAGGAACTTAAAAGACTCCACAGATGTTACTGTGGTGTTGTTGATGGTGAGTGGGGTGAGGGGAGGGGAAGCTCTCCTAAATCTACAACCAATTCCACTGTCTTAAGAGCATTGAGCTCCAGGTTGTTGCAAGGGCACCAGGATGCCAGCTGTGTCATTTCCTATCTGTAGGCAGATTCCTCCCTATCCTGGATCAGTCCAATCAGGGTTGTGCCATCCGCAAACTTGAGAAGCTTGACAGAGGTGTCAGTGGAGGTGCAGTCATTGGTGTAGAGGGAGGAGAGGAGAGTGTATGCAGCCTTGCGGTGCTCCTATGCTGAGCGTTTGCATGTCCGAGTTGCTTTCCCAGCCTCACATGCTGCTTCCTGTCTGTCAGGAAGTTGGTGATCCACTGACGGAGGGGTTCAGGCACAGTCAACTCGGAAAGTTTGGAGTGTAGTTGCTCTGGCACACTGGTGTTGAATGCAGAGCTAAAATTAACAAACAGGATCCTCGCATAGGTCCCCTGGCGATCTAGGTGCTGTAGGATGAAGTGCAGGCCCAGGTTGATTGCATCATCCACAGACTTATTGGCCCGATATGCAAACTGCAGAGGGTCCAGCAGGGAGTATGTGATATTTTTCAGCTTGGTCAGCACAAGCCTTTCGAGTGTCTTCATGACTACAGAGGTCAGTGCGACAGTGCTCTAGATTTTGCCAACTAAAATATATTAGCTCAGTTCCAAATGAGCTGTATCCAATATGCTTTGGAAGTGTGAATTGGTCAGAATAGGGACCATGGAATGCTCACAATGTTAAAAATGTCTGTATAGACCGGTGCCAGCTGTTTGGCACAGAGCTTAAGAGTAGAGGAGGAAACATTGTCAGGTCCTGGAGATTTAGTCCAGGAGAGGTCCTAGAGGGCATAGCTTTACAGTTAGAAGGGCAACGTTTAGAGGAGATATACAAAGCATGTTTTTTACATAAACGGTGGTGGTGGAACCTGGCATGCACTGCCAAGGGTGGTGGTGGAGGCAGGTATGATAATGGTGTTTAAGAGGCTTTTAGATGGGCACGTGGATATGCTGGTAATGGAGGGATATGAATCATGTTGAGATTAGTTTATCTTGGTATCAAGTTCATCACGGACATTATGGGCAGAAGGGCCTGTTCCTGTGCTGTACATTTCTATGTTTTATGTTCTCAAACCTCTAATAGAGCAACACCTGAGCAGCATTTTTAAACAACCTGGTAACAATATGAAACGTTTTCACACAAAAAATCGTCTTCAAAACAGGCTGCTTTATTTTTATCATGTAACCATATTTTTGCGTGCGTTGCATTAGCAGAGATTTACTTCTCCAAACTATGGAAGAATTTCTCTAATATAATACAGCAGCTGGTGAAATATATTCAATCAGCAGATGGTAGATTACCTACTGACACATGGACAAATTACTTGTAATGAACGAATGATGGAATATTTAGAGGATTAACCCTCATTCTGTAAAGTAAATAAAGATTCCCAAAAGTTAACATTTTGTATATAAGTCTCCAAATGAAAGATGAAGCTAGCGATTTGTACAGAGCAAGGCCATTAAACAGGATAATATCATTAATATCGTTAAAGTTCTACTTTAAAATAAGATAGAATATCAAGGAATGACAGGATGTGACAAACAGCTTTTGTTTTTATGAAACTAAGAACTGCAGAGTGGGGCAGTACCAGTGATGGAAATGGGGGGTTATGCAGGGGGACGGCGTTCCCCTACTTTTCAGTTTCCAGTTTATGTCCAATTTCTGTACTAGAAGGGAGTCAGAGTTGTTAAATACGGATTTTTTTTTTAAAACGACCATGGATAATCGTTACAACGAGTCGCACTGCACCAACCATGAGATGAAAACGATTTGTTAACTACCACTGTTAGCACTTGTTAACAGCCAGTACTTAACACGTAGTTATACAATGTGTCATCAATACATCAATCCACATTCCTCAGTAAATGTAATTGTGTTTTGACCAAGTATTAATAACGCCGCGTTCCTTTGAATAAAATTCACGGGAGCATATCTTAAAACTCACTATCATTGAGGGCTCCGGACCGCGAGCACAGGCCTCTTCTGGTGTGCAGGTAAAGTCATTCACCCACGTTATTTTATTATTTTTTTTTTTCTCTCTCTCTCTCTCTCTCTCTCTCTCTCTCTCTCTCTCTCTCTCTCTCTCTCTCTCTCTCTCTCTCTCTCTCTCTCTCTCTCTCTCTCTCTCTCTCTCTCTCTCTCTCTCTCTCTCTCTCTCTCTCTCTCTCTCTCTCTCTCTCTCTCTCTCTCTCTTCCCTCTCTGGGGAGTGGGTGGCGTTTCGGGTCAAGACCCTTCTTCAGACAATCATAAGTATGCTCACCGATGAGAGTTCAGTTCAGTCTGAAGAAGGGTCTTCTCTCCAGAGTCGCTGCCTGTCCTGCTGAGTTACTCCAGCTTTATGCCTATCTTCAATTTCAGAGTTAAATAAAAAACACAGATGGCCCTCACCTCGGTGATCATGAAATGGAGCTATGGAGGAACTCAGCGGGCTAGGCTGCATCTGTGGAGGAATGGATTAGGAGTTGTTTCGGGCCAGAGTTCTTCTTCAGTACGAGGGAACTGCAGATCAAAGATACTAGTGGATACTAGTATATTTGCTGAAGATTAGGCATGACATTCTTCGGATTTAAATCGGGATTCTGATTTTATTCTTTTCCTATTTGTCAATTTTTTGTGCCCAATTATTTGGCAGCCAATTAACCACTGTCTCTAAGGGGGTTGCATCCAATCACCGACCAGCTTCCCTTAAAATTCCCGTCCAATCAACAAATCGGTCTCCTTCCATCCAATCAGCCGCAGTCTCCAAGGGCATTGTGTAGTCAAGTCAAGTCAAGTCAAGTTTATTTGTCACATACACATACGAGATGTGCAGTGAAATGAAAGTGGCAATGCTCGCGGAATCACTTAATCAATCTGTACAACTGTACAATCACTTAATGCGCTGGTCACTCAGCGGCCAATCAGACACAGTCTCCGAGGGGAGTTGTGACCAATCACCGACCTGCTTCCCTCACTGAAGCAGGTGATGCCTGCAGGCAACACAGAGAGAGAGAGGGAGAGAGAGAGAGAGATGCAAGAAAGCAGCTATGACATATAATACACAATAAACTGTATTACAAATGCACAATAAACAAGTTATGCATTCTTGTACCCCCCCCCCACCTTCCTTCCCAACCTCAACCTCACAGACCGTAGTGTGCCACTAGTTCGTAAAACACATTTCCATCACTGTGCGGCACAGTGGCAGAGTAAAGTTACTGCCATACAGCACCAGAGACCCATATTCAATCTGGACTACGGGTGTTGTCTGTACGGAGTTGTATGTCCTCCCTGTGACTGTGTGGGTTTTCTCCGGGTGCTCTGGTTTCCACTCACATTCTAAAGACATACAGGCTTGTAGGTTAATTGGCTTTGGTAAAATTGTAATATTGTCGCTAGTGTGTTGGATATTGCTAGTGTATGGGGATTGCTGATCGGTGTGGACTCCCTGGCCCAAAGTACCTGTTTCAATGCTGTATCTCTAAAGTCTGAAGAAAAAATTTGTGCTCTTGACTTCTGTAAATTTGAGCCCATTGAAAAGAACAGCATCTTGTTTTGTAAACAAAGTAAAAATGGTACAAGTGGTGGTGGTTGTGCCGGTTGAGAGAGGGTGTCAGGAGTTTGTTAATCACAGGGAGCAAAGCAGAGAAAGAAGTATAAAAAACCCTGCTGCAACTGTGAGGTTCAGAGCTATGCAGTCACTGGAAATCTTAAATAAAAGAGAAATAATCAACAGGTCAGGCAGCAGCTGTGGAGAGAGGAAGACAATGTTAATGTTGCAAGTTCATTAATTTGGAATGCAGCTGTTGAAGAAACATCGCTCGGGTGTTGATATTTTACAGCAGCCGCATATCATTTCAAAGTGCACGAGTAATGCTTTTAACACGTGCTGAAAGGCTGATTTACTATCCATTTACTAGGCTTGAGAATGCAATCACATCTAGAAATATAGGTGCAGGTATAGGCCATTCGGCCTTTCGAGCCAGCCATCCAGATTCAGTACCCCGATCCTGCTTCCTCCCCATATCCCTTGATTTTGTTAGCACTAAGAGCTATATCTAACTCTCTCTTGAAAACATCCAGTGAATTGGCCTTCTGCCTTCTGTGGCAGAAAATTCCACAGATTCACAACTCTCTGGATGAACACAATCACTTTGAGTGTTCAATCAATGTTAAAATTACTTCTGCACCCATAAATAAGGACTGTGTTTGGAAGGAATGAATGCTTTATAAGTCCTCTAGTTCCATCTTAGGATAAGCCTTTGTGACCCTGAGGTAAATGCATGGTATGTATTCGATTTTCATAATTTATTCTCAATAACATTAGTATTTTATCATGGAATCTAATATCAATTGGGCAATTTTATTATTGATGAGCTCAAGGGCTTGGGGAATATCTTAAAGTAGTGCTGGTTTGCAGATTAATTGGCCTCTGTAAATTGCCCCTAGTTGGCAGGAAGTGGCTGACAAAATGGGTGACAAAGAACTAATGTGAATAGGTGGCCAATGGTCGGGGTGGATTCAGTGGGCTGGAGGGCCTGTTTCCATACTACATCTCTAAAGCTAAAACTAAAATGAAATAGTGGAGATTAAATCCAAGAAGAATGCATATTCTATGGCTCCCTTCCATATTTCAGGCCAATCTGTTGGACTGGGTGTGCACAACACTTTGGATGTGCAGGCTGTGACTAATTATTCAAAGTCCTCAAAACAAGCAATATTAATGTTTTTATTTGTGCATTCATCTTGGCTACATGGATTTCTCAAAGCAGAAACCCATAAACATTTGACAAACTGAAGTTTTGATTGGAAAATATGTTTCTAAGTAATCGATGCTCAAAGCTACTCTTTTACTGTGGTGTGTGCAAGGATGTGGTCATTATTTTTGAGCTGCATGGTGGCTATACATGATTTGGATTTGACACCATCTATATAATTAAAAGTTTCATCTTGATCACTTCCTGTCTGCGTTGTATATTGATTTTAGAAAAAACGCTATTGTATATCGCTGTGATTTTTAGCCATCTTACTAAGTCCTCCTCCACTGAGCCAGCACTGAGGATTTTTCCCATCAATGAAAAATAAAAAAGTTATGAGTGTTTAAAAAACCTTGAGATCAGCTGATTGGTCCTCTCGCCTGTCAATCACTGCGATGAAGGTAACGCCCCTTGGAAGGAATAAATGCTTTATTAGGTCCAACTGTGTTTGGAAGGAATAAATGCTTTATTAGGTCCGAGTGTGAGTGTGTGTGTGTGTGTGTGTGAGAGTGTGTGTGTGTGAGTCTGTGTGTGTGAGAGAGTGTGTGTGTATGTGTGTGTGTATGTGTGTGTGTGTGTGAGTGTGTGTGAGTGTGTGTGTGTGTGTGTGTATGTGTGTGTGTGAGTGTGTGTGTGTGTATGTGTGAGTGTATGTGTGTGTGAGTGAGTGTATGTGTGTGATGTGTATGTGTGTGTGTATGTGAGGTGGAGGGTGTGTGTATGTGTGTGAGTGTATGTGTGTGAGTGTGTGTGTGTGTGTGTGTGTGTATATTGGAATTGGTGGAGAGGTGGAATATTGCGTTGGCGGACCAGCCTTCCCATGTGAAGCAGGGACCCAACGGGTCCCACTTAGTCTAGTACACTTTGAATACAGGTTGGTAGATTGTGTCTGAAGAAGGGCTCTAACACATCCGCAACAACTCTCTGCCATATTAGGGAGTTTCCTGACCGCCTTGTTACAAGCAAGGTGGGACAAAGGACATTTCCTATGTTGTAGCACTCTGACTCCATGGAGCGCAGGTGGATGAGGGGTGATCTTATAAAGGTGTATAAAATCATGAGAGGAATATATCAGGTAGATGCACAGAGTCTCTTGCCCAGAGTAGGGGAATCGAAGACCAGAGCACATAGGTTCAAGTTGAAGGGGAAAAAATTTAATAGGAATCTGTGGGGTATTTTTTTCACACAAAGGGTGGTGGTGTACGGAATGAGCTGCCATTGAGGTGGTCATTGAGGCAGGGACTATCACAACGTTTAAGAAACAGTGTGACAGGTACATGGATAAGACAGGTTTGGAGGGATACGGGCAAAACACAGGCAGATGGGATGTGTTGCTGGGATAGGTTGGCCGGTGTGGGCTAGTTGGACGGAAGAGCCTGTTTCCATGCTCTATGACTGTAAAATAGTCACACAGTTCAAGCCATTGAAGGCAGATGAAGGTTCCTTGAATTGAACAAACACTAGACCCATCAGGAAATATTTGAATTGAGTACTGATCATCTGAATAGTACACAGGATTCTCACTGGCAAAACCGAAACCCATCATGTGAGCTTTTTCTTTTGAGGGGAAACATAATTTCAATCTTGAACACCTGCCACATTATTTAATCCTCCAACGAAAGTGTAGTCAGTGGAAAGCTTGGTCAGCACACGAGAGAGAAAGAAACAGAAAGATCGGGTGAAATGAAGATAATAAAAGACTTGCGAGTAGCATAAATATGGTTGGGTGAAATGACCTGAACTATGCTGTAAATTCAATGTAATTTTTGGATTAAAAACAGCACAAGCATTCACTGAGGATCCAGATTCCTGGGCAGTGATTATCTTACAATGACAGATTTGTTGAAATGAAAAGTCACTTGCTTGATGGTTGGCAGTGAAAGTGACTTAGTATTTACAAGGACTATAAAACTGCATCTGACTAGATATATTATGACTTGCAACAGTAACAGCAGATTGAAAGAGCTTTGAGTGAGAATCCTGTGCAATAGAGCAGTTTACATCTAGTTTACATAATGCATGCCTTTACTTAGAAGTAAAATAGCAACTGCAGTCATCTTAAAGCTGAAAAAAATTAGATGACGTATTCAAATTGTATACCTTTTCTCCATTTTAATTATATATTGCATGAAATACTCTAATTGGTGAAATCAACATAGAATAATTATTTCAAAGATATAATTTTGTAAATAAAAAGAAATAACGTACTGATGTGAAATGCCACAAAAGACATAAAAGCAACCTGGAATTATGATTGGATTTCTGAATTGTCCCTTTTATTTTCTTCTGTTGTTTTCTCTTTACTGAAAGCAGTAAATATTCTACAATGGCGATAATTCACCATTGTCTTTGTTTAGTAGGACTAGACAATGAATGTGAGTGGTCTATTTAGTCATGAGTTAAGGGCCTTATCCATCAGCATGCAATTGCATGCGTCTAGCGCGACCAAACGTGGTCGCTTGAGGCGTACGGCCGCGCGGGGCCGGTTCCACTTTGAACCGCGGAGGCGTGTGGAGTTGTGCGGGGCTGGTCCCAACATCATACTCACCAATTAGCTGGGCAGGAGGCGGGCCGACTGAATTTGGACGTCGCATGGCGTCGGGCGGTGACATCATCGCGCAACGCCACGCGCTAGGCGTACGCCGTCAAGTCGCTGCATACGCCGTCAAGACGTAGCATATGCCCTCAATGCGCCTGCGGGCCGATAAGCAGTTGGCGCACGGAATTTTCGAACAATGCAGGATTTTCGGTGCCACGCGCGATTGCGGGACCAGCCCCGTACAACTCCATACGTCTCCGCGGTTCGAAGTGGGACCGGCCCCGCGCGGCCGTACGCCTCAAGCGACCACGTGTGGTCGTGCTAGACGCATGCAATCGCATGCTGGTGGGCCAGGCCCTTTACTAATGGCCAAGTGTAATCTTGATTGTTGTACTTGGAACCAAACAGAGGAATTGAAGTATTTCAAAGAGATGCATTGTTTGAAGACTGGAATTTTTACCAATGATTCAAACAGTAAAATTATGATGCACAAAGTGCAAATAGTACTGTCTGTTTTCATGGCTGGAAAACCAGTGACAACGGTTAATACTTTCTGAAGTTAACGAATATATATTGAGTATGGCTCCTTTTATGGAAGTGTTTGAGAAAATGAGGAATGTAAATTTTCCTTTTATTTTTAGATGTGGTGCAAAATTAATACTATGATTCAGTAAGTGTAAATACACATGTCACTGCCTTCATAGTAATCCGCTGAATCAATCCCAGCTGCTTTAAAAGTCAAGTATTTAGCAGCATGCCTTCACAGATGCTCCACTATGCTGAGGTGAGGTCCATGGTCTGTCTGATGCACCCGTCTGGTGCCGTCAGTCACTGGACGTAGGATGCTGAACTGACTCGCCAACACTGATCTGCCAACTCACCACAGAGTCAGTTCTGTCTTAGTAACGCACTTTAAAAAGTTTAACACACTTCATCTGAAAAATACACGACTGCATGTTTCCTCCTTTACATCACTGAGCTGAATCTGTTCTGTTGTAGATGTATTTCCACAGGAATTGTAATTGGGTTGACTGACACTCCAGTTGCCTTTCTCCGATTGAGTATTAATACGAACTGCCTCACATTTTGTCATGCCATCCTTCCTGCTCAGTGCATGAAAGGGACTTAACCCCACTAACGTCCTCTTCTGTCCTGCTCATTCACCTATCATTGGTCTAAAAGCTCAACAATCCGTAGTGATTTCCTCTCTCGGCTCTTTGCTCAGAGATGAGAGAGGTTCTTACCATACCAAGTTGTGTTATTGCAGGTGACCTTGGCTTTACCTCGAACTTTGACGCAGTCTCTATATTCCTGGCTTCTCTTGAAATCTGTTCACTTTTCCGAAACCCCCTTCACCCCAGTGGCCACATTCCCTGTGGGGTGCTTATTATCAAATCGCAGCTTGGTTCCTGCCTTTACTCCTAATACTTTCTCCCCTCCTTTAGGCACCACTCATTCCTACCCCCTCACATCCTCCAAGATCTTCTATTTCCCGTTGACAAAAGTCAAATTATGAGCTGCTTGGGCCGGCTTATGCAGGGACAAGAAAACGGAAAGTGAATCCATGCCAGAGGAAACCTAAGATTTGTTTAGAGTGCCTAGAAGAAATTAATTAAAATAATAATTGGAGTTATTTTATTACGTTTGTGCAAGTTTATCTATTTTGAGACTTCTGGCTCGGAGCTAAAGACTGAAGATAAATGGCTCTGCATTCAAATTGGACACATGTGGTTTGTTTCAACATTCCAGCATGGTTCCTATCTTTCCGAACATCATTTAAAGCAAATTCAGTCATTGTGTTCCTTGCCACAGAAATATGTTTTGAGAATAGGTCATATCATTATTCTTTTTGGGGATTTTGTCCTGCTTTTTTTTTTGTTGGTTACATCAAACGGTCCTTGTCCCTGGCATAGACTGACCCTATCCCACAACTCTTTCTCTGCCTCATCAATGACTGCAATAGGGCTACGGCCTGCGCCCATGGAGAACTCATGGACTTCATTATCCTCACCACTAACTTTCATCCTGCCCTCAGAGGCCCCTCTCCTAGATCAGCCATGATTGAATGGCAGAGTTGACGATGGGCTGAATGGCCTAATTCTACTACTATTCTTTATAACCTTATGACCCTTTTCTTGACTCTCTCTGTCTTTAACACCGGAGCAAGACTATCAACTGACGTCTAATACAAACCTACCAACTCCCACAGTTATCCTCCCGCCCTACCTCTTATAAAAATGACATCCCCCTACTCTCAATTCATCTGTCTCTGCCGCATTTGTTCCCAAGATGAGGCTTTCCGTACGATGGAAATCCGAGATGTCCTCATTCTTTAGTGTATGTGATTTCCCCCATAGCTATCATAGATGGATCCCTCACCCACAACCTTTCTGTGTCCTGGAGGTCAGCTCTCACTTCCTTGCTCCCTAGACACAACAAGGACAGAGTTTCCCTGGTCTTCACCTTTCACCCCACCAGCCCCCGCATCCAACACATTATCCTCCAACATTCTCATCACCTCCAACGTGATCACACAACTAATCATATCTTCCCACCTCCACCCCTTCCATCTTCTGCAGAGACCACTTCCTCAGCAACACCTTGGTTCACTCATCCCTTCCCACCGCCTCCCCAGGTACATTGCTCTGCAACCACAGGAGATGTAACACCTGTCCCTATAGCTCCTCCCTCGACTCTATGCAGGGACGCCAGTAGCCCTTCCAAGTGAGACAGAGATTAATATGCACCACTTCTAACCTCATCTACTGCATCTGGTGTTCCCGACGTGGTCTCTCCTGAACATTAGCGAGACCAAGCGTAGTCTCGGCAACTGCTTTGTCGTTTCCCATGCCGATTGTTTTTGCCCTTGGGCCTCATACATTGCCAGTGTGTGGCCACACACAAATTGTTCCAGAGTTGCTATCTGACCTGCCAACTTAGTCCAGCATTACTTTGGTATAAACCAACATCTGCATCTTACATGTACTTACTCCAGTTCAGTTTAGTTTATTGTCACATGTATCGAGGTACAGTGAAAATCTTTTGCGTGCTAAGCAGTCGGCGGAAAGACAATACATGATTACAATTGTGACATTTACAGCGTATATATACATGATAAGGAAATAACATTTAGTGCAAAGTAAAGTCAGTAAAGTCCGATCAAAGAGGAAATCACAAGTCTGAAGAAGGCCCGAAACGTTGCCTATTTCCTTCACTCCATAGATGTTGCCTCACCCGCTGAGTTTCTCCAGGATTTTTGTCTACCAAAGTCCGATCAAAGATAGTCTGAGGGTCATCAATGAGGTAGATAGTAGTTCAGGACTGCTCTCTAGTTGTGGTAAGATGATTCAGTTGCCTGATAATAGCAGGGAAGAAACTGCCCCTGAATCTAGAAGTGTGCGTTTTCACATTTCTACACCTTTTGCCTGAGGGGAGAAGAGGGCGAGGCGGGTGCGACTCATCCTTGTGTTGTATAATTCAGGATATAGTTAGATGGTGTTATCATGCAAATAATTGATATATTGTATCACAGTCGTCTTTCTATTTTAATAGAAATCTCAATACATTAAAAATATATACTATAGATCCTGGTTTAGAAGAAATGTACACAGTTGTATTCAATATTTATGTAGTGACATCAACCAAGGTAAATTTGAGGCTGTGATTTCCATGGGGAAGCAGAATCCCATTTAACATTGTATTTCCTGGATATTCTCTCCCTGAACCCACTGAACCTCAGAAGGTTTCCTTTCTGCCAGTGATTCAATTTCACAACCTGACCTTCCGCTAATCTCCAAAGACGAGTGTGACTTGCACTCCCGCGCATGTGTATACCTGGGCAGTGGGTTACCTACAAACAGCATGGACATGGATGTATGTCTTTAGCTGTAGTGATGGGCTTCTTCTTCTTCTTTCATATCCATCTCCCATGTTTCAAATGTTGACATTGCTGTCATCGTCTGTCCTGAAAAGGACGCAAGCTTCCGGCGACAATCAGTGGGAGCCATCACTTGTTGCAAGAGATGGTGGTGGTAGCACAATTAGCTCAGGATACTTCCAGTTTTCACCCCCGCAACGTGGACGCTTCTGCTATGGGGCCAGTGATGGGATCGTCAGGGAATTATTAGAAGTTTTATTAGGTCCAAGTTGGCAGTGAGTGGTCCCAGATGCAAGAAGGTTGAGAAACCTTACTCAATGAAGATATTATCTTTTCACAGTAATCTATTTTTTTGTTTGCTATTAAACCGAGGGATTAAGAGATGTAGATAGATCAGCCATGAATGAATATCAGAGTAGACATGATGGGCCAAATGGCCTAATTCTGCTCCTGTTACTTATGAACTTATAATACCAACATTGCATTTCTGGAGGTTTTTAGATGACCATTGTTGAACCTGAATATCTATAGGTTATTAGTCAAGAGATCTGGATTATTAGTCCAGTAATATAACAACCACACTGCCATAAAATGGGACCTGAACTCCTTCCATGGTCCCAAGTCTATTTTCCCTTCTAGTTTAGAGATACAGTGTGAAACAGGCCTCTTGGTGCACCGAGTCTGCACTGACCAGTTTATCACCCCATACACTAAATTCTGCACACTAGGGACAATTTTTTTACAATTTTACTGAAGCCAATTAACCTACAAACCTATACATCTTTGGCATGTGGGAGGAAACCGGAACACCTTGAGAAAACAAAAGCAGTCACGGAGGAGAACGGACAAGCTCCATACAGACAGCCCCCGTGGTCAGGATTGAACATGGGTTTCTGGCGCTGTAAGGCAGCAACTCTACTGCTGCGCCACCGTGTCACCCTAACCCCAACCGTTCACTTGAACACTACTCTGCCAAAAAAACTATGATCTAATTTTAATTACAAACTACGGACGAAATAATGTTATTGTTACGGAACATGTAAAGAAAGGGGCAATGCATAAGGGGGGTGGGGTGTCAAGTGGGATAGTGGAGGATGGAGTTAAAGGGAAAGGGTTTCTTAAATGTGTGAGCATAGAGACAGAGGGGTGTAAAATGAGGGTAGAAGCAATAGGTAGCAAGGTGAAAAGTAAAAGTGGCAGGCAGACAAAACCAGGGCAAAAATCAAAAAGGGCCCCTTTTCAACATAATTGTATAAGGGGTAAGAGTGTTGTAAAAACAAGCCTGAAGGCTTTGTGTCTCAATGCAAGGAGGATTCGTAATAAGGTGGATGAGTTGAATGTGCAGATAGCTATTAATGACTATGATATAGTTGGGATCACGGAGACATGGCTCCAGGGTGACCAAGGCTGGGAGCTGAACATTCAGGGATATTCAATATTCAGGAGGGATAGAGAGAAAGGAAAAGGAGGTGGGGTAGCGTTGCTGATTAGAGAGGAGATTAATGCAATGGAAAGGAAGGACATTAGTTTGGAGGATGTGGAATCGGTATGGGTAGAGCTGCGAAACACTAAAGGGCAGAAAACGCTGGTGGGTGTTGTGTACAGGCCACCTAACAGCAGTAGTGAAGCTGGAGATGGTATCAAACAGGAAATTAGAAATGCGTGCGACAAAGGCAAAACAGTTATAATGGGTGACTACAATCTACATATTGATTGGGTGAATCAAATTGGCAGGGGTGCTGAGGAAGAGGATTTCTTGGAATGTATGCGGGATAGTTATCTAAATCAACATGTAGAGGAACCAACGAGAGAGCAGGCTATTTTAGACTGGGTATTGAGTAATGAGGAAGGGTTAGTTAGCAATCTTGTTGTGCGTGCCCCCTTGGGCAAGAGTGACCATAATATGGTTTAGTTCTTCATTAGGATGGAGAGTGACATTGTTAATTCAGAAACAATGGTTCTGAACTTAAAGAAAGGCAACTTTGAGGGTATGAGCTGTGAATTGGCCAAGATTGACTGGCAATTAATTCTAAAAGGTTTGACGGTGGATATGCAATGGAAGACATTTAAAGACTGCATGGATGAACTACAAAAATTGTTCATCCCAGTTTGAAATGTTTTATGTTGAAAAGAATAAATCAGGGAAGGTAGTACATCCATGGATAACAAGGGAAATTAGGGATAGCATCAAAGCGAAGGATGATGCGTACAAATTAGCCAGAAAAAGCAGCATACCGGAGGACTGCGAGAAATTCAGAGACCAGCAGAGGACAAAGGGCTTAATTAGGAAAGGAAAAATAGATTATGAAAGAAAACTGGCAGGGAACATAAAAACTGACTGCAAAAGTTTTTATAGATATGTGAAAAGAAAGAGATTAGTTAAAACAAATGTAGGTCCCTTGCAGTCAGAAACAGGTGAGTTGATCATGGGGAACAAGGATATGGCGGACCAATTGAATAACTACTTTGGTTCCGTCTTCACTAAGGAAGACATAAATAATTTGCCGGAAATTGAGTGAAATCCAGGTTAGCCGGAAGTGGTGTTAGGTAAATTGAATGGATTAAAGGCCGATAAATCCCCAGGGCCAGATAGGCTGCATCCCAGAGTACTTAAGGAAGTAGCTCCAGAAATAGTGGATGCATTAGTAATAATCTTTCAAAACTCTTTAGATTCTGGAGTAGTTCCTGAGGATTGGCGGGTAGCAAACGTAACCCCACTTTTTAAGAAGGGAGGGAGAGAGAAAACGGGGAATTACAGACCAGTTAGTCTAATGAATCGGTAGTGGGGAAACTGCTAGAGTCAGTTATTAAAGATGGGATAGCAGCACATTTGGAAAGTGGTGAAATCATTGGACAAAGTCAGCATGGATTTAAGAAAGGTAAATCATGTCTGACGAATCTTATAGAATTTTTCGAGGATGTAACTAGTAGCGTGGATAGGGGAGAACCAGTGGATGTGGTGTATCTGGACTTCCAGAAGGCTTTCGACAAGGTCCCACATAAGAGATTAGTATGCAAACTTAAAGCACATGGCATTGGGGGTTCAGTATTGATGTGGATAGCGAACTGACTGGCAAACAGGAAGCAAAGAGTGGGAATAAACGGGTCCTTTTCACAATGGCAGGCAGTGACTAGTGGGGTACCGCAAGGCTCAGTGCTGGGACCCCAGCTATTTACAATATATATTAATGATCTGGATGAGGGAATTGAAGGCAATATCTCCAAGTTTGCAGATGACACTAAGCTGGGGGGGCAGTGTTAGCTGTGAGGAGGATGCTAGGAGACTGCAAGGTGACTTGGATAGGCTGGGTGAGTGGGCAAATGTTTGGCAGATGCAGTATAATGTGGATAAATGTGAGGTTATCCATTTTGGTGGCAAAAACAGGAAAGCAGACTATTATCTCAATGGTGGCCGACTAGGAAAGGGGGAGATGCAGCGAGACCTGGGTGTCATGGTACACCAGTCATTGAAAGTAGGCATGCAGGTGCAGCAGGCAGTGAAGAAAGCGAATGGTATGTTTGCTTTCATAGCAAAAGGATTTTTTGTATAGGAGCAGGGAGGTTCTACTGCAGTTGTACAGGGTCTTGGTGAGACCACACCTGGAGTATTGCGTACAGTTTTGGTCTCCAAATCTGAGGAAGGACATTATTGCCATAGAGGGAGTGCAGAGAACGTTCACCAGACTGATTCCTGGGATGTCAGGACTGTCTTGTGAAGAAAGACTGGATACACTTGGTTTATACTCTCTAGAATTTAGGAGATTGAGAGGGGATCTTATAGAAACTTACAAAATTCTTAAGGGGTTGGACAGGCTAGATGCAGGAAGATTGCTCCCGATGTTGGGGAAGTCCAGGACAAGGGGTCACAGCTTAAGGATAAGGGGGAAATCCTTTAAAACCGAGATGAGAAGAACTTTTTTCAGACAGAGAGTGGTGAATCTCTGGAACTCTCTGCCACAGAGGGTAGTCGAGGCCAGTTCATTGGCTATATTTAAGAGGGAGTTAGATGTGGCCCTTGTGGCTAAGGGGATCAGAGGGTATGGAGAGAAGGCAGGTACGGGATACTGAGTTGGATGATCAGCCATGATCATATTGAATGGCGGTGCAGGCTCGAAGGGCCGAATGGCCTACTCCTGCACCTATTTTCTATTTTTCTATGTTTGTATTCCAAGAACCACTGCTAAAATTGAAAGGCTCAAACTAGAATGTACAAAGTAGAAGTTGTGAAATGGGAGTAAATTCCTGCTTGCGAAAATTACTGTAACAGCTTAACTGTTCATTCAGGAATGACAAAATGTGATAGCTTGCTTTTCTTAAAAGCATTATGAATATAAACATGTGATGCTAAATCTGACAACGTTGGCATCATCAAATGCTTTATCAATGACTAAAGCTGTTGAAGGGTAGTACCGAACTATGCAGTATGATTGTACGTTTTGTCCCGAGTGGCTTTTGGGCAATTGAAGTTAATTTGGGTCATTTTGTAGACTGAAATTTGGAAATTAATCGAAGATAGACACAAAATGCCAGAATAACTCAGCGAGTCAGGCAGCATCTCCGGAAAAATGGGATGGGTGACGTATCGGGTAGGAACCCTTTTTCTGACTGAAAGATAGAATGGTGGGGGGTTGGGGAAAAAAGGCAAGAAAAGGTCAGAACAAATCAGGGCTGACAACATATGGCCTCTTGAAGGATGGAGTCTATAATGGCTCATTGATGGCTGAGGAAGACGTGCTAATGAGAAGGATACAAGAATGCGAACAGTGGAAACTAGTAAGATGACCAGGGTGGGAGAGAGAGGGGGTGTGAATGCAGGAGTTAATTGAAGTTAGATAAATCAACATTCATCTGGGTTGTAACTGCCCAAGCAAAATGTGAGATGCTGTTCATCCAATTTGTATAAGACCTCACTCTGATAGGGAGGCCCAGGACACAAAGGTCGGAATGGGAAGGGAGTTAAAATGTTTGGCAACCGGGAAATCGAGTCGGCCAAGGTGGATTTTTTTCGCCACAGTCTTTGTCATAGGACAGTTTATGGATATATACATGAAGGAATATTAATTAATTTGATATCAAGACCACTTTGCCAATTTTTATTTTAAGAAAATGAAGAATCATAAAAGTAAAATTGATATCATATTCATAAATCACCATCAGACTTGTTTATCCATATCTAATCACCTGCTGGAAAAGCCATAAAAGTGTAAACTACAAAGGAATAAACACTGATGTACTTCTACTGGTGCAGACGTTCACAGGAAGGGAGCACATATTAAGACAGTGGGTTGTGGGAGAGCTGGGGAAGGGATAGAAGGAGAAAGTAGGGACTACCTGAAATTTGAGATGTCAATGTTCATACCACTGGGGTGCAAACTGCCCAAGCGAAATATGAGGTGCTGCTCCTCCAATTTATGGTGGGCCTCACACTGGCCATGGAGGAGGCCCAGGACAGAAAGGTCGGATTTGGAATGGGAAGGGGAGTTGGAGTGCTGAGCCACCGGGAGATCAGGTTGGTTATTGCGAACTTAGCGGAGGTGTTGGCTTGGTCTCACCAATGTAGAACAGCTGACAACTAGAGCAGCGGAAGCAATAGATGAGGTTGGATGAGGTGCAGGTGAACCTCTACCTCATCTGGAAAGACTGCTTGGGTCCTTGGATGGAGTTTAGGGGGGGTGGTAAAGGTGTAGCATTTTCTGCGTTTGCAAGTGCCAGGAGAGGAGGTGGAAAGGGACGAATTGACCAGGGAGTTACGGAGAGAGTGGTCTCTGCAGAAAGCCAAAAGGGGTGGAGATGGGAAGATGTGGCGAGTGGTGGGATCCCGTTGGAGGTGGCAAAAATGTCGGAGGATTGTTTGTTGTATGTGACAGCTGGTAGGGTGGAAGGTGAGGACAAGGGGGACTCTGCCCTTGTAATGAGTGGGGGATGGGGAGTGAGAGCAGAGTTACGGGGTATAGAAGGGACCCTGGTGACAGCCTTATCTATAGTAGAAGAGGGGAACCCCCATTCCCTAAAGAATAAGGACATCTCCGATGCCCTGGTTTGGGATACCTCATCGAGGGTGCAGATGCGGCGTAGATGGAGAAATTGGGAGTAGGGGATGGAATCCTTACAGGAAGCAGGATGGGACAAAGTAGTTTACACCTCAGCGGTATGAACATTGACTTCTCCAATTTTAGGTTGTCCCTGCTTTCTCCTTCTTTCCCTTCCCCTTCCCAGCTCTCCCGCAACCCACTGTCCCCACCTCTTCCTTTCTTCTTCCTGTCCCCCCCATCCCCACATCAGTCTGAGAAAGGATCTTGATCCAAAACGTCGCCTATTTCCTTCGCTCCATAGATGCTGCCTCACCCACCGAGTTTCTCCAGCATTTTTGTCTACCTTTGATTTTCCAGCATCTGTAGATCCGATCATCTCAATGCACATTTCAATGAGCTGGGTTACTTTCTATCAATTGACTGTTTAGAATCCTATTATTTCATTTATAAAGTAATATGCTGCAAAATTAATTCCTAATGACAGGGTTAACATGCTGATCAAATCTTACAAAGTAACCTATCTTCCAGGAACCCAATACAACTCAACATTGCTGTCAATATATATTCTTCACTTTCACAAATCAAAAGTTTGATTTGTTTCTGGGAACAAAGTATGCAGCAAGCCAAGCACGCAATGTGCTTCCTCTGGGCACTTTGGTTTCTTCCCACACCACAAAGAAATTCTTGTCGGTATGTTATTTGGCCACTGAAAATTGTCACTGTTGTAGATGTGTGGTGGAATCTGGATGAGGAAAGGTCATGAGAATGTGGGCAGGAGAAGTTACAGGGAAAATTAATGAGGAATGGAATTGCCCAGGGAGCTAGTATCATCCCAAAGGGCCAAATGGCCTCCTTTGAGGTGGACAAAGAAGGGAGCAATCAAAATGTTTGGACCAGGTTCAATAGGAGGTGAATACAAGGAACTGCAGATGCTTGAATCTTGCATAGAACACAAAGTGCTGGAATAATTGTGGATCAGGCATCATCTCTGGAGGACATGGATAGGCAACGTATCAGTTCAGGACCACCTTTCGGACTGATTGTAGTGGGATTGTAGTGTAGCTGGAAAAGAGGTGTGTGTGAGACAAAGCTTGACAAGTGATAGGTGAATACAGGTGAGGGTTTTTGTTTTCATTGGCAGATGGGTGGACAAAGACTAGAAAGGAAAAATTAACAAAAAGTTGACAAAAGAGTGTTGATAAGGAGAGAAGAGTGAAATGTATAGCCTGAGGGAGGGCTATAGGAGGAAGGGGATGGGTGAGTGAGAAAGGGTGGGAGAGAAAGAGGGTGAGATAGTAGGAGAATGGCTGTGCATGGAGGGAGAAGAGAAAAAAAGATGATGGGTGTTACCTGAAATTGGAGAATTCAATTGGTGCGCACCCATTCTCTGACAAACCCACCCCATTACCCTTTTCTCTTCTTTTCATCTCTTGCCTTGCCAGGCTTTGTCCCAGTCCCATCACTCTCTCCCTTTGCCATAATCAGTCTGAACAAGAATCCCAACCCTAAACGTCGCCTACCCATGTCTTCCAGAAGTGCTGCCTGACCCACTAAGTTACTTGAGCATTTAGTGTTCCTTGATAGGAGGTAGAAAGGGAATGGGTTGGTGTCATTTGCAATCCAAGGAGATGAGTGGCTCAGGGCTAGGAACAATCAAAGAGAAAGGTAAGAGCTGGGGCAATCAGTAGATATTAGGGCAACTGTGTAGGATTGGTGACTG
This sequence comes from Leucoraja erinaceus, assembly GCF_028641065.1. Lineage (NCBI taxonomy): Eukaryota > Metazoa > Chordata > Chondrichthyes > Rajiformes > Rajidae > Leucoraja > Leucoraja erinaceus. The sequence goes on from NC_073380.1 coordinate 62,389,947, forward strand.
GAATGAATGTAGTGACTGGATTGAAATGATTAAGCTTTAAAGAATACAATTTTATTACATTTTGCAAGAGTTGATGTGTAATCTACAAAAAATGTGTCTTATGTGTTCAGATAATGGAACACTTGGAAAGAAATCCAAGTCGGTTAATGGAAAATGGAAAAGAGGTAACGGGAAGTGACACATCAAGCATTAACATTTCCGGCTTATCTGATATGGATATTGTGCATGAATTTGTGCTTACTTAGAAATTAAGCAATATTGAATGGTTTTGAATTGCAAGACTCGCATGGAGTCGGTGATCTGAAAGGAATTTTCATACCAAACATAGATAACAGTGTTCGGAATTTAACAAAGTACATTGTGGCATCGTAAAAATAACGTCTGTCCTTAGGGAAAGAACTCCATGAATAACTACTGTATTTAAAGCTAAACAGCCACATATTTTGCAGGTTTGATCTCCTGGGTAATTTTTTTAGCTCAGAAAAGGATATTTGTCCAAGAATTGAGACATCTTGTTGCAATTGTTCATGATGTTAATGAGGCCACATTTGGAGTATTGTAGGAAGATCTGATAACCAAGCTATATGAAAGATGCCATTTAGCTAGAAAGGGTGAGAAAAGATTCACAGGGATGTTACCAAGGCTGGTGTTAAAAGGAGGGACTGCATAGGCTGGGGCTTTTAAATTTCAAATAATTTCACTGCACCTAGCTAGGTATAAGGTGACAATAAAGTATCATGGTAATCATCATCATATTCTGACACTGTACCTCTGCTTGAAAAATAAGGTACAGGCTCTGTTTACTCTGTTCACTGTCATGTTCCTTATAATCTGAGGTGCTGTGTCATCCAACCTCAGTCAATCACATGCATAGCATCCTGTAGATGAACACTTTACTGCACCTCCCTGAGATGTAATAACACAGCAGTATTCAGGAACAATATTGCACTATAATTGTGGGCAATAGATTTCAGCTGTGCCAGCAATTTGCATAAAGCCAAGTCACATATGTTACACATAAAGATATATTTTTAGTTTCATATCCCACTCCGGTTTATTATTTAATTATTTGAAGTTAGGAAACATCTGGTGAACTTAACTGATTTGACAAAGTAAAGAGCACACTGAGAAAAGCGGCATTAAAAAGAAGAAAATCGACTGCAGGCTTGATTGCCAGGGTTTTTATTTAACTCAGAGTGCAGATCTATCTGAAAAGCCACATCTAATGGACCATGTTAATTTGGTTGAAAGATCAAATAAAAATATTTAGTACATTGTTTGGTCAACGCAGAAATTACCATTTCATGTCCCCTAACTTCTGAGATGTTTTCTGAAGGATAGAGAGATGTTGTACATCTTCATGGAAAGGCTGAATGGCATATAATTGCTCACTCCAAAGAACTGTAAATCAAAGGGATTATAATGAATGAGTTTAAATTCTTGCAGACATTTGTGAATTACTTAGGAGCCATGACAAGGGATATAGCCTTTCCTGACAAGATTAGAGTGCGTAGCAGTTTGTATCCTCCTGCAAAATGTGATGGTCCCCAGCTACAGGGAGACACAAGGAATTACAGATGTTGGAATCTTGAGCAAAGCACACATTGCTGGGATAATTTAGCGGGTCAAGCAGCATCTCTGGAGGACATGGGTCAGCAACATCATCCATCCCCTCCACAGACGCTGCCTGACCCGCTGAGATACTCCAGCAATTTGTGTTTAGTCCTAGTTACTGGGAATCTGACTGAAAATGGTCACACTAAACCTTACAAGATGACACAACAACTGAGAGAACATTAAAGAAAGCAAAATGCTGAAAATCCTCATCAGGTCTAGCAGAATGGTTGCCTCATCAGGGTCAGGCAGCACAGTTGAAGCGAGGGTGAACATCTCATGTTCATGACCTCTCAGCAGAACAGTTAAAAACACGATGCCTGCGGTTCACTCTGTGCCGAACATTTAGCGTGAAGAAGTGACGGAAGTATTGTGTAATCCCACACTGACACTGATGGAAAGCCATACATACCATCATTGAGATCTAAACGCAGGGATGTGCCTCCATTGCCAGCACAGAATTTTTTCGGACACTTTATTCCATTTTTATATATAACTAGACTAAGTGGGTCCCAGTCACATGGGAGGCCTGGTCCCCCAATGCAACCTATTCCCCAACGCAATATTCCACCACTCACCTGTTCCCCCAACGCAAACTGTTCCCCCAACGCAATATTCCATCACTCACCCATAACCCCTAACTGCGCAAGCGCGGCTCATTTCCCCTCATCCCCGAGCACTCCCTCCCCCTCTTCTTCATGTGTGGGAGGGGAAGGAAGTGGGGAGTGTGGCGGTCGGGGGGGGGGGGGGGGGGGGGTTGTTTAGTGGGAGGGGAGGAGGGGTGTGTGTGGATGGGGAGGTGTAGGAGGAGGGGAGAGGGGGAAGGGGTGTGGGGGAGGTGGGTGTATGGTGGGGGGTATATGGCGGGGGGGGAGGTGTGTATGTGGGCAGGAGGGGTGTGGGAGGGGGGGGAGGAGGGAGGAGGGATGTGTGGTTGAGGGTGTGTGTGTGGGTGGGGGGGGTGTGTGGGGGCGTGGGGTTGTGGGGGGAGGGGGAGATGTGGGGGGAGAGGGGTTTGTGGGCAGAGGGGGGAGGGAGGGGGGGAGGGAGCCAGCGAGGGGGACCAGAGAGGTAGTGGCTGGAATTGGCGGTGCGATGGGGACTCACAGCGGGTGCTGGTCGCTGGTCGTTCTCCCCCACCGGCATCAGAGGCTCCGTTTGCCGTTTGGCAACATCAGCGACATCTCCTACTGGGCTGGGCAGGGCGGGGTACCCGACTCTGGGCAGGCCTGGTTTTCCGACTGGACAGGCCTGGGTCTCCCACGCTGGGCTGGGCTGGTCAGGTCTCCCACGCTGGACTGGGCTGGGCTGGTCTCCGACGCTGGGCTGGGTCAGGTCTCCCATGCTGGGCTGGGCTGGGTCAGGTCTCTCCACGCTGGGCTGGGTCAGGTCTCCCATGCTGGGCTGGGCTGGTCTCCACGCTGGGCTGGGCTGGGTCTCCGACGCTGGGCTGGGTCAGGTCTCCCACGCTGGGCTGGGTCAGGTCTCCCACGCTGGGCTGGGTCAGGTCTCCCACGCTGGGCTGGGTCTCCCACGCTGGGCTGGGCTGGGTCTCCCACGCTGGGCTGGGCTGGGTCTCCCACGCTGGGCTGGGTCTCCCACGCTGGGCTGGGCTGGGTCTCCGACGCTGGGCTGGGGCTGGGGGCTGGGCTGCTTCGGGTCCCTCAGAGGATTATGTCCGGTTGGAAACCTCCGCCGGCCATCCTCAGCTCCAGTAAAGATGCAATGGTACAGGAAGGGGCGGACCGTCCCGGTGAGTGACGGGGGAAGAGACTAATCTGCGCGGCGCTGAACGGCAGGAGAAGAGATCGATCTGTGCATGCGCGGTTTTTAAGATTTTTATTAAACCTCGCTAACTGTTGCAACATTTAACCGATCGGAACGAAACTTGGTGCAATCGCAGCACAGGAGAACGGTGATTGAACTGGCGAAAAATTATAGCGCTATCGCAAACCGTTTTTGCACAAATAGAAAGACCGCACAAACCGGAAGATAACAAGATCCGAGTTTTAGTTATGTATAGATAGATTTCTCAATGCCAGGAGCTCTCCATTCTGAGAGCAGCCATGTCCCGATGTGACTGATGTTACTGGTGCAGTAGAGTTTCCCTGAGGATATAGATGATTAAGTAAACGTCATTGTCCAGGCCAAAAAGTGAAAACTATCCCTATGGAATACCTTCCCAGATCTATTATACACATTGTCTGATGATGAAATATACTGTAGCATGAGTGCTTAACCGAGTGTGAAGTGGACAACACTGGGCCGTCAGTCTGAAGGCTGTGCAAGTGATTGCCGACTGAGCGATTCTTACATCAGGAACTCAAAACTGGCCATGCTCAGGATATCAAGGCATCAGAGCAAACGGACATTATGTTCATGTGATATGAATTATATGCAGGCCTTATGTAATTGATACTACAAGTCAATTAAATATGTAATTCATTATGAATTAAATCATCATTATCATTCTTTATTGTCATCATGCAAAGCAACAAATTGTACAGTGCAAAATGAGAAGATGTTTCTCAGGGAATACCGGAGCATCGCACATAAAAACTTAAACATTTCACACATAAATAAAAACAATCCAGTTCCTGATAAAACAGTACGAATAGTTTTTTTTTAAAAGTGCAGGTAAAAAAAGCAACATTAAAATACAATTTAAAAAAAAGTCATAAAATGTCCAGGGCAGCTGATTTAAGTGACCTGAGCCAGTGCCAGAGTTATTACTCAGTGCCAGTTATTAAATTGTCAGTGCAAAAGCAGCAGAATCAGGTGGAATTACTGTTTAGCAGCCTCACAGCCTGTGGAAGGAAGCTGTTTAGCAGTCTGGTTGTCCGGGCTTTGATGCTGTGGTATCTCTTTCCTGATGGCAGGAGATCTAGATGTGTGTGGAGTGGGTGCAGTCTGTCCTTTGCAATGCTCAGTGCTTTTTTCAGGCAGCGGCTCTGGAACAGTTCTTGTACCAAGGGTAGCGAGACACCAATGATCCTCTCTGCTCCCCTCACTACCCTCTGCAGGGACTTCCTGTCTGAGCAGTTACAGGTGGAGTACCACGTGTTCATGCAGTACGTGAGTACAGACTCCACCATGCCCCTGTAAAAGGTCCTGAGAATGTTGGTGGGGAGTGAGACCTGTTTGAGTTTCCTCAGGTAGTGCAGTCACTGATGGGCCCGTTTGACAATCCCAGTGATGTTCCTGGACCAGGTGAGACTATCTGTAATTTGCACTCCAAGGAACTTTATGCTCTCCACTCTCTCCACCGTGGTGCAACTGATGTTGAGGGGTGTGTGTTTGGGCTGCGACCTCCTGAAGTCGACAATCATCTCCTTTGTTTTTTCTATGTTTAATTCTAGATTGTTGTTGCCGCACCGGTCCACTAGTTGTTTCACTTCCTCCCTGTACATTGTTTCATCCTCTCCACTGATGAGTCCCACCACTGTGGTGTCATCTGCAAATGTTATAATCCTGTTGTCCCTGAATCTAGCAGCACAGTCATGTGTGAGCAGTGTGAACAACAGCGGGCTGAGCACACAGCCTTGAGGGGAGCCAGTGTTCAGCGTGATCGAGCCTGAGGTGTTATTGCCAACAAGAACTGACTGCGGTCTCTCTGTCAGAAAGTCCAGGATCCAGTGACTCAGGGTGGTGTTGAGGCCCAGCAGGGTTAGTTTCTCCACAAGTCTCTGTGGGATGATGGTGTTAAAGGCTGAGCTGAAGTCAATGTACAGGATTCTGGCGTGGGTGTTCTTGTTTTCCAGATGAGTGAGTACTTTGTGCAGCATAGTGGAGATGGCATCTTCTGTAGAACATGAATGACATAATTAATTCATGTGTAATCTGAAGAAAATAATTCTAGACATTATTCAGAATTATGACAATCTTCTCAAATCAATGTACTAAACCTACGTCCTCTAGTTTTTTGGGGAAGGTTTCCTAATATCTACCCTGTCTATGTCACTTATTGTATACTGTATACCTCTTATCAGATCCCTTCTCTGCCTCTTCAACTCCAAGCAAAACAAACCCATGTTATCAGTCTCTCCTCATAAACGCAATGCTCCATCCCACACAGAATCCTTGTGATACACCACTGCACCATCAACAGTGGAATCTCACCTTTCCTATAGTGTGACAATCTACTCAAAGCCATGCCTGAATGGTTCTGGTAGAAATTCAGGACAGTTTCAATTAACTGGAGAAGTATTACTTGGAATTGGAGCCTTCATTACTCATGCCATTGTGTTATAATTGACCTAAGCAGAATATGTGCTGTTCTTTAAGATCCCACCACGTCACATCTCCCCATGTGTATCCCTTTCCACTTTCCAGAGAGTCCAATCTCTCTACAGTTCATTGGTTTGCTCACCCCTTCCCACCCGACCCGTTCCCTCCCCAAGGCACTTTCCCTGCAACCCAGGAAATGTAACACCTTTCTCAATCCCACAATAGACAATAGGTGCAGGAGTAGGCCATTCGGCCCTTTGAGACAGCACCGCCATTCAATGTGATCATGGCTGATCATCCACAATCAGTACCCCTTTCCTGCCTTCTCCCCATATCCCCTGACTCCGCTATCTTTAAGAGCCCTATCTGGCTCTCTCTTGAAAGTATCCAGAGAACTGGCCTCCACCGCCCTCTGAGGCAGAGAATTCCACAGACTCACAACTCTCAGTGAAAAAAAGTGTTTCCTCATTTCCGTTCTAAATGCCTTACCCCTTATTCTTAAAGAGTGGCCCCTGATTCTGGACTCCCCAACATCTCTGAACTATATAGACTTGGGGACATTGGTTTTGTCTTTTAGCGCTTATTATTTGTTGTGTGTGTGTGTGTGTGTGTGTGTGTGTGTGTGTGTGTGTGTGTGTGTGTGTGTGTGTGTGTGTGTGTGTGTGTGTGTGTGTGTGTGTGTGTGTGTGTGTGTGTGTGTGTGTGTGTGTGTGTGTGTGTGTGTGTGTGTGTGTGTGTGTAACTTACTTTTCTCATTTATTATATCGTTTACAAATTCTGACATGCTGCTGCAAGTAAGAATTTCATTGTTCTATCTGGGACATTTGGCAATAAAACAGTCTTGATTCTTGACATCTGTTCTGAGGTAAAAACGTGTGTTCTCTTGACTGTGGTCTCACCATGGGGGAGGATTATGTGGCTGCAATGGGCATATCCACATTGGTAAACTTTTGAGAATATTGAATGGCAATCTTCTGTTGCACAATATCGGTACATTCAGGTGACAGATCTTTTATGGGAATATCTTCCTAGGGGATTTCATCATTCTGAAGTAATGGAAATCACGGGCAGATGATGAGACTAAAAGGGCCAATGAGCTCATTGAGAGAGTGTGGGTTAAGAATTTGAGATTTTTAATAGCCTGAAGGTGCTATCATGGTTTTTAATTCAAACTGTGTGAGACCAAAACTATTCAATTATTATGTTGTTGCTGAGACCATATTTTTTTTATCATTTAACAAAAAAATCCTGTTTATTTTATATTGTTCTGTTTATTTTAGTTGAAGAAAAAGATGTAATTTCCAAATCACATCCATATGGTGAGCCTAACTTTAGGTGCAATTTTAATTTCTGTCTGCAGTAGGCCCATTTTGTTTTAGCACTGTACTTTAAAAATGGATTGATTCACAGCAGTTTACATGCTAAAAATCCGTGTAGCTTGAGACCCACTGTTATACCTGATATAACTAATTCCAGGTCTGTTTTCCAGTCGCCTTAAAAACAAACTGAACAGAGAGCTGGAATCCCAAGGGTCCTGCCATTTGGTGGAAGCTTTCTGTTGATATTAAATAGGGGAAGCACATGGGTCGTCATCTGTTTTTACAAGTGGAAACTAGGCCTTCATGTGTTTGTACAAGTGAAAGGTGGTTTCAAATATCTAGCCTGTTGCTGGCTGGGAACAGTTATTCATTGTGGAGAAGTGAAAAGCAACCACAGCAATGTTACTGAACTGAAGACATTTATGTCTTATTTGGGTTCTTGCTTGTACTATCAAATCCAAACTACTGATATCAAACATCCTTACAAATTATTACAAACAATTGTTTCAGAAAGAAAATAAATATTTGGATTTCAATGTTAATTTTGCCTGTTTCACTACATTTTCAATCTAATGGAAAAGATTATCCTCCAAGGGACAGTCTCTGTATGTTCAGAGCACACATTATTAAAATCCCATTCTGATTACATAGGATATAAAATGGATGGAAACAACTTTACATTGTGTCTGCTCTGTGCTGACAAAGGCTGTTGAGAAATTGGATCATATATTGTCAAGTTATTAGAGTCATAGTCATGCAGCACAGAAACAGGCCCTTCAGCCCAACTTCCCTATGCCGAGCAAGATGCCCTCTCTACACTAGTGTAGGAAGGAACTCCAGATGCTGGTTTAAACCGAAGATAGACACAAAATGCAGGAGTGTCTGAAGACACTCTGAAGAGTCTTGACCCGAAACATCTCCTATTCCTTCTCTCCAGAGATGCTGCCAGTCCTGCTGAGTTACTCTGGCTTTTTGTGTCTATCCTCTCTATACTAGTCCCATCTACCTGCAATTGGTCTAAACAGTTTCCCTATTCCTGTCTAAATGTCTTTTAATTGTTGTTATAGTACCTGCCACAACCAACTCCTCTGTCAGCTTGTTCCATATACAGTACAAACCACCATCCTCTGTGTGAATTGACACAAAACAATATTACATTCATTAAATGGGAAGATTTGTATTATTCCATCTGTTTTTTGTAAACATAATTGAAAATTGTGGACTTACGGTAAGTTACACAAACTCTGAGGTCCTCCTTGAATCTGATGAGCTAGTCCTTAGCGAGGACTTAACATGCACAATGATATCCAGTAAGATGGAAAACAGTTTTGGGATTATTTTTCAAACATTGGGGCACAGGTGCAGTAGAAGGTCTTTACAATGCTTGTGAGGCTTGTTTCAGTATTATTTCAATAGTCACCTTGTCACATGCACAGAGATGCAATGAAATGCTCTGTTTTGCTTACAATCGAGTAAAATCACACTATACACGAGCACAACCATGCATATTTAATGATTGTAGTATATTTAAAAAATATATTTTTTTCCGAGGCAGTGGACAAAAATTCCTCATGTTTTCTGGCACCATCTAGTAGCTTTCAAGTATCAATTTCTTCAAAATATCAAGTCTTATCTTGGCCTTAAAGGCCCATTGTCCCTGTGGTGGCAAGTCTGAAGAAGGTTCTTGACCCGAAACGTCACCCCTTCCATCTCTCCAGTGATGCTGCCTGTCCCGCTGAGTTACTCCAGCATTTTATGTCTGTCCCTGTGGTGGTGATGGATCAGTGATGTAGTGGTTGGTCGGGCCTGGCGATGTTGCCTGTGGCGTCAACTATCAGGAACCTGTCTTGGCTAGATACTCTTTCAGTGATTCAGTGTTCTTTCCTTATTCTTCCTTAAATGCTCCATCCTTGATTATGGCCCCTAATCCTTGCAGTTTTATGAACCTCGCCCACTTTCAACATGATTGTCCAACCAGCAGATTGCCAAGCCAATCTCCTGACCATATCCCCATGAGCCCTAGCAACCAACATTTACTGTCACCATTCAACTATTGTGAAGGTTTCTAAAAATAAATTAATTTAGATGTGTTACGCTAATGTAAAAGCTCACTGCTGTGCTCTTCACTTCAAAAAAATATCTTTATATAACACTCTTGGTTACAGTATTATATTTACTCTCCTAGATGTTACCTGATTGGATTTGAGACCCAGTATTCCTTCTGTATTGCCCTTTTATTGAGCTGTCATAGTATATACAATAAATTATCAAATAAAAATGTGGTGTAGTGGCAATCATTATTTATGGTGTAAATACAAGTAAGGAAATATGCACACGAATAATAAGCTGTAAATTAAGTAAGAAAGAGCAGTTTATAGATTTCTAATTTATGGTATTTAAATTGCTTGCAACAGATGGAACAATCAAAGTCTTCCCAGCTAATGAATGTAAGATTGGTTCATTCCCATGATATGATCAAGGTTTTCTTAATTATGTAAAATAATGTTACAAGTCGTTAACTGTTGCATTCATACTGTTAAATTGCTTCATTGAATCTGCATGGGTAACATTAATGAATTGTCACAGGACTTCAGTCATTAATTTGTAATATAGGAATACAGTCTTCTGATTCTGCAGCACAACATTCCATTATAGTACCTACAATGAAGACAGGAACGAGGCTGATAATATAATCATATCTTGCTGGAGGTTTCAATTCCATCCACTCCTTTCACCCTACTGAAGTATAATCTTATTCAACAATCTTAGATTATGAAATGAGACAATAAAGTACTTAAAAGTAAGTTTAAATCTAAATGCAATAGTATTAAATAATGATTTCTTTAATAAAGTCCCCCATATACACAATGCTAAAAGCAGTTCTCACGTAAGAACATAAGAAATAGAACCAGGAGTCCACTATAAAACCCCTGAGTTCTGTTCTAGCTTTCAACAGGATTGTGGCTGGTCCATAAACAAATGACAGACAGGCATTGTTCGAACCAGTCTGGTGAAATTTTGTAGAATTCCCTCTAAGTATTTCCTTTTTCAAAAAAAGAGACTAAAATTGAACCCTAAACATCCCCATTTCCTTCTCTCCAGAGATGCTGCCTGACCCGCTGAGTTAGTCCAGCATTTTGTTTCTATCTTCTCTCTGGTCCACTGGGTGTGTTCTCACTGAGGCTCGATATAATTATAGTTAGACATCCCTACTTGCAATAAAGGCCAATAAACCACTTGCCTTCCTAATTGCTTTAAAAAAATCTTTGCATCCTTATCAACACTCACATTCACATTAGTTCCATGTCATTAGCAAACGTGAAAATTAAACATTTGATCTTCAGCCAAATCGTTACACTTCTTACTGGCACTCATTTCATTTTTGTAGAAAGGAATTGCAGATGCTGGTTTAAACCGAAGGTAGACACAAAAAGTTGGAGTAACTCAGCGGTTCAGACAGCATGTCTGGAGAAAATAAATAGGTGACGTTTCGGGTTGAGAACGTCTGAAGAAAGGTCTCGGCCTGAAATGTCACCTATTCCTTTTCCACAGAGATGCTGTCTGACCTAGTGAGTTACTCCAGCGTTTTGAGACTCATTTCATTTATTTCCTTATTAGCACTGGAGTCTTCCAATTATTTCCGAAAGGCTAGTTGTGTTTTATGTGAAGACAAATGCAAAGTATTTATTTAATTCCACTGTCATTTATTTATTCTCTATTGTAAATGCTCTCATTTCTGCGATGGGTTCACATGTGCATTCACTTTTTTTTCAGCTCTGTACCAGTTAATAATTTTATTCAGAGAAACACACAAAGTGCTGGAGTAACTCAGCAGGTCAGGCAGCATCTCTGGAGAACATGGATAGGTGATATTTCAAGTCGGGACCCTTCTTCAGACTGAAGATTGGTCTTTACCTGAAATGTCTCCTATCCATGTTCTCCAGGGATGATGCCTGACCTGCTGAGTTATTCTGGCATTTTCAGTCTTTCTTTGGTAAACCAGCATCTGCAGTTCCTTGCTTGTAACTTGCTTGTTTGTACAATAATGTAATACAATTATTTATTTTCCTCTCTTATACACTTTTAATACTTGGCCATCAGTGTTGTACTATTGTATACTACTGGAATAAAATAGGCAACATTCCAGTTATTCTTTTCCCAATTCCCTGCACTCTGCTGAAAGCTGTGCCCATCTTTACTGATATCTCATAATGCAGAAGTCTGCTGAAAAATGTTCACGAGCCGCTTGTCAAACAGCTATTTGACATACACAGATGCCATGTTTGTAAAATAATATCAAAGTTGGGTTGCTCCAATTGCCCCCTGATTCGCCAAAGCCCACATTCTAAGAAAACCTGCACTCTATTCCTCTATGCTCAAACCTGTGGGGGGGAAAAACTGCACTATATTCTTCTTTGTTTTTGTGCCATTACTTAAGGAATTGTCATAATTTACACAATATTGTATTCAATCTTATTCAGACCTATGTCTTAACTAGTTCAACTTCATTCTTTCTGAATTCTGAGTCCTTGAGTACAAAGCCAGGTTTTTTTCTTTATATTTTTGTTCTGCCGACAGCTATTGTTTTCTCATTCTCAATGGACTCAGGGTTCCTTTACTCTTACAACATAGATGTACGGATGGATCTTGGGGTTCCAGTCCATAGCTCCCTGAAAGTGACACTTGTAGAGTGGCAAATGGCATATGATATGCTTACCTTCATTGGTTAGGACATTGAATTTACGAGCCAGGAGGTCGTGATGCAGCTTTATAGGACTTTGGTTAGGCTGCATTTGAAATATTGCATGCAGTTCTAGTGGCCCCATTACAGGAAGTCATGGGGGCTTTGGACAGGGTTCAGATGTGACCAGAATGCTGCCTGGATTAGCATGTGTTGGCTCCAAGGACAGATTAGACAAACTTGGATTGTTTTCTCTGGAATGCTGGAGGTTAAGGAGACATCTAGTAGAAGTGTGTAACATTATGAGAGGCATAGATAAGGTAGACAATCAGAACCTATTTTGCCAGGGTGAATAAAAGGCTAGAGGGCATATATTTAAGCTGAGATGGGATAAAGTTTAAAGGAAATGAGAAAGGTAAGTTTTTTAATTTCCACAGATTTTCGTGAGTGCTTGGAACGTGCTGCTGGGTGTAATGGTGGAGGCAGATATGATAATACCATTTAAGAGGCTGGACATGTGGATATACAGTGTGGATGGACACACGTGGATGGACACGTGGGTATACAGGGAATGCAGGGATTTGGATCATTTGCAGGCAGATTAATTTAGTTTATCTTGGCATCATGTCCGGCACAGATATTTGTCAGCCGAAGGGACTGTTCCTGTGAAATACTGTTCTATGTTCATTATACCTTATAAAAATTTCTGTGTAATGTCCAGGTATTTAAAATTGTTATTGTTTTTCTCTGAAATGTATGAAGCAGCATACTTCCATTTATTACCACTTAGTACAATTATTGCAAATGTTCTCGTCTGTGGCCTAACTTTGACTGTTGTAAGTTCTTACAGTCACAAGTTGCTATTTTGATTTTCAGCAAATCCTGATATTGTTCCGTCACTGGTAGAGTTGCTGCTCTCTTTGAATCACTTCCCTCTGGAAGGCAACTCCGGATTGTCAAAACTGCCACAGCCAGACATAAAAACAGTTTTTATCCACGAGTAGTTTCTCTACTCAACAGCCTTTTACGATTCCAGTAACAAATGCACCATTTACCCCATTTTTGCAATCTGAGAAGCAGATTTTTATTCTCACATTTTTTTTTTCTAGATTGCAAACATATCATGATCCACGTTACCACATCTCCTTTCGCTCTTTTGCCAAATCATAAAAATGTTATGTGATATAGAGGTATAAATAATTAATGAAATCAATAACATTTGAATAACATTTTATAAAGAATCATTGTAAAGCCTAAGATCCATGCACCAGCAAATCTGGACTTTCCTATTTGTTGCAAAGTCGCACTCACCATGCTAATGACTGAGCTTGGCTACACTTGAGGAGTGTATAGAGGATCCTCCAGGGTGTGGCCTGGAATGAAGAATGTCAGCTAAGGGGAGAGCTTGGATAGATTGGGTTTGTTTTCCTTGAAGTGGACAAGGCTGAGGGGAACCGATTACGGAATATTTTGTTTTTCATCCAGATGATGGTTGGAAACATAGAAACATAGAAAATAGGTGCAGGAGCACCACCATTCATTGTGATCATGGCTGATCGTCCCCAATCAATAACCCGTGCTTGCCTTCTCCCCATATCCCTCGCTTCTACTTGTCCCTAGAGTATCTAACTCTCTCTTAAATCCATCCAGTGATTTGACCTCCACTGCCCTCTGTGGCAGGTAATTCCACAAATTCACAACTCTCTGGGTGAAAACGTTTTTTCCCACCTCAGTCTTAAATGGCCTCCCCTTTATTCTAAGACTATGGCCCCTGGTTCTGGACTCGCCCAACATTGGTCAGAATTGGACCTAGGGTTGAGATTTTTGATTGGAGAAAGGCTAACTTTGAGGAGATGCGAAAGGATTTAAAATAAGTAAATTGGGACAGTTTGTTTTATGGGAAAGATGTGGAAGAGAAATGGAAGACATTTAAAGGTGAAATTTTAAGAGTACAGAATCTTTATGTCCCTGTTCGGTTGAAAGGAAATAGTAAAAATTGGAAAGAGTCATGGTTTTCAAGGGAAATTGGACACTTGGTTCGGAAAAAGAGAGAGATCTACAATCATTATAGGCAGCATGGAGTAAATGAGGTGCTTGAGGAGTATAAAGAATGTAAAAAGAATCTTAAGAAAGAAATTAGAAAAGCTAAAAGAAGATATGAGGTTGCTTTGGCAAGTAAGGTGAAAGTAAATCCAAAGGGTTTCTACAGCTATATTAATAGCAAAAGTATAACGAGGGATAAAATTGGTCCATTAGAGAGTCAGAGTGGACAGCTATCTGCAGAGCCAAAAGAGATGGGGGAGATATTGAACAATTTATTTTCTTCGGTATTCACCAAGGAGAAGGATATTGAATTATGTGAGGTAAGGGAAACAAGTAGAGTAGCTATGGAAACTATGAGGATCAAAGAAGAGGAAGTACTGACACTTTTGAGAAATATAAAAGTGCATAAGTCTCCAGGTCCGGACAGGATATTCCCTAGGACATTGATGGAAGTTAGTGTAGAAATAGCAGGGGCTATGACAGAAATATTTCAAATGTCATTAGAAACGGGAATAGTGCCGGAGGATTGGCGTACTGCGGATGTTGTTCCATTGTTTAAAAAGGGGTCTAAGAGTAAACCTAGCAATTATAGACCTGTTAGTTTGACGTCAGAGGTGGGCAAATTAATGGAAAGGTTACTTAGAGATAATATATATATAAGCATCTGGATAAACAGGGTCTGAATAGGAACAGTCAACATGGATTTGTGCCTGGAAGGTCATGTTTGACATCTTCTTGAATTTTTTGAAGAGGTTATTCGGGAAATTGATGAGGGTAAAGCAGTGGAATTTGTATATATGGACTTCAGTAAGGCCTTTGACAAGGTTCCTCGCGTAAGGTTGGTTAAGAAGGTTCAATTGTTGGGTATTAATGGTGGAGTAGCAAGATGGATTCAACAGTGGCTGAATGGGAGATGTCCGAGAGTAATGGTGGATGTTTTTTTTCAGGTTGGAGGCCAGTGACTAGTGGGGTGCCAGAGGGATCTGTGTTGGGTCCACTGTTGTTTGTCATGTACATCAATGATCCGGATGATGGTGTGGTAAATTGGATTAGTAAGTATGCAGATGATACTAAGATAGATGGGGTTGTGGATAATGAAGTAGATTTTCAAAGTCTACAGAGAGATTTATGCCAGTTGCAAGAGTGGGCTGAAAGATGGCAGATGGAGTTTAATGCTGATAAGTATGAGGTGCTACATCTTGGCAGGACAAATCAAAATAGGACGTACATGGTAAATGGTAGGGAATTGAAGAATGCAGGTGAACAGAGGGATCTGGGAATTATTGTGCACAGTTCCCTGAAAGTGGAATCTCATGTAGATAGGGTGGTAAAGAAAGCTTTTGGTGTGCTGGCCTTTATAAATCAGAGCATTGAGTATAGAAGTTGGGATGTAATGTTAAAATTGTACAAGGCATTGGTGAGGCCAATTCTGGAGTATGGTGTACAATTTTGGTCGTCTAATTATAGGAAGGATGTCAACAAAATAGAGAGCGTACAGAGGAGATTTACTAGAATGTTGCCTGGGTTTCAGCAACTAAGTTACAGAGAAAGGTTGAACAAGTTAGGGCTTTATTCTTTGGAGCGCAGAAGGTTAAGGGGGGATTTGATAGAGGTCTTTAAAATGATGAGAGGGATAGACAGAGTTGACGTGGATAAGCTTTTCCAACTGAGAGTAGGGAAGATTCAAACAAGGGGACATGACTTGAGAATTAAGGGACAGAAGTTTAGGGGTAACATGAGGGGGAACTTCTTTACTCAGAGAGTGGTGGCTGTGTGGAATGAGCTTCCAGTGAAGGTGGTGGAGGCAGGTTTGTTTTTATTATTTTTAAATAAATTGGATAGTTATTTGGACGGGAAAGGAATGGAGGGTTATGGTCTGAGCGCAGGTATATGGGACTAGGGGAGAATACGTGTTCGGCACGGACTGGAAGGGTCGAGATGGCCTGTTTCCGTGCTGTAATTGTTATATAGTTATATGGTTAACATTGGGAACATTTTTCCTGCATCTAGCTTGTCCAGTCCTTTTATAATTTTATATGTTTCTATAAGATCCCCCCTAATCCTTCTAAACTCCAGTGACACATAGAAACATGGAAAATAGGTGCAGGAGGAGGCCATTCAGCCCTTTCAGCCAGCACCGCCATTCGTTGTGATCATGGCTGATAGGCCCCAATCAATAACCCATGCCTGCCTTCTCCCCATATCCCTCGATTCCAATAGGAATGTATTGTAGAATGGTCATTGCTCCACTCTGTGTTTTGAATCTTGCCTTTATGAGGCGTACTGAAATTGGGTTATATCCAAGAAGTGCATTTTGCGCTGTCTTAGTAAGAAAAAGTGTGACTCCTGAGCGGTGTATTGTGTCATTTCCTGCACATAAAATCTTGTATCCTTGATTGGAAAATTCCCCCGATTCGGTCCAGTGGTTTTCTGCTACTCCCAAAATTTCCCAATGAAAGTTTTCCATTTAATTTCAAGGTTTCCTTCCTGGTACAGTGTTCGAACATTCCATTTTCTGATTCCAATAGGTTTTTTTTGCGGTTAGTAGGGCCACCCTTTCCTGTGGTTTATCAACATCAACTCGGCTAATTGGGGCTCGACGCTGTTAATCCCGTTCTGGGAGGCCCATCAAATCTTCGGATTAGGTTTGGAGTTGCTGCGTTATTTTGCTCTACATGTAGGCCCTTAGGAAGAGATGACTGGTCAGTATAATCAGGGGCTGAAACCCTGGTGCTATTCATCATGATACAGTTTTAAGGGCCTGTCCCACTTGGGCGTCATTTGCGCGTAATTTACGCGACATCATGTACGCGTCACGTCGCACGCATCGTGCCGCGCACATGATGCGTGCATGGTGCGTATTACGCGCTCTGGTGCGCATTATGTGCGCATGGTGCGTGGAACTGGGAAGGTATTGGCTGAATGGCTTGTAAATTCAGGTACTCACACAACATTTAAAACTTATCTGGACGCACTCTAATCGGCAAGGCATATAAGGCAAGGGACCGAGTGCTGAGTAAATGGGAATGGTATAAATACTTTATGGTTGGCATGGAACAGTGGGCTGAAGGCACTATGTCTCTGATATATGACCCCATGACTCTGTGACGCACAATAGATGCATCTGTTGGCCAGATGACACTGCTGGTGTTTACGGACCAGCAGTCGGAAACAGTATTTGACCAGTTGCGCAATCTGAATAAGTTTTCCTGTTGCCCAACGCTTGGTGACCTGCCCATTTCTTCATTTCCATCGTACATGTGAAACAGATCTCAAAAACTAATTGGCAGGGGATCTCAATATGAGGCAAGATCTTTCTGCTGGGATCAGTCTTGTGGCTTTTCCTTGTGATGTCCCACAATGCCAATGCCCCAGAAGTGTTCAATTTACCCTCTGATCATTCCTCCCCTTTGCTTAACAGTAAATGTTTAAATACTCTATATTTTCCTTTATTCTTTATATATATATTTACATCTTTATTTATATTTAACATAAAAAATGTAATAATTCTCCGCAATAATGAGATTTATCAGCGGTATCACAATTTGCACAAAGGCACAGAAATTGAGCAAAACCATTCAAGGTGAGCCAAAGAAATATTGCTAAACACAATTGGGACATCTCTAGATTTGATCCAGAATTCATTATTCGGGTTCATTTTAAGTTACTGTTATTTGTTTTTAAATCTCTGAATGGGCTCGCCCCGCCTTACCTCTCTGAGCTGCTCCACCCATACACTCCTGCCCGGTCCCTCAGGTCAGCTGGTCAGCTGCTCCTGGAGGTACCGAGGTCTAGTCGGAGGCTCAGAGGGGATAGAGCCTTCTCTGTTGCTGCTCCGGCACTATGGAACACCCTGCCGCTGCACATCAGACAGGCCCCCTCACTGTCCATCTTCAAATCCAGTGTTAAAACGCATTTGTACTCCCTGGCTTTTGACCATGCCTGAGGCTTTGCTTCTGTTTGTGGTGTTTTTGATGTTTCTTTATTTTACATGTCTTTTCCTACTATTTCTTTTGATTGTTATTTTTGGTGTGTATTAACTTTTTTGTCAATGATTAGTGATGTACAGCACTTTGTTGCAGCTATGTTTGTTTTTAAAGTGCTCTATAAATACAATTATTATTATTATTATTAATTAATGAAAATGGTCTGGGGAATGGGGCTTGGTAGTAAAACCAAGTCTGTGGCAAATCAGAACTGCATGTCAGAAAATCACAAATGTGCATGCACGTCCATGGAGCCTGCATCCTGAAAGGTTCAAGATTAGGACAACAAATGGAATTTAGCCAAGTAAAGATATTTTAATACTAGACACAAAATGCTGGAGTAACTCAGAGGGACAGGCAACATCACTGGAGAGAAGGAATGGGTGACATTTTGGGTTGAGAAGTTTTTTCAGACTGGTCATGGTCTTGGGTTCTAAGGAGCATTTTAAATAGAGGATAGAGTCAAAGATGCTTAGGGATTCCAACATCTCCTCACCAGGAACTTGATACCAGGCATGGGTGATTACAATAGGAAGAAAATAGAAATTTGCTGGTCGTAGGACTGGAAAATGTTGCAAAAATGATGAATGAAGCAATGGAGGGGTTGGAAATATGGATGGAGAATTTTAATATGAGACATGCTGGACCAGAAGCAGATGGTGTTCAGAAAGCTCATGAGCATGAGTAAATGGCTGTTAGTCTGAATAGAGGCAGTAGATGTTTGAATGAGTTCCAATTTATAATCAAATGAATTAGGAATAGGATTAGGCAGTCGTCTTGCATTTAATAAAATCATAACTCTTATTGTGTAAAAGATGTAACCTCAACTTGGCATTCCTTATCAACATTTGTATCCTCTCGTTCCCTTGCTTACTAAGAATCTATCTGCTTCTGCCTTTAAAAAATCCAGACCTCTGCGTCCACTGTCCTTTGAAGATGCAAGTTCTAACATTTTGTAAAACATTGGTATTGCTTGGCACAACCTTGATGCAGATATGTATCCGGGAGCACAGTGAAGAGATGTGAAGAGGTGGGAGCTGCTTTCAAACCATCATTTCAAAGAGTACAAGTAAATTGGTGCTCAAGGGAGACAATCCTTCAGTGTTGGAAGCCTATCAGATAGACTAGATTATCTTTTCTCACTCTTTTTGATGAGTTTCAGTGAATATTAAGAATTAACAATGCAAACTTCTTGATGTATGATTGATACATTATTATCATATGTGACATGTTGCAATAAAGTTATTTGCTTTGCATGCCATGCACAAAGTTTGCAAAGAGTCACCACATATAGGGCACTGATACAACCTCACGTATTACCTCACATATTAATATCCATTACTTCACAGAGGTATGTGTATTTTCCCTTGTAAAAGTAATTTCACAATCACAATCTTTCATCTCCTAAAATTTGGCTTCCAAGTCGCAATATATTTATCTGAATTATCCACTTATGGATTAGTTTGCTTGATAATCTAGGCAGGATAGATCTCCTCTGGGAAGAGTAAAGATTATTCTCATGTCGTGTAACAAAGCTGTCCCTGGAGTGAGCCAGGGAAAACCTGGAACCGATGATGTTTTCTGGAGGAAAATGAATCACGGAATGAGCAATTACCATTATCTTGCAAAAGACAAGTTAAAGGAAAGATTGTGCAAAATCCTTGCATTTGTTTGGTGTTCATCTGAAAACTTGGCATAAACAGTACAACAGAACAGATACAATAATAAACACTGAGTCAATCAACAGTAAAATGTATTTAGTCATATTATTTATAGCACATTGGGAAATCAATGCAAAACTGATTTAAATCTATTTCCATCTCTCAGACATGCTTTCTGTGAAGCATTAGAATCAGTGTGGTCGAGGGTGACCAGATAAATATATCTCAAAGCTCATGAGGACAGTTAATATGGGATGCCGGTCAATGTTAGAAATCATGCTTTGGCAAGAATTAGCTAATGCCAAGATCACAATCATCATTATA
Organism: Leucoraja erinaceus; assembly: GCF_028641065.1. Taxonomy (NCBI): domain Eukaryota; kingdom Metazoa; phylum Chordata; class Chondrichthyes; order Rajiformes; family Rajidae; genus Leucoraja; species Leucoraja erinaceus. The sequence continues at coordinate 62,409,802 of NC_073380.1, forward strand.
TTTGAAATCTGTCATGAATGAACAGGATCTCTGAAACTTAAATGTAGCAATGAACTCCTCGGGGGGAAATGTTCTGACATTTCATTACATAAACTGTTTGAATTCACAAGGAGTGTGTTAAGGTTGATTGATTTTTTTCTTCTTCTGGGCATTAAGAGTTTACTTCCTTCAGATATTTATTTTGGCAACATGACAATGGTGTCCAAGGATTCAGCCCCACTTTCAGCCAATAATAATGGAGAAAAGCAGTAAGGTATGTTATGCAATGTACGTAAGATTTCTCAAGGCAATGAGGGAACCCATTGCAGTAAATGATATTGGACTCATCTGTGTTGGTCAGAAGACATTGTAACCAATATGAATCATTGTATTCCAACTGAGTATGCACCATCGGGAAGAAGGTACAGGAGCTTGAAATTACACCATTACAAATTCAGACTTTAAAAATACATTTCCTATTAATAAGGTTTTGTGTGAACTGAGTATTTGAACCTAAGCAACCTTTGAGAGTTGTATTGTCATGTGTCCCAGATAGGACAATTAAATTCTTGCTTGGTGCAGCACAACAGAATATGTAAATGTTCAAAGGTTCAAAGGTTCAAAGGTTATTTTATTGGTCACATACACCTAGGTGTAGTGAAATGCTTCTTGCCACGCAGCACATAAAGAAAGAATACAGGCATAACAGTAATAAAGAAATTTAAACATAAAAACATCCCCCCACAGTGGTTCCCATTATGAGGGAAGGCACAATGTCCTGTCCCCATCCCCAGTTCACCCATAGTCGGGCCTATTGAGGTGTCCACAGTTGTCTCCACGGAGGCCCGATGTTCCAGGCCGTTCTCGCCGGGTGATGGTGCTCCAGCGTCGGGAGAATCCTCACAGCGGCATGGGACACCTGGAACGGCCGCTTCCATGCTGGAGGCCGCGGCTTCCGAAGCCAACAAGGCCGCACCGGATGGAGCTCCACAACTGATGATCACGCTGAGAGATACCAGGTTCCCGATGAAAAGTCAACGTAAAGAAGAACAGGAGATAAAAGTTCAGTGTGTCCATATACCATAGACCATATATATACACAATAAATAAACAGATAAAGTGCAATAGTAATGATAGACTGTTATTGTTCAGAGCTTGTTTCATGTTGTATTTAATAGCATGATGGCTGGGCGGAAGAAGCTGTTCCTGAACCTGGATGTTCCAGATTTCAAGCTCCTGTACCTTCTTCCCGATGGCAATGGTGAAATGAGTGTGCGGCCAGGATGGTGTGGGTCTTTGATGATATTGGCAGCCTTTTTGAGACAGCGACTGCAATTGATTCCTTCGATGGTGCGGAGGTCAGAGCCGATGATGGACTGGGCAGTGGTCACAACTTTCTGCATTGTTTTCCGCTCTTGGATGCTCAAGTTGCCGAACCAACCCACGATGCAGCCAGTCAGTATGCTCTCTACTGTGCACCTGTAGAAGTTCGAGAGAGTCCTCCTTGACATACCGACTCTCTGTAATTTTCTCAGGCAGTAGAGGCGCTGATGTGCCTTCTCTATAATTGCATCAGTGTGCTGGGACCAGGAAAGATCTTCGGAAATATGCACGCCCAGTAATTTAAAGTTTTTTACCCTTTCCACCATCGATATAAACAGGATTGTGGGTCCCTATCCTACCCCTTCCAAAGTCCACAATCAGTTCCTTGGTTTTGCTGATGTTGAGAGCCAGGTTATTGTGCTGGCACCATTTGGTCAATCAGTTGATCTCACTTCTATACTCTGACTCATCACCATTACGGATTCGTCCCTCAACAGTGGTGTCGTCAGTGAACTTGATGATGGAGTTCACACTGTGTCCGGCTACACAGTCATGAGTATAGAGTGAGTACAGCAGGGGACTGAGCACGCAGCATTGAGGTGCTCCTGTGCTGATTGTTATCGAGGATGACACGTTTCCATCAATGCAGACAGACTGGTCTGTGGATGAAGAAGTCAAGGATCCAATTGCAAAGGGATGAGCAGAGACCCAGATCTGAGAGCTTGGTAACCAGCTTGGAGGGGATGATGGTATTAAACGCCGAGCTGTAGTCTAAGAACAACAGACTGACATACGCGTTTTTGTTGTCCAAGTGGTCCAGAGCGGAGTGGGGAGTCAGTGAGATCGCATCCACCGTTGATCTGTTGTGGCGGTATGCGAACTGCAGAGGGTCGAGGTTCTTGTCGAATTAGGAGTTGATATGCGCCATAATCAACCTCTCAAAGCACTTCATCACCACAGATGTTAGTGCCACTGGTCGATAGTCAATGAGGCACGTCACCTTGCTCTTGGGCACTGGTATTATTGATGCCCTTTTAAAGCAGGTGGGAACCTCAGACCTCAGAAGTGAGAAGGTGAAAATGTCCATAAAAACGCCCGCCAGTTGGTCTGCACAGGTTTTGAGAACACGACTGGGTATACCATCAGATCCAGGCGCTTTCCGAGGGTTCACCCCTCTGAAGGATTTTCTGACGTCTGCCTCTATGACTGTGACTGAAATACCATCACGGGGAATGGGGACTCGGGAAGGCACATCAGTGTTCTCCCTATCAAAGCATGCGTAGAACGCATTGAGCTCGTCAGGGAGTGATGTTTCGCTGACATTTGAGCTGCCTCCTGATTTCGCCTTGTAGGAGGTGATGGCATTCAAGCCCCGCCACAGTTGTCGAACATCTGTCTCATCCTCCAGCTTGGAGCAGGTCACTTTTGGCCTTTTTGATGGCCTTACCAAGGTCGTATCTGGACTTCTTGTAAACCTCTGCATCTCCAGACCTGAATGCCCGGTATCTGGTCTTCGGAAGAGTGCGGAGCTCATGGTTCATCCAAGGCTTCTGGTTAGGAAACACTCGGAAGTTTTTGTTGGGACGCAGCTCTCCACACATTTCCTAATGAAGTCTGTAACGACTGTGGCATATTCATTCAGATCCGTTGCCGAGTCCTTGAACATTGCCTAATCTACAGACTCCAAACAGTCCTGGAGTTGTTCCTCTGCACCCCCCGACCAGCTCTGTGCAGTCCTCACCTCTGGGGGTGCGCTCTTCAATTGCTGCCTGTGGGCAGGAAGAAGCAACACCGCAGTATGGTCGGATTTACCAAAGTGAGGATAAAGGATAGAGCGATAGGCATCCTTGATGGTCATGTAGCACTGGTTGAGGGTGTTTGGTCCTCTGGTGTTGCAGGAGACATGTTGATGGATGTTAGGGAGCGATTTCTTCAGGTTGGCTTTGTTGAAATCCCCGGCAATGGTGGTAAATGCCTCAGGGTAAGTCGTCTGGTGCTTGTTCCCCCAGTGCCAGATGTACATCTGCCTGGGGTGAGATGTAGACTGCGGTCAGGATGATGGAGGTGAAATCCCTGCAACGCCCCTTCCTCTCCCTTTCACAGATGCCAGTGTACGGTCCATACGATGGATGGAGAAACCTTCAGGCTGGACCGCTGAGTCTGGGGAGCTGGGGGTGAGCCAGGTCTCTGTGAAACAGAATGGAGAGCATTCCCTCAGCTCCCTTTGGTAAAGCAGCCTTGCGCTTAAGTCCTCCACCTTGTTTTCAAGGGACTGTACATTGGCAAAGGATGGTAGGGAGAGGGGGCTGAAGTCCCCTGCGCTTCAGTCTTACTTGTAGTCCTGCCCGACGACCACATTTCCGTACTCCATGAAGGCCTCCTCGGTGTTTACAGATACAGTACTTGCGAGTCTCCACGAGGTCGGGGATTCCCCTGCGATCGCAAATTCCCTTACAGTCGGCACCTCCAGCTCCGTTGCTGCTGGGAGATCCTGCCCGACGGCCTCGATTCCAGATTCCATGAAGGCCTCCCTGGTGTTTACAGGTACAGTACTTACTTTACCTGCGTGCCTCCGCGAAGCCGGGGATTCCCCTCTGATCGGGAATGCCCTCACAGTTGCTACCTCCGGGAGATCGCAGTAGCGCTAATGCATTTAAATGCGTTAGCAGCTCGCTACTTGCATCGCTAGGTTCTTTAATACAGGTGAGCTCAGAAATACTATGTTTGAAGATTTTCTGTTGTGCTGGCAAAATGTTGCTGCAGGTAGGAGCCATCTTGGATTTTAAAAAATGTATTCCAAATCCAAAATATGTGGCAATACAGCTTGCAAATTGAACAATTTAATCACTATTTAAGGAAATTGTGTTATAGAATGCCCAATATTATGGTTGAATTAGTTGTAGTGGCATTGAATCGTCAGAGTGTTCCTTTTGTTGTAGGTCATGTGGTAAATTCAGGCTTAGTCCCTCTTATAATTATGGTTATGCCAAGATTGGAATTGAAGGCTTTAGAGATACAATGTGGAAAAAGATCTTTTGGCTCACCAAGTCTGCACCGACCAATGAAGAAGGGGTTCGGCCCGAAACATCGCCTATTTCCTTCGCTCCATAGATGCTGCTGCACCCGCTGAGTTTCTCCAGCATTTTTGTGTACCTGCACCGACCAATGATCACCAATGTACACTAACATGATCCTACGCAGTAGGGACACATTTTTGCAACTTACTGAATCCAATAACATATAAACCTGTACATCTTTGGAATATTGGAGGACATTGGAGTGCCCACATAATATGAACAAGGCATACCCTATCCTCGTTAAGGATGAGAGCATACCTTCTGCCCAACCTCTCCTCTATGTGGTCCTTGTCACTACCATGTGACCACCTAGCCAAACTGTCCAAAGCCATGCTCTGCAGTCAGAACTTTCAGGTCCAAAGGTGGTTGAGATAATCAATGATGGTTAGTGCCCTGAGTGGAAACTCACCAAACTTCCAACTCTCAAGCTATGGCCACCAGGAACATCTCATTAGTACAAGATATAACAAATCATGATGCAGGAAAGCTATTGGTGAGCACTGTACCTTGAAAAGTACCAGTGCAAGATGTATCAAAGAGTATTCTACTTGCTCCAAACAGTTTAATCCGATGACTCTAATTAGCTATTGCTGAAATCAGAAGTGAGTTCTTTAATTTTCTTTGTGATCGATAAATATCTGGTGATATTGATAGTCGTTTGATGACAGACCCTCAGCCCATTGATCGGATTGCTGAACTGTTTATAACTAAATACACAGAGGTCAGTATAAAAAGTTGCTAATATTCTTACATATTCTTACATGTGTTTAGTGCTGGCAAACCAAAGAAAAGTTCTAGTCTTTCCCGACCCCGAAGGGTCTAAAATTAACAAGACTCGTATGAGGACAGACAGTATTTAAAGCATGTGTTTTATTTTCATCTTCGCAGTTCCTTTCAACCTTAATTGGGTGTATTAAATGTAATGAGCTCTTAAGCAAGGCAGGAGACAGTGTATTGTGCAGAAGTCTACAACAAAACACTCCAGAGCCTTGAAATGTCATCTGCATTTATACAAGCGAGCATTAATGTTGTCTGTTTACAGCAAGAAAGAACATGATCCACTTGCAGATGCCTGTTATAATCACTCTCAATAACTCAAAGGAAAGACAACAGATTCTGCATATTTAAAATCAAACGCAAGCATCTGGAAAGAAAATTGAACAGCTTCTGTGAAAACCATCAACAGTCTGGCACATTTTCAATCAGGCAGTAAATATCTTTTTGTGACGATAGACGATAGGTTCACCAGACTGATTCCTGGGATGTCAGGACTGTCTTATGAAGAAAGACTGGATAGACTTGGTTTATGCTCTCTAGAATTTAGGAGATTGAGAGGGGATCTTATGGAAACTTACAAAATTCTTAAGGGGTTGGACAGGCTAGATGCAGGAAGATTGTTCCCGATGTTGGGGAAGTTCAGGACAAGGGGTCACAGCTTAAGGATAAGGGGGAAATCCTTTAAAACCGAGATGAGGAGAACTTTTTTCACACAGAGAGTGGTGAATCTCTGGAACTCTCTGCCACAGAGGGTAGTTGAGGCCAGTTCATTGGCTATATTTAAGAGGGAGTTAGATGTGGCCCTTGTGGCCTAGGGGATCAGAGGGTATGGAGAGAAGGCAGGTACGGAATACTGAGTTGGATGATCAGCCATGATCATATTGAATGGCGGTGCAGGCTCGAAGGGCCGAATGGCCTACTCCTGCACCTAATTTCTATGTTTCTATGTTTCTAAAATGCTGGAGTAACTCGGCGAGACAGACATCTCTGGAGAGTGAGGGTCAGGGGAGAGGAAATCTAGAGATATGGAAGGGTAGGGTGAGAAAACGACAGATCAAAAGCATTGATGTCACATCAATGTTGATTAAGGAAATGTAGAATGGTTGACTGTTGGCTGAGAGGAAGGTAGCCACAAAGCATACAATCAGAAAAAATAATCAGGACAGTGAAACCAGTCAGAGAACTAGGGTGGAGGAGGGACAAAGAGCGAGGGAAAGCAAGGGTTAGTTGAAGTTGGAGAAATCAATATTCTTACCGCAGGTTGTAAGCTGCCCAAGCGAAATATGAAATATTTTCTTGTTTTCTGTGTCCCTCAGTTAATATTATCCCCACTTCTCTACAATCATGATGATCAAAGTTTATGGTGTGCTCTTGGCATTCTGGATGATGCTTCAGTGATGTGTAGACACTTGCACAGTTAAATGAAGTGGCATCTGCCAGCTTTAGACTCACAGAAAACAACAACAAACTTCTCCATTGAGGTCACCAAATTTAAATGAAAGGCTGCCACTTCAATATCTAACTGAGGATTCTGTTTACCTGAAGGTAGACAAAAATGCTGGAGAAAATCAGCGGGTGAGGCAGCATCTATGGAGGGAAGGAATAGGTGACGTCTTTTCCTTCGTTCCATAGATGCTGCCTCACCCGCTGAGTTTCTCCAGCATTTTTGTCTACCTTCGATTTTTCCAGCATCTGCAGTTCTTTCTTAAATATTCTGTATACCTGGATTGCCTATGAAGACTCTTCCTAGCTAAGGAGAAATGGAGTTTACAAGAATGATCCCAGGAATGAGTGGGTCCACACATTATGAGCATTTGACGGCACTGGGCCTGTACTTGCTGGAGTTTAGAAGAATGAGGGGTGGACCTCATTCATTACAGAACTACAGAATAGTGAAAGGCTTGGACAGAGTGGATGTGGAGAGGATGTTTCCACTAGTGGGAGAGTCTAGGAGTAGAGGTCTTAGCCTCAGAATTAAAGGACCTTCATTTAGAAAGATGAGGAGGTATTTTTTTAGTCAGATGGTGGTGGATCTGTGCAATTCGTTGCCACAGAAGACTGTGGAGGTCAAATCAGTGGATATATTTAAGGCAGAGATAGATAGATTGTTGATAGTACAGGTGTCCGAGGTTATGGGGAGAAGACAGGAGAATGGGGTTAGGAGGAAGTGATAGATCAGCCTTGGTTGAATGGCGGAGTAGACTTGATGGGCCGGATGGCCTAATTCTGCTCCTATCTCTTATGATCTTATGAGTTTCCAGATATCGCCCACATTTCCGCTTCTACTGGGCCTCGTCCAACATATCTTTCCATGGGACACTTGATGCTTGCTGACTCATACTGGCACCCGTGAAACAAGTCCTCATTTAAATTTGCATCCTTATAGTTTGTTTTATTATGTTATCTATTGAGTACTGTGTCTGAAGAAGGGTCTCGACCCGAGAACGTCACGCATTCCTTCTCACCAGACATGTTGCCTGTCCCGCTGAGTTACTGCAGCAGTTTGTGTCTATCTTCAGTGTTTACGGACCTGTTGTGCTGCTGCAAGTAAGAATTTTATTGATCCGTTTCGGTACATATTGTCACATAAATACTTGTGAATCTTGACTTTCATTGTCAAATCCTGCATTGTCCCTTTCCTGTCTACCTCTGTGATTTCTCCCAACCTTACTACCCTTCAATGTATCTGTGCCCTTCTAATTCTGTCCTCTTGTGCCATTCTCTTTTAACTTATTCCATCACTTGCAGATGTCTTTTTTACTCAGTTCAGTTTAGTTTATTATCACATGTGCTGAGGTACAGTGAAAAGCAGTGCTAGCCGGACAGTGGAAAGACAATACAATTACAATCGAACCATTCACAGTACAGATACATAATAATGGAATAACATTTAATGCAAAATAAAGCCAGTAAAGATATTCCAAGGGTCACCAATGAGGTAGATAGTAGTTCAGGACTGCTCTCTGGCTGCGTTAGGATGGTTCAGTTGCCTGATAACATCAACTATCATTTCACCACATTCGAGAATTCTCCATTTTCTTACATTGAAATACATTTAGAGCTTCGACCAAGGTATTAACGGTAATTTCTCTTTGCGTGATTTGGTTCAATTTAGTTTGATAACACTGTGGTGAAATGCCTGGGAATCTTAGATTTTGCTTTTCTTGATTGTGTCATATAAATTGCATAGCAAAGAAAGGCACCATATTTATTTTGAAAGATGGAAGGTATTGCGGACTGTAGGAATAACAGTTTGAGATTCCTTTGCTGTTGCATATACTAAATGTGAAAGGTAGCAGCACACGTCTTGATTCTGCTGCTAAAATGTTCGTTCCATTGTCATGAGAAGAAATAGTAATCAACAAGGTAAGTTTCAGAGAGACACAAAGACCTGCAGATGCTGAAATCATGCATAGAATGCAAAGTGCAGGAGCAAATCAGTGAGTCAGGCAGCATCGTTGGAGAACCTGGGTTGGGATGATGTCCTTCAGACTGATTGTAGTAAGGGAGAGGGAGAAAGCTGGTGGCCTTGGCGATCCATTTCAACCAATACCTGTTGCATGCCTCAGCCCCTCTGAACCAGTTCCCCAGCACCTTCAGGTAAACAGACCTTATGGTGAAGTGGACGGAAGATCGGTTGGGCCTGTTTCCAAAAAGCATGCCCTTGCTCTTCCTGCTGTTTACTCTGCACCCTGTGCCAACTCAAACTGGTCGCAGATGCTGATCAATCTGCAGACTGACTGTAGATCTGACCAAAAGTGGGCAACATCATCCATATGTAGGGAGGATTTGGTCTGAGTGCCCCCACTGTCTGTCAATGTCATCTCTCTCATGCTCTTTTCCTTCCCGATGGATTCATCAAAGAGTTCCATGCAACACACAAGACGGGGATGTGGGAAACCCTGCCTAACGCCAGATTTGATGGGGAAGCTATCCATTTGAGGATTTGAGTATAGGAGCAGGGAGGTTCTACTGCAGTTGTATAGGGTCTTGGTGAGACCACACCTGGAGTATTGCGTGCAGTTTTGGTCTCCAAATCTGAGGAAGGACATTATTGCCATAGAGGGAGTGCAGAGAAGGTTCACCAGACTGATTCCTGGGATGTCAGGACTGTCTTATGAAGAAAGACTGGATAGACTTGGTTTATACTCTCTAGAGTTTAGGAGATTGAGAGGGGATCTTATAGAAACTTACAAAATTCTTAAGGGGTTGGACAGGCTAGATGCAGGAAGATTGTTCCCGATGTTAGGGAAGTCCAGGACAAGGGGTCACAGCTTAAGGATAAGGGGGAAATCCTTTAAAACTGAGATGAGAAAAACATTTTTCACACAGAGAGTGGTGAATCTCTGGAATTCTCTGCCACAGAAGGTAGTTGAGGCCAGTTCATTGGCTATATTTAAGAGGGAGTTAATTGGCCCCTTGTGGCTAAGGGGGAGGGTATGTACGGGATACTGAGTTGGATGATCAGCCATGATCATATTAAATGGCGGTGCAGGCTCGAAGGGCCGAATGGCCTACTCCTGCACCTAATTTCTATGTTTCTATGTTTCTATTTCCCACCCTTTGATTTGGTCTGCATTACAGATATCAGGTTCAGAGTTGTCTCTGCTTGGACTTAGACAATTCCCAGGGATTGTTCAAAGGAATACAAAGCAAGTCAAGAGAGTTTATTGTCATGTGACCCAGATAGGACAATTAAATTCTTGCATTGCTGCAGCACAACAGGATATTGTAGTCATAAATACAGATCAAATCAGTGTGTCCATATACCACAGAATCTATATATACACACATCAGTAAACAGATAAAGTGCAATAGATTGTTATAGTTCAGAGTTTGTTTGAAGTTATGTTTAATAATCTGATGGCTGGGGGAAGAATCTGTTCCTCTAACTGGATGTTGCAGATTTCAGGCTCCTGTACCTTCTACCCAATGGCAGCAGAGAGATGAGTGTGTGGCCAGGATGGTGTGGGTCCTTGATGATGCTGGCAGCCTTTTTGAGGCAGCGACTGTGATAGATCCCCTCGATGGTAGGGAGGTCAGAAACGATGATGGACTTTTTGCAGCCTTTTCTGCTCCTGGACGCTCAGGTTGACATACCAAACCACGATGCAACCAGTCAGCATGCTCTCTACTGTGCACCTGTAGAAGTTCGAGAGAGTCCTCCTTGTCATACCGACTCTCCGTGATCTTCTCAGGAAGTAGAGGCGCTGATGTGCTTTCTTTATGATTGCATCAGTGTTCTGGGACCAGGAGAGATCTTCGGAAATATGCACGCCCAGTAATTTAAAGTTCTTGACCCTTTCCACCTTCGACCCGTTGATATAAACGGGACTGTGGGACCTCATACTACCCCTTCCGAAGTCCATAATCAGTTCCTTGGTTTTGCTGGTGTTGAGAGCCAGGTTATTGTGCTGGCACCATTTGGTCAATCAGTCGATCTCACTTCTATACTCTGACTCATCCACATCATACAAACTATAGGGTACACCTCACATTTGAATTGTGCTTACTTGTTATACATCATTTTGCCCTACTTGCAGAAGAGTACTGGGATATTTTAAATTTGAAATGCACATTTATTAAAGCACCCAGGTGTGTCCCAGTTCCGGTTTGCATGTAAGTAAATAATTATGCAGCTGAGAATTCTGATCTTCCTGGCCCGGAAGGAAAATAAAACATATTAATCGTTTAGACCTGTTCATATCCCTGGCTGTCATAGTGAAATTGCAGTCCCACTTATAAATGTGTCTGTATAAAACAAGACCCAGACAGCTTTGGGAAAAATATGCCAAAATAAAAACTCCCTATCCTTTGACTCAAACAGAACCTGATCCATCAATGGTGTCCAGTATACCCAGTAATGGGGTGCTCTGGATTTCTACAAGAGTGGAGCAGAGCACTATCAGTCAGTCAAATCCCCTAAGGAAGGAATCTAATTCTTTGTAACAGGTTACCCCTTACATAGCGCAATGGGGATTCTGTGAGGATGTAAGGCTGGAGGGGCTTATTTCAGTATAAATGAATAACTGTACTTTCAGAATTACATTTGTACATTTATAATCCTGTGAGCACACAACAAAACTAAACCAATGGTTAGCTGAGGATGTGCAGATATATTAAATCAAAGAGAAAATATTTGAGTAGGTATAAAATAATCACATCAGAAGTGAATAGGAGTAGGTACTGTATCAGATTTAATTGTAGGCAGAAAATTTTACTCCCCGATTGTACAGAAGAGCAAAGTAAAAATTGATTGTGAATTGGTGAGGCATTGACAGCAAAACCCTAATCTCGATGTCTGAGGAAAAAGAGCCATTGAGAGTTGTACAAGGTCGATTTTGGGCAGATTTTGTTGATATGATGTGCTTAAATTCTATTAGTCTACATCACTTCCACGCAGTTGCTGGAGTTCCTACTTGGGAATGATACCAAAATTGAATTGGTAGTAGTGATAAATAAGTTATGTTATAATTAAAGGTGCTACAGCAGACTTCTCTGCTGGGCCTCATGAAGGAAATGGGGACGGCATTACTAGAATGACTTGCACCTCCTTGAAATCTGTGATTGTTTCTATGAATTGTAATATATCCCATGTGATACCAATATAAAAAATAAGCAGCAAATCAAAATCAGGCTCTTGGAACGGTTATAGCTTTTTTATTTTATTTCAGTTTTAGGGAACTCAATAATAGGAATCATTGTAGTGGCATGGTATGGTGGCTTGAAAGAGTGGAGGTTATTATGAAAAAACTGCATGATTTCTGGGAAGGAGATACAAGATGTTGGGTTCAATGGCTGAATATTATCAGTGGATATGTAAATGTAATATAAACTATTTCCTCTGATTTGATGCTGCCCAAATTATTGCAAAATATAGTTGCGTTTTCAGATTCAGATTCAGATTCAGATTCAATTTTAATTGTCATTGTCAGTGTACAGTACAGAGACAACAAAATGCATTTAGCATCTCCCTTGAAGAGCGACATAGCAAACGATTTGAATAAAATAGTAATAATACGTGTCCGGGCGGTGGGGGGGGGGGGGGTGGGGGGGGGGGGGGGGGGGGGGGGGGGGGGGGGGGGGTGGGGGGGATTGGCAGTCACCGAGGTACGTTGTTTAGTAGAGTGACAGCCGCCGGAAAGAAGCTGTTCCTCGACCTGCTGGTTCGGCAACGGAGAGACCTGTAGCGCCTCCCGGATGGTAGGAGGGTAAACAGTCCATGGTTGGGGTGAGAGCAGTCCTTGGCGATGCTGAGCGCCCTCCGCAGACAGCGCTTGCTTTGGACAGACTCAATGGAGGGGAGCGTGGAACCGGTGATGCGTTGGGCAATTTTCACCACCCTCTGCAGTGCCTTCCGGTCGGAGACAGAGCAGTTGCCATACCATATTGTGATGCAGTTGGTAAGGATGCTCTCGATGGTGCAGCGGTAGAAGTTCACCAGGATCTGAGGAGACAGATGGACCTTCTTCAGTTTTGTGTAACTGTGGATGATATTACACAGAATATGGAATCAGATGCTTTTGTGAATCAAATGTGAACTTGAACTTGTTTAGAAGGAAGATGATCATTAAAGACAACAGTTCACAACAGTTCCCAATGGTGGCCGATTGGGAAAGGGGGAGATGCAGCGAGATCTGGGTGTCATGGTACACCAGTCATTGAAGGTAGGCATGCAGGTGCAGCAGGCAGTAAAGAAAGCAAATGGTATGTTGGCTTTCATAGCAAAAGGATTTGAGTATAGGAGCAGGGAGGTTCTATTGCAGTTGTACAGGGTCTTGGTGAGACCACACCTGGAGTATTGCGTACAGTTCTGGTCTCCAAATCTGAGGAAGGACATTGCCATAGAGGGAGTGCAGAGAAGGTTCACCAGACTGATTCCTGGGATGTCAGGACTGTCTTATGAAGAAAGACTGGATAGACTTGGTTTATACTCTCTAGAATTTAGGAGATTGAGAGGGGATCTTATAGAAACTTACAAAATTCTTAAGGGGTTGGACAGGCTAGATGCAGGAAGATTGTTCCCGATGTTGGGGAAGTCCAGGACAAGGGGTCACACCTTAAGGATAAGGGGGAAATCCTTTAAAACCGAGATGAGGAGAACTTTTTTCACACAGAGAGTGGTGAATCTCTGGAACTCTCTGCCACAGAGGGTAGTTGAGGCCAGTTCATTGGCTATATTTAAGAGGGAGTTAAATGTGGCCCTTGTGGCCAAGGGGATCAGAGGGTATGGAGAGAAGGCGGGTACGGGATACTGAGTTGGATGATCAGCCATGATCATATTGAATGGCGGTGCAGGCTCGAAGGGCCGAATGGCCTACTCCTGCACCTAATTTCTATGTTTCTATGTTTCTATGATGAGGCTGATCACTGGAAGAGTTTGCAGTTTCTTCAGCTATTTGCTGCTTTCAACCATTTTGATTAATGATCTGGGTAAAAGAATCTGGGCAATAATCCACATATTTGTTGATAACATAAGTTTGACAGAATATACAGTACACAGATGAAGCCAAGTAAGTTGGGGTATTTGGCTCAAGGATGGTGAATAAGTGATGTTTTGATGCATTTGGACAGGTGTATTCGAGCTTTGTGTTGGACTTCCTGTTCCATGCTGCTGAGTGGGAGTAGATTTGTGGGTTAAAGTTCATGAAATATATTACCAGCTGTAGCAAAAACAAGAAGAAAATTATGATGCACAACATAAACACCTAAACATAAAACTAGAAGTGCAATTGCACAAGACCCTGAAGTGAAAATACTGTAACTGGTTTTGGTTACTTCACAATTAAATGGATATCATTAGCCTGGAAATGAACAGTTAAAGGCCATTTGATTAATAACTAGTCTTATTAGCTATGCCTCAGCGTAGCACCAATTTTTCTGAATTAGAAGATTGAGAGTTCAAGATCCATTTCAAAGACTTGGCAAAATAACTGGGCCAACATTTTGTGTAGCAAGGAACTGCAGATGCTTGTTTAAACCAAAGGTAGACATTATAAGCTGGAGTAAGAAAAGAAGTAGGTGATGTTCCGGGCCGTGACCATTCTTCAGTCTTGGAGCCAGGGGAAAGGGAAACAACAGATATACTGTAGATGATGAGATAGAGGGATATAGAACAAATGAATGAAAGATGTGCAAACAAGTAACAATGGCCAAGGAAACCATCCATATTCGCTGTTAGCTGTGTGAAAACTACATACAGATGGAGGAAAAGATTGTTGAGGTGGGGGAGGATGGGAACGAAGGTGAGGTCTCTGTTGCGGACAGACTGTTCTGTATCCGACAGAGGTCAGGGGGGAAGAAGAAGAAGAAAAGAAGAAGAAGAAGAAGAAGAGAAGAAGAAGAAGAAGAAGAAGAAGAAGAAGAAGAAGAAGAAGAAGAAGAAGAAAAGAAGAAGAAGAAAAAGAAGAAAAAGAAGAAGAAGAAGAAGAAGAAGAAAAAAAGAAAAAAAAAAAAAAAAAAAAGAAGAAAAAAAAAAAAAAAAAAAAAAAAAAGAAAAAGAAAAAGAAGAAGAAAAAGAAAAAGAAAAAGAAAAAGAAGAAGAAGAAGAAGAAGAAGAAGAAAAAGAAGAAGAAGAAGAAGAAGAAGAAGAAGAAAAAGAAGAAGAAGAAGAAGAAGAAGAAGAAAAAGAAGAAGAAGAAGAAGAAGAAGAAGAAGAAGAAGAAGAAGAAGAAGAAGAAGAAGAAGAAGAAGAAGAAGAAGAAGAAGAAGAAGAAGAAGAAAAAGAAGAAGAAGAAGAAGAAGAAGAAGAAGAAGAAGAAGAAGAAAAAGAAAAAGAAAAAGAAGAAGAAGAAGAAGAAGAAAAAGAAGAAGAAAAAAAAAGAAGAAAAAGAAAAAGAAAAAAAGAAGAAGAAGAAAAAGAAGAAGAAAAAGAAAAAGAAAAAGAAGAAGAAGAAAAAGAAAAGAAGAAGAAGAAGAAGAAGAAGAAGAAGAAGAAGAAGAAGAAGAAAAAACACCACCTATTCCTTTTCTCTGGTGATGCTATCTGATCCACTGAGTTACTCCAGCTTTGAGCGTCTAACTTGGGCCAATATTTCTCTAAGCGCATGCTGCAGTGTCATGGGAGCCTTCTGTGGAATGAGCTATTAAAGCAAGAACACATGAACCCTCTCTGACATTAAAAATCCAATGACAAATTTAGCAATAGAGTTCTCTCCAGTGTCTTGTCCAACATGCTTTCTTCTAGCAGTATTAAAAACACATATTATTTGATCCTAATTACATTGCTGCACATGGGGCTGTATTTAAGCCACTTCATTAGCTGTTATGGTCATGAAAGGCTGTATATAAATACAAATCTTTCTTTTTCAATGGGCTTTTAGATATCACTTTAATTATTGGGGATTGTGGGTGTTTTACTCTTGAAAAGCAGTACAATGGTGATATGAAGAGATTAGTTCTGTCTGAGTGAATGGATTATTTGAGCCAGAGAGGCATGCGATGTTTCGGGGTTTTGGTACAAAAGCACATTTAGGCTTGCTGCCAGAAAGTACTTTTATTCTCAGAGAGTCATCTAACTCTACATTAGGTCGCCTTTGAATGTGTCAAATGGTTGGCATGTGTTTAAAGGGAGGTAGATTGAGTAATTGGCTTTCCAAAAGTTATAGAATATGGAGAATAAGGAGGTGGGTGGTGGTTCGTAATACTATCTGTATCAGTTACTATAAGCTCCTGGAATACGCATTGGTTTTCCAGGAGGGGGGGGGGGGGGGGGGGGGGGGGGGGGGGGGGGGTGGGGAGAAGAAGTGGGAGGCAGAAGATGAATTTCCTGAGTTTATTCCCTTATGTTATATTCTGCTTTTTGTCCTCTTTATGTTTTTATGTTTGGTCTATTGATGCTGCGCACAAAATTTCAATTTCAAATAAGTCCGGCTTGACAGTCCAAGATGTCTTTCCTGGATTCCATCTTTTAGTTTATTTTGGAGATACAGCACGGAAACAGGCCCTTTGGCCCACTGCGTCTGGACCGACCAGCAATGAACACTATCCCACCCACTAGGGACAATTTACATTCATACCAAGCCAATTTACCTACATACCAGTTTTTGGTGTGTGCGAGGAAACCAAAGATCCCAGAGTAAACCCACGCAGTCATGGGGAGAACGTACAAACCCCATACAGACAGCACCCGTAGTTTGGATCGAACCCAGGTCTCCGGTGCTGCAAGCGTTGTAAGGCAGCAACTCCACTGTTGCACCACTGTGCCGCCCTTGTTGTTAGTAAAAGAAAATAGTGAAAGAGACATCTCATTCTGAAGCTACAATAACTATTTAGTTTGGAGATACAGCATGGAAATCGGCCCTTTCACCTACCGATTCCATGGTGACCAACAATAAACACCCTTTAATGCCAATGCTATGTATTTCCCATTTCTCATCCACTCCCTACACACTAAGGGCAATTTACAGGTGCCAATTCACCTACAAACCCACCTGTCTTTGGGATGTGGAAGGAAACTAGAGTACCTGAAGGAAACTGGAGCACCTGGAGGGAACTCATGTAGTCACAGGAAGAACATGGAAACTCCACACAGACACCACCCAAGGTCGGGATCTAACATGGATCACTGACGCTGTGAAGCTGTAACGCTACCAGCTGTGCCACTGTTCTTACTCAGTTAAAATCAAATGTGCACCTCATGAATAGTGCTGCAGTAGGTAGAGCCATTGCGTCACAGCTCCAGGGATCTGGGTTCAATCCCAACCTCTTGCTTTCTGTGTGGGCAGCTTGCACGCTTTCCCACTGGCCCTGTGTGCTCCAATTTCCTCCAAAGATATGTGGTCACTAGGTTAATTAGCTATTGTAAATTTCTCCTAATATAAGTGAGTGATGGGAGTGACTTGTTGTGCATGTGAGGAAGAACAATTACTGGGAGATGTGGGGGAATGCATATGATGGGTGACACAGAGAGCTGGCTTAGACTTGGTCAAATGTCTCTGCCGTATCATAAGGAGATGCGTGATCCCATTGTGTGACACATTACTGAAATTGGATCAATGAGTTTATCATTGCTATTATCAGACAAAACCATAAGACGTATGAGCAGAATTAGGTGATTTGCCCCATCAAGTCTAATCCACCACTCGATCATGGCTGATCTATTTTTCTCTCTCAACCCCATTTTTTTTTTTTTGCCTTATCCCTGTAATCTTTGATGCCCTTACCAATCAAAAACCTATTAATCTTCACTTTAAAAACACCTAACTCCCTGGCTTTACCTCTCCCTACCACTAAGCTTTTCTTGACTTGTGCTCTTTTATTTTTGGCAATTTGTTCTTACCCCAGATGTAACAATTATACTATTGGTGTACATTCCTCAAAGCCAAACTGTGGACTTCCTTAGCTACATTTCTCCACCACCCTATCTCATTACTCCTTTACGATATTGCCTGAGGTTATCTCCCTGTGGCCACATAGGTTTCCACTGGGTGCTCCGGTTTCCTCCGACACCCCAAGGACGTGCAAAACCTGAGGAGAATTTCAGGAAAATGGCCCAAAACGTGGTCATTGCGGTAACATTAGGCAATACCATAATGGAGTAAAGAGTTAAGATGGTGGAGTAATGTAACTAAGGAATTCTGCAGTTTGTATCAGTGGGGCCTGGGCCTCAATAGTTATTAAAAAGATCAAATAAATAAGCCTAGGGCAGAAAAAAAGATCAGTGGTAGGGAAAGGTAAAGCTGGGGAGTTTGGCAACAATGATTAGAACTTTAAAATCAATACATTGCTTCTGTAAGGAGCCAGTTTAGGTTAGTAGGAGAAGATTTTTGTTGACTTAAGCTGGAAGAGTTATTAAGGGGTTAATTGGATTTGGGGTGATGATTATATAATTGGCAAAAAAATTGAAGAAAGGAGCAGAAGGTCAGTTTCATGGGAAAATTCAGAAAATTCGCAATCGGAGATTGGAGAGAAAGTAGCAAAGGATGTGATTTCAAGGGTTGCAACTTGTGGTCCAACTTTTTTGTCTATGCGATGGGGAAGGGACAGAGTAGTTGAATAGTTATCAGTGAAGGAGAGTCTTTGCCTTCTCTCTGTCTCTTCCTCTGTATCAGTGCTGATGTGGATATAGCATCATCCCTCTGATTACTACTGATGCCTCTGCACCTGCAAACCACTCACCCAACTTGACTGCAGAACTTCAAGACCAACCCAGGCCAAAAAACCTTCTGGGTCAAGCAGAAGGTGCACAGCCTTTTCAGCAAAGCACCACCACAAACATCTGATTTGGCTGTTCAATTTTGCAAAGGTCTTTGAGATTAGGCCTTCAAAATTATCTTTGGCTCCTGAGCAGCAGTTCGTAACTAAGATGAAAGCAGCGTCAGCAGGGAAACCATGCCTCACATGAATGCTGTTGGTGAGCTACAGGGACTGACCCTGGTGCAACCATTCATTTACTGAAGGGCAGGACAACACGAGGTGTCAGCCATTTGGTAGTTCTGCTGATGGACGAGGAAGCGGGAGCACCTCTGATGGTTTGAGCAGGGGCCGCGTTTTGGACTGCAGAATATTTGCGGAGTCAGGGGTGGAGGATTCTTGTTTCTCTGGCCTCTACACAGACTTGAGGGATTCCGGTATTCCTTTTGGCACGATGATTGTGGCAGCAACAGGCCACAGACTTTACCCCAAAGCCTCAATGCCATTGAATGGGATTATACTTTCATGTGGTTAAATAAATGTCCCTGGGCTGAGGGCAGGTTCACTGGTTGGACGGGTGCCAGCGACAACTGACACTCATGGTACTGAGTGAGGTCTGCGCATTGTTGGTGCTAAGGGGAGCTGTGACAGTCAGTTAAGTGTTGGGAAATTTCAATCCAGATTTGCTTAATTAAGGTGCTGACCATGTTTCCTAAGCGTTGCATTTGGAGAGCTTAGACATCACAGAGAACATGAGCCCAAGATCTAACATTATATGTCAAAATCCAGTGCACCAAGTTGTTGACTTTATAGCTTCTGTTTTTTTTTAAATAAATAAGCAATCTTAAATATAAGACAAAGACAGAAGGAACTGCAGATGCCGGAATCATGAGCAAAATGAAAAGGGTTGGGGCAATAACATTGCAGGCATCATCTGTGGAGGGAATGGACAGGCAACATTTCATGTCAGAACCCTCCTTCATACTGGAGAAGTGTTATGTCCCAAAACCTCCATTACCTCCCCAGATATTGCCTGCCTGCTGAATTATTCCAGCAATTTGTGCTTTGCTCAATCCTAAATGTATTTTTTTTTCTAAAAAAAATGCAGCTTTGGCAAGTGATGGTTGAACTTAGCCAATGAACAATCTAAGTTCTATTTTGTCAAGAAATCTAACAAAATTACAGTCATTCAGATTAGGACATTTGGCCAGGATAAGCATTGAAATTGTAACAGCCAGTGGCATTTTGGGCATATAACAATATCAGATTCAGTCATTACTTGCCAACTGTTCGTGAGCTCACTGTCAAGGCTGAGGAAAAAATACAATATATGTTTTTTCTTTCAGGTAAGTGCTCTGCCTCAGGTGCTTCCCTGCTAATCTTTCAAATAAATAACAATTTGATGAAGGATAACTACCAAAGTATTTTATTTCTGTTGAACTGCAAGACGATCTTTGTAATATTTCAGTATTATTTTCTCTCAACCAGAAATGTTAGGTTCTTTCTCCTTATCAGTTAGACATCTTATCCCAAATGTTTACTTAATAAAATTGATAGTCTAACGTTTTTCTCATTAAACTAAATGTTCAATAATAAATTCCTGGTTATGGCTGCCAGGCACAAATTATTGGGAAAGTCCAAATGGTGCAACAAACCACAAGAATGGAGTTGCAAAAGTTTGTTTCTGTCTGGAAGAATACTTGAATAGCAACGGCATGGAAGGCTACATACCCAGTGCTGTGAAATGGGATCTGTATCATAAGGTCATAAGTGATAGGAATAGAATTAGGCCATTCAGCCCATCAAGTCTACTCCGCCATTCACTCATGGCTGATCTATCTCTCCCTCCTAACCCCATTTCCTGCCTTCTCCCCATAATCTTTGACGCTCTATCTGTATAGATAGGAATTGGTGGTTGGCAGGGACATGTTGGGCTGACAGCCTAGTTCCATACTGCATGACTCCATGAATGGGAGCAATGCAGTAAAATGTACACACGTGGATAAGGGGTAAAAAACTCAGTCTTGACTACAGTAGATTAGCACAATCCAACCAAAATTTACCAATGATTCCAGAATTAAAAATAATATATAATCCAAACTATTAGTAATTTCCATGAAATATTTAAACCTTATTTAGCATATTTAAACATTTTGCCTGATGTTTTGTGTTTAATTTAATTTAAACCATCTTGACCTCCTAAAATTGTATAGTCTCCTACACTGCATGCCTACGTCTTTGCTGACTATTAATACTGAGAGCAATTTAGTTAATATTTCCTTATATTTTAACTGATTTCTTTGACCTATATTGATTTGTTATGGTTAACTAAAGGTCATCAATGTATATTAAAAATTTAACAATCGCAGTCACTCTGAAGTATGCCCCGTCTATTTATGCCCAAAGGCTGGTTAGAACTGCTTCAACGTGTGTGCTTTTGCTTGGTTTTTAGTGATACAAGAGGCAACGCTAGCCTGTTATCTGATGGAGTTTCAGTCAATTGATGGCAGTCAATAGGCAAGTCTATATAGCAAACAGTAAACCTTTTCACTGTCTCTCGCTCTCTGTGTAATTCAGTGAATTAGGGTGAACAAAGAATGTTCTCATTACCAGGTGCTGAGAGATGCTGAACTGATAAGAAAAGCCTTTTATCGTACTATTAGAAAACTGAACACATTTTAAGAGTTAGAAATTCTTTCATCTCGTCTGCATTAATTCAGACATTTTGAACAATTTTGTGATCATTGTGTTTTGATCTTCAGCGGTATACTATAATGAGTAACACGTTTTTTCATTTTCTATGCAATCTGCTTCCTTTCTCCGCAATGCTTTTTTTTCTTCTAGCAGTCCACATGCCCCTTTGGCACTTTAAAGTAAAAAGGATCCGTCTTCCTTTAGTCGCCTGATTACATTGTGGCGACTTCAAGAAGTGTGCTCGATTGTAGGAGCACAAGCCACAAACTGCAGTGTGCTGCCCCCACCTGAATATATTGGGGGGAGGGGCAGAACTAGTCTCATGGATCAAGCAAGAAAATGAGACCAAAGCTGACACTTTGTAATTGAGCAAAAGTCCCCTTAACTCGGGAGAAAGCAAAGCATATTAGCTTCCCTTCCTGTCGTCTCCTCGTTACTGAATATACACGACATGCGGTGTTTGTTGATTGATTCAGTTACAAAGTTTAGATTCCTGAAGTGAGACAGAAGACATCCCGGTGGACAGGGAACAATGAGTGCTAATTAAAGGGCTTCTGAAAATGTACATCTGAATTCAGGGAGAATTAAATAATAGTGGAAGAAGGGATTTTTTTTTCACTCTGCATCATGCATATGCAAGCGACGTCCTGAGTAAGGACTGGCTGTGCGCGTCAGATGAGCAGTACAAAAGATCGAGGCTACCAGAAACAGCTGTATTTCAATGCAAGTTGAACAATCGCAGCAACAGCAGCAACAGCAGCAACAGCAGCAACAGCAGCAACAGCAGCAAAAGCAGCAGCAGCACCAGCACCACAGCCATGTTTGGCAGGATCAGAAGTATTTCTTCCAATAACAAAGTTTATTGTGTTTGATATAGTCTGCAGCTGCCGAGAGGTATGAGAGTTACTCTATTCTGTCGCTTGTTTCTGTTATGCTGGGACTGTAACATGAATAAAAGTGGAGAATTCTGCTGGTTGATGCAGAGAGAGAAGAGATCCTGACAGCTAACCTCGAGGGCCGGAAAATCTTGATGGGACTGTTAACAAATGTCATGAAATGATTCATTTATTTTCAGAAGCTGTTAGTAGTTTGCTCTTTGTCCAGCTCTGTGAATCATGCTGCTTTTATTTGTGGAGCTAAGAAGTTAGTGACTTTCTGATTCTTTTTTTCTATAATCTGTGTTATTTCTGTGAATATCTAGCTACTTGAGACTGCTTTTCATATTACATATGCTAAATATATTTTTTTAAAATAGGCAGTAAAAGTATATAAACTATTATTCATGAAACTGTCTTAAAATTTGTATTATGTAGCAGATTTTTTGATTTGTAGCCAGTATAAACTGAGTCTGAGGAAGGGTTTCGGCCCGACAGATGCTGCTGCACCCGCTGAGTTGCTCCAGCATTTTTGTGTACATTAAATTCACAGTATCTACATTGAAGTTATACTTTATTTAGATGAATACATCAGTGTTAGCTTGAAGCTGAGCGTTTTGAGCTCGTGATACAGTAAAGTGCCTGATAGAGTAATACAACTAATGCCTGGATCCAGCCTGCAAACTGCCTGACATAGATTTTGTTTGTTCAGTTACCTAAGTTTGCATGCAAATTTACTGCAGGCCCCCAGATCGATCTTTAAAGTTCCTAATTACATTCCCTGGACCAGTTTAGTCAATCTGGAAGCTACCAACAGAGTTCAATAAAATATTTAAGTGCCATAAGTCTAGAATAAGAATTAAAATTGCTTCAAACAGACAACCGTACTCACTTTAATCATTTTATGGTGCTTCACTAAATTATGATAAAAGGGCAGATGACTGGGTAAAAATGGAAATAAATGACATTATTCAAAAGAATAATGTTCTCAAAAGTCTTGAAAGTCTCAAAAGAATAATGTTAGTTGGAAACACAAGAAACTGCAAATGCTGGAATCTTGAGCAAAACATAAAGTGTTAGAGGAAATCAGTAGGTCAGGCAGCATCTGCGGATAGAATAGACAGTGGATGTTTCAGGTCAGGACTCTTCTTCAGAATAGTGTTCTAGTGATTTATACATTTGGTCAAAAAATAACTTTTGAGGGGATCGTTGGGAAGTTGTTTGGGAAGAACATGCTGGAATATGTCATACCAGGCACATGACCTCAGCATCCAAACTTTCTTTACACCTATTTTAATACCATTGGCATGCAATGGGCAGACACTGGGGCTTATTATGAGTATTGGTTAAAGGGAAGCATTCCTGGAAACTCACTGTGATTTTCTCAACTTCTCAATTTACCAGAGAAACATTTAACAATACAACTTTGGTAGTTCTGTGGGGGGGTACTTTTGTGAGGTAATTCACTATCTACTGTTACTAATCTGTATATTGAGTTTTTTAAATGCACGCACATTACCAGTTACTTCTTGTGTGGGTGCAAGGTTGTAATATGTGTGTGATTTTTCAAATTGAAGCAAGGGGAGTCATTCCACATTGGATCCATTCAGCTGTCACAGATTTAAAGGAAAAATCTTCAGATTTGTTTTGCCAGAGATGAGACAGATTGAATCATTTTGCTCATCCTAAGGCAGTATTAGCATTGCAGCAGGATTCCTGGCACTTTGGAACAAGTGTTTGGAGCGAGCTATCCCCAAAGTGCCAATTAATAATGGTGGATCCAGTATGATCCAGGAGTCATGGGATATGGGGAGAAGGCAGGAACGGGATGCTGATTGGGGATGATCAGCCATGATCACATTGAATGGCGGTGCTGGCTAGAAGGGCCAAATGGCCTACTCCTGCACCTATTGTCTATTGTTTATTGTCTATGATGTGATAATGAACAATGATCGAGGAATAGGAGTGGATATATGTTTCTTGAACCATTGTATAAATAACCCCATTCCATAATTTCAGTTGGGAATTACAGTGGGAAAACTCAAAATGCATCTCAATCCACAAAATGAGAATCTGACAGAGAATTGATAATTCACTCAACCTACTTGCTCAGTATTCCAAATGGGTACCAGTAACATGATTCAGTGTTCTTCTCCCATATTGTGACACATTTTCTCATTCAAAACACAAAGTGCCAGAGGAACTCAATGGGTCAGGCACCATCAATGGAGGGAATGGACAGACCATGTGTTTTGGGTCGGGACCCCTCTTTAGACTATAGGAGTCTGAACATGGTCGAACAGCAGGTTCGGGGAGTAGTAAGAAAATTTCGCAAAACTCCATTGGAGAGAGGAGGGGGAGGATTCTGAAGAAATGTCTCCTGTCCATTCCCTCCACAGATGCTATCTGACCCTCTAAGTTCTTCTAGCACTTGGGGTTTTGCTCAAGATTCCAGCATCTACAGTTTCTTAAGTGTCAAGGTTTTCTTGTTTTTAGTTTTGTTCTCTCCTTTGTAACTATCTTTGATAGTTACAACCACTAACTCCATTATTGTACTATGTATAGGAAGAAACTGCAGATGCTGGTTTAAACTGAAGTTAGACACAAAATGCTGGAGTAACTCAGCCGGACAGGCAGCATCTCTGAAGAGAAGGAATGGGTGACACTTCTTCCGAAGAAGTGTCTCGACCCGAATTGTCACCCATTGAGA
This sequence comes from Leucoraja erinaceus, assembly GCF_028641065.1. Lineage (NCBI taxonomy): Eukaryota > Metazoa > Chordata > Chondrichthyes > Rajiformes > Rajidae > Leucoraja > Leucoraja erinaceus. Next base: position 62,434,371 of record NC_073380.1, read on the forward strand.
TCCATTTTGAGTTTTCACACTGTAATTCCCAACTGAAATTATGGAAAGGGGTTATTTTTTATTCTTCTGAAGAAGGGTCTCAGCCCGAAATGTTACCCATTCCTTCTCTCCAGAGATGTTGCCTGTCCCACTGAGTTACTCCAGCTTTTTGTGCCTATACCCCAGCAATCTACTAATGCGTTCCTTGGTTTTTCTGCTTCCATGGAAAAATCAGAATCCAAACCATCTGTATTCTGCTTTACTTCAAATTAATATAAATGGACATTGTTTGTGGATTCCATCGTACTCTGATGACAACAAAAAACACTTGTGGTCTGCATCATTCTTTCAACAATTGCTTTTAATTATCTCCTCTGCATCACGCTCAACAGAGAAACTTCCTCGTGCACCTGGCTTTGTCTTCGAGTTAATATCCAGGGAAATAAACACAAGAAATGTAAAAGGGGGTTTTCTTCCTGCTGGAGTAACCAGAATTGATCAATGGGCAAATTCCCTGAGATCCCCTCAGATGAACATTGTGTACACTGCAGTGTTCTTTGTGAATGTTTTTGCCACTTCTTAGACTTCCAAAGGGTTCCCATTGAAAATATTTGGGAAAATCATTCAGTATTTTTCGATATATATAAATTCAGTTTTACGCAATAGTCCATCTTCATTGCCATTTCAAATACTCCCTTTATCCATGAAGAGTTGGTCTAAAAAAGTTGTGAAAAATAGACAATGATTCCTTATGCGATGTCTAAGTTTCAGTTTTACAATATGTTGTTAGCACAAAATATTATATTTTGGAGTGAATTTATAAACATTTTTAATTTTTAATTTTAATTTTTAATGTTTGAAGCTATGTTATCATATCAATGGTAACGGCTTATGACACTTGCTAATTCAGTGCCAATCTAAGCATTTACAAAAACTCAGCCGTTGGTGGAGTGAAGCAAAAAGTTCAGATTTTCACTCAAGCTCTGGCAACAAGGAAGCACCTAAGTAGAAGGCAAAGAGAACTAGGATAGTTGCCAAGTCAAATAAAGGTTAATGATGGCTATGACATGGCTGCCCAAAACCTTAAAATAAATTAACCATTAGTCATAATAAAGAATCGATTTTCTATATCGCTCCATCTCATTTCCACTGTAGCACATCTAATAATTTTATTTTTGTTGTGTATAAACGTGGTGATGACACACTAACACTAACCTGCACACTGGGGACAATTTACAATTTTACCAAGCCAATTAACCTACAAACGTGTACGGCTTTGGAATGTGGGAGGAAACCGGAGCTTCCCGGAGAAAACCCACGCAGGTCACGGCGAGAACGTACAAACTCCGTACAGATAAGCGTCCATAGCCTGGTTGGAACCTGGGTCTTTGGTGCTGTAAGGCAGCAACTCTACCGCTGCATCACAGTACTGCTCTAAGACGATTAAATCTGAAAGAAAATCAAAATATTTGTGATCTAACAGACAGTGAAAGAAACAGTTCTGGAGCAAACAATGCAGGACGTCAAGAGTTAATTTTTCAAACATGGTGTCTGGCTATTTGGAAAGTTCAGGAAGCCTATCCAGTAAGATATACCTAAAGGAAGATATGCAGTATATAGTGTTCAAGAAGGAACTGCAGATGCTGGAAGATCGAAGGTACACAAAAATGCTGGAGAAACTCAGCGGGTGCAGCAGCATCTATGGAGCAAAGGAAATAGGCGACGTTTCGGGCCGAAACCCTTCTTCAGACTGATGGGGGGTGGGAGGGAGAAGGAAGGAAAAAGGGAGGAGGAGGAGCCCGAGGGCAGAGGGATTGGAGGAGACAGCTTTTCTCGTAATAGTTAAGGAAGATAGGAGACAGAAAGGGCTAGCAAAACTGGGAGAATTCAACGTTCATGCCATCCGGACGCAAGCAACCCAGGCGGAATATGAGGTGCTGTTCCTCCAATTTCCGGTGTTGCTCACTCTGGCAATGGAGGAGACCCAGGACAGAGAGGTCGGATTGGGAATGGGAGGGGGAGTTGGTGCTGAGCCACCGGGAGTTCAGGTAGGTTATTGCGGACTGAGCGGAGGTGTTCGGCGAAACGATCGTCCAACCTCCGCTTAGTCTCCCCGAGTATATACTTCTCTTTAGGTTCCTCCTTCTAGGTTTCGCTCTAAATACACTTGGACATAAAATAATTGATCCAACAGGCAAGGGGAAATAGAACAAATCATTTGTGCATTTTTTCCATCTTTTCTTCAATTAGTCCAATTCTCTTTTACTGCCCAAATACAATAAGATGACATTTGGCCATAGTAAGAAACGAAAGCCTTGAAATTGGATTAATTTGTGCATGCTGATGTTTCACAAATAAATATTGGAGAACACTGTAAAGGGATAGGAAAGGAGATGGTACTGTGACATCATTGTCATTCTGCTAGCCTCAGTTATCTATGGTCAGGTTTATGGAATAGCTGGCTGTTGTGCTTCCCAGGCTGATCACAGCCATTATTGCCTGATGCAAAACGAATCTTTGATCAGGTCACACCTTACAGTGATGTAGGGTGATCTGTGGCATAGGAGTCACAGAGTAGACTTTAATATGGAGGCTGCCCAGAACAGAGCCTTAACATCCACTGTTTTTCCCTTGCTATCGTGGCAACGTTACCTGCTGTGGTTCTGTGGCAGGTCAGGTGAAAGTTCCTGTATGCAGTGACATGCCTCCCAACAATGAGCTAGGCGATTGTTTGGCAGACAAGAGCTCTTCGTGTAGCTCCTGATGGGAACTGCACTGCACATAATCTGTCTGTACATCACAGCAGTTCATGTTTCAATGCAATTTTTGCATCGTTGAATGAATTATTGCAAGTGATCTGATTGGGATCAAGCATCATATGCACCTTTACTTCATAATAGAAAGCAAAATCCAAGTTCTAGGCTAAATTTCAGGCTGTGAACATTTCATCAGAGGAGGCACTGTGGCCTGATTTTCCTCTGCATTGTGTAATATAGAGTTGGCCCTGGCTGGGATGTATAGAGCATGATACTGGGAGCAGATAGAACCTGCAATAGGATCCTTTGCATGTTTAGCTTAGTGATACAGTGTGAAAACAGGCCCTTCTGCCCACTGAGTCCATGTTGACCATCGATCACCCGTACTATGTTTCCCATTTTCGCATCCTACACACTAGGGGCGATTTTACTAAAGGTGATTAGCCTTCCAACCTGCATGGATTGTGGGGGATGTGGTCGCAAACTGGAACAGCGGGAGAGAACTCACGTGGTCACAGGTAGAACGTACAAACTCCATACAGGCAGCACCAGTTGAGAGGCAGCAGCTCTACCACTGTGCCACTCTGCCACATGAATGCTTGCCTGAACAATGATCCAAATGGAATCAGCTTTACCTGGTGGATTTTACTGCAACTGCCTTATATTCTGAAGGAGAAAGTATCCATTTTGAAACTTGTTTTCTTCAAACAGTTGAAATGATAAACATTTAATGGGCATTGTGGATGAGAGCTGGTGGAAGAGTTCTGGTTAACACGTACAAATTCTGAAAAGACAGACACAAAATGTTGGAGTAACTCAGTGGGACAGGCAGCATCTCTGGAGAAGGAATGGGTGACATTTCGGGGTGAGACCCATTTTGAAATGACAGCTCAGGTTTTCGTTGTGTTTTTGCATGTGCTTGTCATACAATAATAATTTTGCAGAAAATGCTTAGAAAGCATCCGCTTGCAGAATCTAGTAATTTTATTTTTGTAGACAAATGAACAAAGATTGTTTGGAACAAATGTCCTAATCTCAAGCAATTATTTCTTAAAGCTGGAGTCAAGTCATCAGAGATGAATTGATATTTCCATGTTATCAGGAATGTATCTGAAACTCTGATCAGCCAGGTGGGAGACAGATAATCCTATCTAGACCAGACCATTCCTGCCACATGTTTAGAATGGTACAGGCGACACCCAAGGTTGAATTGCGGGAGAAAACTTAAAAGTCAAACAAATTCACGGAGCTCAGAGGATTCAAGGTCAAAGCTTAACCTTTGTTTTGTACTTGTCCTAGCTGGTGAAAAGAGAACGACAATGAGGTTTAGAACCAGTGTACTGTATCATGGCTGAAAAGATTTAAGCTGCGTTTACACATGTTTGTACAAAGTGTTACTCCAATGGTCAGATAAAGCCCGGAGTCTCAACGGTGTTTACATTGCCGCAGGCCTAGCTGCTTAGAATGTAGTTATACAGCCACACAGGATGGAGGGTATTGCACAGATATTGTCTCAACTCGTTGCTGGTCCCCGTTGCCTAGAGACACGTGGCACAGATCAAAGGTTGATTCCACTCTAAGTCTGTTTACATTGTGCTGACGTTCTCTGGCTCCCTCTTTCTCCCTCTTTCTCTCTCTCTCTCTTTTTCTCTCTCTCTCTCTCTCTCTCTCTCTCTCTCTCTCTCTCTCTCTCTCTCTCTCTCTCTCTCTCTCTCTCTCTCTTTTTTTTTCTTTTTCTCATTATCTCTCTTCTCACTCTCTCTTTCAATTCTTAAATGGAGAGTGTTTTTTTTTAAAGATGTGTAATATTGAAACAAAACTATGGAAACTTTAACATAGTGAAATATTAGAAATATTGAAACTTGGAAATTAAACAGAAAATGATGCACTCAGCAGGTCAGGGAGCAAACGTGGAGTGATGCAATAAATGAGCAAAGCTCCATTAGCCCAGGAACTTTGGAGAAGACAACGTTGCAATCAATAGTATGGGATAAGGCTTCCTGCTCGCATAAAATGTGTTGCTTCTGGGAGAGGGTTAGGTTCATGCTGGTCTGTGAACCATTTGAACACTTAGATAGGCATACCTTGATAGGTACATAGAGATGGCTGTGTAGATAGAGTGAACCGCCTCTCTGTCCTGGGTCTCTTCCATTGCCAGAGTGAGCATCACTGGAAATTGGAGGAACAGCACCTCATATTCCGCCTGGGTTGCTTGCGTCCGGAGGCATGAACATTGAATTCTCCCAATTTTACTAGCCCTTGCTGTCTCCTCCCCTTCCTTAACCCTCGAGCTGTCTCCTCCCATCCCCCCGCCCTCGGGCTCCTCCTCTTCCCCTTTTCCTTCCTTCTCCCCCCCCACCCCCCATCACTCTGAAGAAGGGTTTCGGCCCGAAACGTCGCCTATTTCCTTCGCTCCATAGATGCTGCTGCACCCGCTGAGTTTCGCCAGCATTTTTGTGTACCTTCGATCTTCCAGCATCTGCAGTTCGTTCTTGAACGCACCCTTGATGTTGTTCTGCTTTAATCTTCTCCAAGGTTCTTAGACTACTGGAGTCTGACCTGCTTTTCCTGCTTCTATTTCTGTATATCACTTACTGCACCCCTCCTCCAACCTCCCCTGACCCCTGTCTCAGCTAGTCACACATTTCAATGAATTCCAAAATTCCTTCTCTAGTTTCACCTCTTTGTCCCAGCCATTCAGCCACCTCCTGCCTGCTACTGAAAGGATTTCACAAGTCATTCTCCTACCTCCTGATGGATTAGTGTGCATATGCATATGTGTGTTCTCTCTCCATCTTTGTCCTGCTTCTTTTTAAAGGTCACGTATCTATCATTTCATTTGTTCGTAAAGAAATAAAGAATCCACACCTGAAACGTTACTTGACGGTACCCAACACACTTAGTGAATTATGTACAAGAAGGAACTGCAGATGCTGGTTTAAACCGAAGGTAGATACAAAAAACTGGAGTACCTCAGCGGGGCAGGCAGCATCTCTGGAGAGAAGCAAAGAAGCATCCTTCTCTTCAGAGATGCTGCCTGTCCCACTGAGTTACTACAGCTTTTTGTGTCACACTTAGTGAATTAGTCTGAAGGAGGGTCTCAACCCAAAACGTCACCCAATCCTTCCTATCCAGAGTTGCTGCCTGTTCCGCTGATTTACTCCAACATTTCGTGTCTTATCTTCCGTGTAAACCGGCATCTGCAGTTCCTTCCTACACACTCAGTAACTTACTTGTCGCATGTTTTCAGCATTTTCAGTCCTAGTTTCATGGTATGGAGTGTACGCTTTGTACCAGTGCACACCTGACTGACTCATTTTAATTCACATCTTTCATTTCAGGTTGGAATCTGAATTGGGCAGCTTTAATATTGCTGGTTCTGGTTTTGTTGGCGTCAGGCATGTTCCGGTGATATGACCACAATGGCATCTCCTCATTCCCTGTGCTTGTGACAGGAAATGTCATCGAGATAGTTAACTGCAGGTTGGAGGCACACCACTGTGGAGATTGGCCATGTCCAGGAAGAGTTGAATAATGGGCTTGCGATCTGGAATATAATCTGGAGAACAAAGGGGGACCTGGCGTGCGTGGTCTTTGTAACTGTGTAAGCGCCCTTTATGGGTGACTATTTGCATACCTTGGGTATACAAGTAAATAATTTTACTGTGACTTTTCACGTGGCGGCAATAAAGTATTCATCCATTCATTCACTTGTTAGGTTCTGCTGCAGTGCTTACTGTTAATTAGCTATCTTGCTGCAGATTAGAAATCAAAACTGGGACCATTCAATCACATAGCTCAATAATTCTTTGCTGTATGTGACAGGGCAAAGCCAGGAGAGAGTGAATAGATTTTGATCAACTGGCATCCACACCTCATTGAATATTTTGAGCATAAATAAGCAACTGACTGAGGAAATTAGATTATTTCAGAAGCTATAACCAGTATAAAATAGATGAGTTTATGTCAGTTAAACAGTAAACATTCGTACTTTGACCATTCTCTAAATAAGTTCAGGAAAGTGAATGGTTTTGTATGCAGCATCCAAAAACAGATTAAGAAATCTAAGAAAGTTAAAATTTGGATTTGCATCATGACCTTAACACAAAAAGACCACGAGGAATAGAAGGATGATATTATTTTGGCACCAAACGAGCTGATCAGAGTAGACACAAAAATCTGGAGTAACTCAGCGGGACAAGCAGCATCCATGGAGAAAAGGAATTTACGACGTTTCACAGCAATACAGAGATACTTCTCAGAAACAGGCCCTTCGGTCCACTGAGTCCGTGCCGACCAACGATCCCCGCACATTAACACGGTCCTACATACACGAGGGACAATTTACACAAACACCAAGGCAATTAACCTGCATACTTGTATGTCTTTGGAGTGTGGGAGGAAACCGAAGATCTCGGAGAAAACCCACGCAGGTCACAGGAAGAATGTACAAGCTCTGTACAGACAACACCTGCAGTCAGGATCGAACCTGGGTTTCCAAGGCTGTAAGGCAGCAACTCTACCGCTGCACCACCATGCCGCCCCTTGCGGCAGTGATCACAGAAAATCTATTTGAAATGATGTAGTCATTATCGGGATTGTGAATGGGGGATTGAATTGCATGCTCAGGTTACATTGCTCACTATCAAACTGAGACTTTCCATGATGACCATGTATGTGTGCAAAGAATTGAGAAGATGCTTAAAATCTTGGCTTTACAACAACTAATTAATTAATAACAGCTTGCATTTATATGGCACCTTCGAGATAGTAAAAATTCCCCAGCTACAGCCCAGGAATGTTATCAAACACAAATTGACATTAAACCATAAAAGGGACTAAGTGCAAATTATCAAATGTGGTTGGAGGTTTAACTTGTGATCAGATATGAATTATGAAGCTCAGCCTTAAGACAGTTACCTTCGAGAGTTACCTGCTAAAGGTCAAGTTTGCTGTGGATTAAAGATAATGGTTTCAGTGCAATTTAGTTGGCACTGTTCTTACACTCGGTGTTATGTGATGAACTAGTGGTGTAATGCTAAACATTTTAATGTACACATCTCTTCACAGTAAATTAAGTATTCCGTATTATTGCATGTTATAATAATTATGTTTCTTGCTTCAAATTACTATTTGTGTGATTAGTCAAGTTCACCAATCAAAAACAAGGAGAGGAAATTCCTCTAGAGCCGTGCTGTCAGGAATGGGCTGATCAGATTGAGCTATCCCAGAATTTTGCCATTTTTATTCATCTCCTTGCTGTTTCATCAGGAGCAGGAAGTTTGTCCAGCAGTTAAAAACTAGGCAGTGGGACTGTCGTTCGATTTGGGATTTCCTAAGAAGGGAGTTTCTAACTCTGAGCTTGGAGGGAGTTTCTAGATGTCTGAGGTAGCACCCGAGGACTCCTATTAATTTCAAATAAAAATGAACAGGACTTGTCACTTTATTCAAAGATCCAAGGAGACCATCTTTAGTCAGAGGGTGGTGAATCTGTGGAATTCATTGCCACAGAAGGCTGTGGAGGCAGTGGATATATTTAAGGGAAAGATGGATAGATTCCTGATTAGTACGTGTGTTAGAGGTTATTTGGAGAAGGCAGGAGAATGGGGTTAGGAGAGATAGATCAGCCATGGTTGAATGACAGAGTAGACTTGACAGGCCGAATAGCCTAATTCTGCTCCTATCACATGTCATGACCATTGCCTGGGACAAAACTGGTCCATGAAGGCTCAGTAACTTGTCTCAGTATGAGATAGGAAGATGCCAATTACATGCCTGTGAAGATGCCTGGCCTCCCATTATCATAAGCTAATAAAATGCCTATGAGTCAACCCTCCAACCCCTGAGATGTCACTGCCTGTCGAAAATGCTTTAATCAATGGGATTATGTTCAGTACTTTTGGAAACATCTTATTTTTGGTCAAATTAGTACATGGAAGATAAGTTGGTATAATCAATGACTCCGTTTTGGGAATTAGTCAATTTATCCTATTACCACAGTCATTCCCCACTGCCGTACAAACTTTCCTCATTTAAATGTTTATTTAATAATATAGTATTCCTGTAAAAGGACATAATAAATAAAGTAGGACACATACACACAACTCCTCAGTTCATTGATTGAATGGAGTTCTGATGTAGGGCTATGGCCCAGAGCAGCAATAAGTTGAAACACATCTGGGCAGCAGGATAAACAGAGAATTCCTGTCATGGGAAAAGCTTCTGTCAAAAAATCCAGTCACCTGCAAAAGCAGTAAAAAAATCTGGTAACCTAATGGACTGCAAGTCATAATGCCACCATGTGATTATTCAATGTGCTGTCAGTGGGTAAGAATTCCACAAATATCCTGTACTCAGACAATTAATTTCATTTTTCAACTGCCTTATCCAATGTAGTGTAGCAAATCTACAAAGTTCCAAGATTAGTCCCCAATTTCTGTTTCGTGATTTGGGATCAATCAATGCATCAAATTATATGATATCAATCCAAAATCAGCCAGATTTTAATTGTTGAAAAAAAAACAACATTAAAATGGAACACGTTTACTTGTAATTCAAGGTTTCAGTGGTTGTAATCTCATGTTATTTATGCAGTGACAGGTTCCTTCAGGGTCAATGACTTTCTAAAATCCCTGTCCCACTTTTACAACCTAATTGGCGACCTCTGCCGAGTTTGCCCTAGACTCATATTCGCAGCATGGTCGCCACGAGGTCGTAGGAGGTCTTCGTAACTCTTCCTCATGCTCGTGAGTGGTCTCCGCGTACTCGTGGCCTCAAGTAGGTCGCGGGGCTTTTTCCAGGACGGCATGGAAAAATTGACACTTTTTACTCGTAGGTAGGTCGTAGTAGGTCGTGATGGTAGTCGTAGGTAGTCGTAGATAGTCGTAGGTCGGTAACTGGCCCGAGAAAAAAATGCAAACATGACATCATTTTATCATGTGATCATTTTCCACTCGTAGCTAGTCATAGTTGGTCTTAGGTGTGGAAGACTGAGGTCGTGGGGTCGTAGGAGGTCGTAAACATAGTCGTATGTGGCTATAGACATAGTCATAGGAGGTCGTAGACATAGTCGTAGGAGGTCTTTTACTTTTACTTCGGCGAGTCAACACGACTTTGACATTTTTTTCAACTTGTCTAGGGACTTCTAAACTTGTGGATTAGGTCATCCAAGTGGGACAGGCCCTTAATTCCACTGTGGCTGTTGAAACCCTTTTGAAATACCTCTGCTGAACTACCATCTACCTCTTTGAAGACCCTTGGACAATCCTTGATCGGACTTTGCTGATTTTCACTTGCACTAAACGTTATTCCCCAATATGTATATGTACACTGTGAATGGCTCGATTGTAATCATGTATTGTCTTTCTGCTGACTGGATAGCACGACAAAGGCTTTTCACTGTACCTCAGAACATGTGACAATAAACTAAACTAAACTGCTACTGATCAGATTAGATATAATAACAGTCATGTCATCACAAGATGCGTAATTAAGGGCTCCAAAGATGAGATTTAAATATTACAGTCTGACAGGGGCTCTTTGCACTGCAACTAGAGGGGCAGCTGGTGCAGAGTGCAGCATAGTGGCACAGCTGGTAGAGGCACTGCTTCACAGTGCCAGAGAAACGGCTTTGATTCTGATTTTTGTCTTTCTGCACAACTTTTATCCGAAAGCCTTGGGACAAGACACTTTTCGGCTCATATCCGCAAGGTCGCGAGTTTGCGCCTCGATCCCGGCAGTTACTCGATCGCGAGTTTGAGTCTTCAATGTAGGTTTTTCTTGCAGAATAGGAGAGAATATGGAGGGTTAGGCTGGGATCATTCTCTGCGAGATGTGCGCAGACAATAAACTAGCGGCTTCTGGTGGTCCTGACGTCTCTCAGCTCCTGTCCAGGGGGGTGGCCGGAGACGTCAGGACCAACAGGAACCCGCTCCCCAATGGGCCGCTACAGCGACAAGTGGCAGTTTGCCCACAGCCCGAGCTGCGCCCCCTCATCCACAACCCGGGTTCCTCTGGAGTTGGAGCGGGGCGGGCCCTTAGAGAGGAGAGAAATATGGAGGGTTAGGCGGGATCATTCTCTGCGGGAGATCTTAGTGCGGGAGACAAGTGTAGGAGAGGTGTACTGACTGTGTGCGCAGAACTTTGGAAGTGATTGCCCACATTCTCTGCTACTGATCAGAGAGTTGCTGCTGGCTGTGAGTCTTAGATATAATAACAGTGCCCCATGTCACTGCAAACAACCCCAGAGTTCCCAGTCTCAGTAAGGGGGGTGGCCGGAGACGTCAAGCCCGGGCTGTCCCACGGGGAAGATGAGTTTTAAATATTACCGTGCTGACAGGTTGGCTCTTTGCACTGGCAACTAGAGTGGCCCCCGCGCCAGTGCAATGCTGGGTGGAGAGGGGCAGAGGGGTGCAGCAGGGGTGTAGGTGGGGTGAAACACAGCCCCGCTGAGTTAAAAAAGTTCCCAGGCACGTGAGCTTACTGACTTTTTCAGCGGGCAGGCAGCAGCAGATTGGTCCCGCGCAATATACCCTCACCTTCTCTTTTATGAATGGGGCTTTAGTTCCCCTTTCTTCGAGGACCGACCGGAGGTTCCGCTGTCACCTCTGCGGGTCGCCCTCGGTGAACGTTTTCAAGGACCTTTCTCCGCTATTCGGAGGCTGATCCGTTAGCATTTCCTCTGGTGTATACCCACATCCCAAGCATTTGCGAGTTTGTAGGTTAATTGTAAAATTGCCCTAATATGAAGGTAATGTGGTAGCAGAGAACTAATGTTGACTGCTGATCGAAGGTCAGTGTGGACTCATGGGGCAATTGGCCTTGGAAAGTGCCATGCCATTTGTTGTGTAGGCAGCTGCCTGATTGTGCATTGAAGCTATGATGGTGGTGACACAGATAGCCACTAGATGGGAGATGGTCACAAAATGCTGGAGTAACTCAGCGGAACATGCAGCATCTTTGGAGAGAAGGAATGGGTGACGTTTTCGCATCGAGACCCTTCTTCAAATGTCACCCATTCATTCTCTCCAGCGATGCTGCCCATACGCTGAGTTATTCCAGCATTTTGTGCCTATCTTAAGAGCTGTCCTTCAGTACAATGGCTTGTGTCGCATGAATGGGTGCATGTTTGGAACTCTCTCTCTCATTGGGGTTGTCAGTCTCCAATGGTGGCAGTGTTGCACTGTGGCACTGCCCAGAATTCTTGATGGTCTTTTGTACTGTTTACGAGAGGTTCACAAATTGTTGTGGTCTCCTGTCGTTCCTGTCTTATTGTCCCCATATATTGCATCCAAATCTCCATGAAAATAGGAAGGAAAGAGATGCGTGTGATTGTTGTATTTGCATAGTGATTTTGAGCGTATGTATGAGGAAGGGAGGACCAGAGAGAAGGTGTGAGACTGGAAAAGAGAGGCATTAGATTATGTTCTTGTGAGTAGTGGTGAAGAAGAAGAGAGACAATGAGTACTTTTGTTAGGTTTGTTGACCTAGTGAGATCATTGAATCTTTTCCAGCACTGTATATGATATCTCTAGGTGATATTAAGACCACTTATTTCTTATGCCAGATCCAACAATACCTTCTTGGGGAAACCATTGGGACTTTTTTATTCCAAACGTGTGAAATAAGACATTCCTCCATCTCAACAGCACCCTGTGAGATTTCTCTGGAGCAGATTTCCCCTCCTTGCCAACTACTGTGAATAGTTACATTTAGTTTCTTTTAAGAGTTAATGTACAAAATATAATCCATCTGTCATACTGGAAATTGGAAATATATGTGCATGTGAGAGAGATTGCAGTGGGCTTTTCTCAATACTGGAGGGCAGCCAGCAAGTATCACTGCTTTCTGGAAAGGAGCAAAAATCATTCCATGAATAAAAAAACTATTTAAAAAAATCAGCAGTTTTCAATGTTGTTGATCAATGCAGCCATTGTGGTGTATTGAAAATGTTACTTAATTTCATGTTACTACAAATCCTTTTAACTTTATATCTGATGACAAAATACAACATAATACTAATAATATTATTTATATCAGCCACACGATTTGGGAATTTCTGCGAAAACTTTCTGTTCAAAAAAATCTGGACAGTGCATAGGTTGGGGAGTGAGTGGCTTTCTGTCTGAAGTGCCAATACAGATCCCCTCAGATATGCACATCTCTGGCTTCCATGGGCAGCACAGTGCCAGAGATTCGGGTTCAATCCTGACTACGGGTGTTATCTATATGGATTACGTATGTTCTCCCCGTGACCGCCTGGGTTTTCTACGAGTGCTCCGGTTTCCACCCACACTCCAAAGACGTACAGATTTGTAGGTTAATTGGGTTCTGTAAAATAGGAAATTGGCTTTAGTTTGTAGGATAGTGCTAGTGTACAGGGTGATCGCTGGTGGGCGCAGACTCGGTGAGCCAAAGGGCCTGTTTCTGTGTTGTATCGCTAAAGTCTAACCAAGCAGGACATGCTGTTCGATAATTGTTGTGCATGTACAGTGCACAAACCACTTGGGTCACATTGCAGAAGCAGTTTTTCAGGAATATGGCTTTAGTTTGTAGGATAGTGCTAGTGTACAGGGTGATCGCTGATGGGTGCAGACTCAGTGAGCCAAAGGGTCTGTTTCTGAGACTGATCAGTCTGAAGAAGAGTTTCGGCCCAAAACGTCACCTATTTCCTTCGCTCCACAGATGCTGCTGCACCCGCTGAGTTTCTCCAGCATTTTTGTGCACCTCCTTTCAGGAATATAAGATGCTTGTTTAAACTTTAGCTAAAGAGTCCCTGCCGGTAGAGGTCCTAGGCTGTGGAATCTAGCGCTAAGAGTCATATTTGTCACTCAAACTAGTTCTGTCACGAGTTTCCAACCTGCCCCATCCCCATTTCAGCCATCTCCATCCACACTCACTCCTTCAACATGGCTGACCCAAACCCAAATGTTTGTCCCTGGTACAGAAATACCTTCTCCCTCACTAACTGCACTGACGTCAACATCCTTTCTCATTTCTCCTGACCACCACAAACCTGGTCCTGGGCCTGAGATCCACCCATTTTCTTTCATTTGTGTGGGTGCATGCTGGCCGGTACCTTGGTAAACGGATACACATGAAGGATCTTGCTTTCTGTTGCTTTATTTTAATCCAAACTTGCCACTCTCCATTGGGTGCCACAGCTTTGGGTTTCTCATTGATTTGCTATGTGGAATTTTGTTAAATGTTTGCCAAATTCCACGAGACTAAATCAATTCTCATTAACCTTCCTTAATCTCACTGCCAGAAAGTCAGTGAAGTTTGTTAAACACAACCTTACTTTTAATGAATCTATCTTGCCCGAGCATGAATAAACTATTTTTCTTTAAAAGATGATGGATGTTGTCTCGGAATGTTTTTCCTTCAGTTTGCCCATCCCTCATGTTAGGCTGAAGATAGACACAAAAAGCTGGAGCATCTCAGCAGGTCAGGCAACATCACAGGAGAAAAGGAATAGGTTACTTTTCTGGTTGAAAACCCTCTCTCGCTACACACTGATGTTAGACTGACTGGCTGGTAGACACTTTCATTTAACCCCTTCTCCTTTTGCAAACATCAATAGCACGTGAACTGTCACCTAGTCTTCTGAAGCTGCAAAATTAAAATGATACAAAGTGCTGGAAGAACTCAACGGATCAGTCGGCATCTGAATGGACAAGCGAGGAATGGATCTGCAGAGGTAAAGGATGGATGTTGCCTGACCTGCTGGGTTTCTCCAGCACTCAAGGTTCCAGCAATTGCAATTACTTATGTCTCCAAAAGAAAATGATGGTTGAGGCTGTTTCTTTGTTTTATCATTCTCAAAACTGTATTCATCCTGAGTGCATCATTCCCCTGTTCTGAGAAGACAAATGCAAAGTATACAGTACATCTGGAATTATACATTACTCTTCTGCCACCATTCAAGAACTGTCCTTTTCACAAGTAGGATTTCTGTTTTCCTTTGCTTAGTTCTTTCCTTTTATATATATTTTTTAAATCTTATGGTTTTCTGTAATTGACTTGCTAATAGTTTTCATGCGCTCTCTCAGGCTCTCAATTTCCATTTCAATTTCACCCCTGCATTTTCCATATTTCCCTTGACGTTCTCCAATATTGACTCCTCAGTATTTGTCAGAAGCTTCCCATTAGTTTTCTGCCTTAGCCAGCCATCTGTATTCCTCAACTTCGCTGGGTTCTGCACTTGTGGGATGGGAGGGGGGTGCAGGGGAGAAAGGGGACGTTCCCTTTTCCTCGATTAAGAACATATTTGCCCAAACCCATATGTCTCCTCCTTCTAACATATTCCCCATACTCACAACCACACACTGATTTCCTTTCCAATAGTTATTATATTACCATGTCTGTCAAATCTTATGGCAGATTTGTAAAATTAGCCTAGGCCCAATTTAAACCTTTTAAATATTAAATTTAAAACATTGTTTTTCAAGACCCTTTAAAGTTACGAGTTTCAAAAAGATCAGTCGAAAACGTTCCCATAGCTATATTTTCTACTTGCCCAGATTTATTCTCTGAAACAAAGCACAGTATTATTCCACCTCTTGTTTAGCTTGCCATGGACTAGTTCTCGTAAATTAAGTTTCAGAATTATAAACGTTTTATACTCCTTTACTCGGCCACTCTCCCTTTTAGCTTGTGTTTATTGACATATCCCACCATATGTTTCTATAATTGGTGTTGTTCCTATGCTATACTGTTCTATGTTCTATTGCCTTATTAATGTTATACTTCTTAGACCAGGGGTGGGGAACCTTTTCATGTTGGAATGCCGCATTAAATTTGCTGTAATCTAATAAGGCCGCATCCAAAAAACTTCAATTAGATATAGTTCAAAATACACATTATTTTGTAAAGATCTAACTACTATGTACTAACTTCAAGAAAATGAAAGAAAATAGTTAATTCTAAGGTTAACCTTTTAATGACTTTGTTGCGACTGCTTTTTGTGGGAAAAGCATTTCAATATTTGGTTGCAACATGGAGGTACGCAGTTTCAGCTGATCTTCTAGATGGGTATCCATCATTTGTGACCTTAAGGGCGTCTTGATTTGGGTTAGGTAGGAGAATGTAGATTTGCAGCAATAAGTGGTTGAAAAGCAAGAAAGCATTTTTCGTGCATGTTGCCGAAGATGTGGGTATTCTATTGTATTTTTCCATATTTCAATTGGATCTTTCTTGGAGTCAAATAAGGACTTTAAAATGTCATCTTCTGAGAGCTCAATCAATTCCATCTGTAGTTCTTTAGGGGCCTTGGAGACATCAACTAGGCGATGTTGAAATGCTAATTTGAGTGTGATGTCACGATTCTCAGTCAGTGAACCTTTCATTGTATTCTTTAATTAATAAGTCTATAACAACTGCGTATTCTTCAAATGATTCACATGAATCCTCCTGCTCATCAATGACCTTCGCTAACTGGGGAAAATGTTCATCCAAAATTTCTTTTTGAAGAAGAGTTTTGATAAAAGATAGCTATTTTTGAAATGCTTGGGATTTTTTTTTTACAACATATTATATAAAGATTTAGTTTTACCTTGCAAAGAACCATTCAAGTCATTTTGCTTTGACATGATATCACACAGAAATGCAGTATTTCTATAAAAATCTTCTTTCAATAATTCACATTGCTGATTCCGTTCTTCATGAAATTTAACTTTCTGTTCTCACAAAGATAAAAATGTTGCTAACACCTGTCCCTACGATAGCCAACGCATTTTACAATGATCCGGCAAATCCAGACTGAATGCCTCATCGTCCAACTCCAAAATAGCCCTCATGAATTACTAATGTTTTAATTGTGGCCGTCAGTCAGGGAGGATTATTTTGTTGAATCTTCTTTTACTCATTGGTATTTTAAATGCATTCATTTTAAGAATAAAATAAAAATAATAAAAGATGTACAAAAACATATTAATAAAAATAAAAGGATTTGTTCTACAAAATTTGGATTCATTCAAAAGGCCACACTTAATAGCCTAGAAGGCCGTATGTGGCCTTAAGGCTGCAGGTTCCCCACCCCTGTCTTTGAGGCTGGCCTATAAATTCCTTGTCTATGTCCCAAGGAACAGTGGATGCTGGTTTACAAAAAATGCTGCCAATATCTTTGCTCTTCCATCTCTTTCTGACTGTATCCTTCTCACTCCCAGCAATAAAAATGTTAATATCAGTTCTATTATATTCACAAATTCTTAAAGTAACAAATGCCATGATCTCCAGCAGTAAAATATTGTAAATACTGGAAATCTGAAATGAAGCCAGAAAACGTTGGAAATACTCAGCAAGTCAGGCAACATCTGTGGAGAGAGAAGCTGAGTTAATGCTTTAGGTCAATGACCTTTCATCAGAATGGATGAGTCCTGAGGTGTTAACACTGTTCATTCCTCCATGGCTATTTTCTAGCCTGCCAACCAACTATTGAAGACACTCCATCTCAGCTTATTTAATATCAGTTAAAATAATTGTAACAATAAGGAGTCACATGCAACCACATTTCAACTATAAGATGGCATGTAAAATATATTAATGATGTACTATGATTATAGTTATGCGATATTAAGCACACATGTTCTAACTTATCAAGAGCTTTGCAGAGGACATTTGCTAGTATTGTAGTAAAATGCTCAAATCCTACTGCACCATACCATACTTTGATTAGCATGGGTGTCAAGGGTTATGGGGAGAAGGCAGGAGAATGGGGTTAGGAGGAAGAGATAGATTGAATGATGGAGTAGACCTAATGGGCCGAATGGCCTAATTCTGCTCCTATCACTTATGATCTTCTGACCTTTTATTGGTCACGTTTAAAATTAGGAAGCACTTAACTTTGGCAAAGTTCTTGAACTTATAGCCTAATATGCAAATATTTTCCAGTGTCTTTATCTATAAAGTATTTATAATGCGATTTTAACGTAATTAAATGGCTTGGAGGCATTGTCAAAGAAAGTCTAAGCCAGTTGTAAAGATATTATAAGACGGTTTATTAACTTTCTGATAAAGATTTGTTTTAAGGAATGCCTTAAGAGGAAAAAGTAAGATCGAGGGAGACATTTAGTGAGGGAATTCCAGACTTTTAGACTTTGGCAGATGAAAGCACAGCCACCAACAGCTGGTCATCTGATATGTTCAAAAAATAAATCCTTCACTGCTATAGAATTTCTTATTAATACAATGCTTTGTGATCTATGGCTTAAAAATTAACCTTTACAGAGGCCCTTAAAAAAAAGAAAGTCAGAAATGTAATATTTCTATCAATTTGCAACCAGTGGAGCGATTAACCGCTGACTAATACCACCCAAGCCAAACAGTTAAATCTTGATTAAATTTTCAACTTTGTTTGCTAAGCAATATTCTGAGGTAACTCCAAATTGCAAGGTCAGCAATTTAACATGTTTAGATGGTGAGCATGGATTGTCAGGATATTATCAAAGGTATGCTCTCCATTCACCAACTGCTCAACCCAACCCCTGGAGCTACTTCTCAGACATATTCAACAGCAGGGGAGAAAAGCCCTTTTGCCTCACAGTGCCCATGCCAGCCGTTGGCAGGGGCCGCGGAACGTTTTTGAAAGTGGGGGGCTGAGCGATCACTGATCACCGGCCTCGGGGGTACCCGGTGAGAGAGTGGAGCGACCGAGCGTGGGGGAGGGTGTGGGAGGATAGCCTTTCGGGGCCGACTCTCTCTCTCCCTCCCTCTCGGGGCCGACTCTCTCTCTCCCTCCCTCTCGGGGCCGACTCTCTCTCTCTCTCTCTCTCTCTCTCTCTCTCTCTATCTCTGGGCCCCACCCTCCCTTCCGCTCGGCTACTAATCACAGCGCTTCATTCACTGCCCCGATTCTCGACTGTGAACCGCGCTGTGATTGACTGTTTGGCGGGGGGGGGAGGGAGGGTTTTGGGGGGGGCAGTCGGTTTCCACCACGGCTGGTCGTGGTTTTGCCGCGCTCACTGCGGCTTGTTCTGAGTTTCTGGATGTCGGAGGTCCTCGGAAGAAGAGGAAAATACGCCTGTGGGCTGGATAATTTCGGGTTATAAAGCATGAATCACCAAAAAAGTGGAGGGGCTGCAGCTCTTACTATTGCTTCCAGATCCTTCCCTGCTCCTCCCAGTTTCCTGTCACCCACCTGCAACTTATTTTGCCCAGAAACGAGAAGCAGAGGACATAGGTTTAAGGTGAGGGAGGAAGAAAGTAATGGGTACCGGAGTGGCCATTTTTTTACACAAAGGGTGGTGGGGGTATGGAACGAGCTGTTGAGGCAGATACTATTGCAAAGTTGAAGAAGCATTTAGACAGGTACATGGATAGGAAAGATTTAAGAGGGATATGGGCCAAACGCAGGCAGATGGGACTAGTGTAGATGGGGCATGTTGATCAGCTTGGGCAAGTTGGGCAGAAAGGCCTGTTTCCAGACTGTATGACTGTGACTCTATAACTTACAGAAGTCAAATAAAATACCACCAACCAAGTCTTTGGCGTGTGGCAGGAGTTCACATCGCCCCAGTGAAATGCTCTACAGTCATAGGGAGAACATACAAATTAAACTCAGAAAGCATCCGAGACCAGGATTGATCATGGGTTTCTGGAGCTTGAGGCATCAGCTCCCACCAGCCACTGCATCATTGTTGCTTACAGATCAGGTAACTTGCAGATCAACTACTGAATGCTATTCCACAGGTGCAACAATGGAGAAGAGGAATAACCAACAGCAAAATCTTGCTTGAAACTCTCAAGTAAAATACTCCTGTTGTGCACAGATAGCAGAAAAGACCTCAGACAAATTTTGTAATAAACTGTTTTATGATTCACATGAATATTCTGCACAAAGATTCTAATAGGATAGCACTTCATCTCGCATTGTTAGACTCAATGTACTTTCCATACCACTGTTGGCCCAATTATAAGAGACACAGATCTGCAAGCAAAGGTAAAATGATATCATGTCCTAACATAGAAACATAGAAAAATAGAAGCAGGAGTAGGCCATTTGGCCCTTTGAGCCAGCACCGCCATTCAATATGATCATGGCTGATCATCCAGAATCAGTACCCCGTTTCTGCTTTTTCCCCATATCCCTTGATTCCGTTAGTCCTAAGAGCTAAATCTAACTCTCTCTTGAAAACATCCAGTGAATTGGCCTCCACTGCCTTCGGTGGCAGAGAATTCCACAAATGAATGAAATTCATATTCCAGGAAATATCGCACAATAGAATCCATTCTCCAAGATGTAACATTTTGTTATATTTGATAATAATTCTATGACAAAAGAGAGAAAGTTAATCATTGACTTGAGTCTGAAATTTACAAGCATTTACAAACGTCCTCTGACTCACCTCAGCAGTTTATAAGAGACTGTGGTGACCTGGAGTTGCCTGTTTAATGGCCTTAAATGCACCAGATTAGTAGCTAAACATGCAGATTCAAGCCGACCCATGAGCAATGCCAGAAGTAATCTAGGTGATTTACAATAACTATTTGAAGTTTTCATCCAATATTTTGGGATTAAATAAACATAATTCACATTAATCTCTTCAGAGGAGATGCTGTTCAAGTTTTTAATTAAATATAAGCTCTCTGGTATAATGCCATTGTTTTCCTCCAGCCTTTATGAATGTTTAAATGTAGACAAAACAGGACGTCGTTTGTGAATATTGTGTTTCTGTATTCAGTAAGATTTGGCTGTTAAATGCCAGCTGTTTCACTCCATGTGAGCTAACAACATGACCTTGCATTAAGTGCATTCTGAAACACGCAAAATAGTTTCTTTTGAGTTCATAAAGACATCAACATACAAGTCCCTCAAGGAGCGGGAAGGAAAACTGAAGGGTTCAGTTATTGAAATAGGTTGCCCCTTGGGCTTCATAGTGTTGGTAGAGAAATAATACAAGCAGTGGAAAACACAAAGACCTTGAAGCACGAAGAAAATAAAATATTTCCACAAGCTAGAAACAAACTAATCTCAAGGTTGGGCTTCAGAGAAGTAATTGTCCTTAACTAGGAAGTAATTTAAGGAGCTAAATTGAGAACAGTTCTCAGATGACTGGAATGGAAAATTCTTAGGAAAGTAGAGTGTATGGCTTCATCGACCCTCAATAGAGTCAAACAATAGAAAAATAACACAAAAATACATTCTCGAACAAACACCTAAATTACTTTAAAAATAATGGCCACGGGTTCAGGCTTCTTGAAGCGAGTGAAATTTTTTAGCTATTGAAATTGTGGAGTAAAGCTGAAGAGTGCCCAGAACTGTAGTTGCTGTGGAGCACATTTAGATATGCTGCGCTATGCAATGTGTTACAAACACAGTGAGTGAGATAATGGCCCATTGGGCAACACAACTACACACAGCCATTTTCTCTGCTACATTAGTTTTCTATGGGCTGCTTTTGGGCTTTGACAAAACAGGACAGCAAAGGTCACCGTATTTGGAGCAGTTGCAGAAGGGAAGAAGGACAGCTATTACAATGACGGGGAAATGCGGGCCATCAGCTTTCAATGTGTGCACATGACATGTGTGAAATTGACAAGTAACAATATGATCTAAGTCCAAGAAAGCAGTTGGTTTTTTTCCCTTGGTGCCGACGAGGGCTTGGTGTTTGTAGCCGTCATTAGTTGTAATGTGATCAGCGGAGATGTGCATTTAAGCAGCGCAGCACTCTTTCTGATGATAATATTATATCGGATAGAAAGTAGGAGTTTAATTGTTCGTGTCAACAACTTAACAGATCATTGAGGGAATGAGTGAGTCTGTTCAACACTCCTAGCTCTGCTCCGCTCCACCCAGCCCATGACTGCTGTGGCTCAGAGGATGGGGGTAGAGGAGTGGGTGGGTGAGGGTGGGGGGGGGGCAGTGGAGTCTTACAGTGTGGAAACAGGCCCTTCGGCCCAACTTGCCCACACCGATCAACATGTCCTATCTGCGAAAGTCCCACTTGCCTGCGCTTGCCCCATATCCCTCTAAACCTGCCCTATCCATGTACCTGTCCGAATATTTCTTAAATGTTGCGACAGTACCTGCCTCAACTATCTCCTTCTGCAGCTTGTTCCATACAACCATCACCCTTTGTGTGCAAAAGATACCCCTCAGGTTCCTATTAAATTATTCCCCCCCTCATTCCCAATGTTGAAGGTGTAGTGGGGAGAGAAGGCACGTGGAAATCCACCGTTCCCACCCTGCAGAAGATGCCAAATCCATCCCACTGGTCGGCCAAATGCTCATTTTTATGTAGGGGCTGCACATAAGTCAGGACATCATAACCTTGGGAGAACCTGTAAGGTTGATTAACTTTATGGCTCTGCTCATGGAGCAGAAGGAGCAGTTCCCTTTAGATCCTCCCCACCCTGCTAGTCTGTTTCCAGGTTTACCATTGTCATTTCCCCTTGATTTTCCACCATTCCATCAATCCTTCCAGGATCAGGATCTCTCATATCTGATCACCACCTGCCCCTTTGTGGCCGTTATCTATACCCTTGATCACGTTTGCACACCACTCCTCCTGTTACATTATTGCAGAGTAAATAAGGTTCTCAGCCATTCGAGGGGCAAATATATAATTTGTACTTGCAGCACATTTGTTGCAACGATATTTTGCACAGAAGTGCACATTGGCTTACTCAGTGACACGTGTTAATAGTCTGAAAATAAATGAATGCAAGCAGTATAATTGTTTCTTAATTAAGCAGTGGAGCTGCTGCAACAACAGAATGGAACAAAGTGGCAGCAGTTCACGGAGCAGAATTCCACACCATCTGAATAATGTGAACACTACGATAGATTCTTAAAAATCAATAGTAATCTATGGTCAGAATGTAAAAGATGGTTGTGAGGAACAGGAAGGCAAAAAATGTAGAAGGGATTGCAAATTTAAACAAAAGTATAAAGTAACTAATAAAATATATGTGACGGTATACTGAAAGGCACTGTGTATTTTTAAGGCTGAGAGATAAATTCTTTATTGGTACAGGTGTCATGGATTATTGGAAGAAGGCAGGAGAATAGGGTTAGGAGGGAGAGATAGATCAGTCATGATTGAATGACGGAGTAGAATTGATTGGCCGAATGGCCTTATTCTGCTCCTATCAATTACCAACGTGAAAATGTAGTGACGAAAAGATCAGTTAAATCCTTTCTTCAGATTGAGCAAGCTACTAATTGTACGTTCAACGTCACAAAAGTGGAAGGACAGATTATTATAGGTGTCAGATACTGTGAGCATAAAAGATGATCTCAGAAAATCATGAGAAATAAGAGATAATGCTGAGAATTGAAATCAATATGCTAATCAACGAGTGGTATACAGTTATAAGCAAAACTGAACTAAATCCAATGGAAAAGGGGTCCTGACCCAAAACATTGTCTGTCCATTCACTGACCTGCTGAGTTCCACCAGCATTTTGTCTTTTGCTCAAGATTCTGCAATTTCTTGTAAATTTCTTCGTTAATCCAAAAGTACCTAGAATGTTTGATAAAATGGTTGGATGGCTTAAAGATTTTGAATATCACTTCACTGTGTTGACCTCCCAACCTCCAAGTAAAATATCAATAAGGTTGAAGAAAAGGCTGGCCTATGAACTGAGTGATGAAGAAGGGAGAAATTAGCCACAGTCACGAAAGCTACCAAATCTATTTTGGATGAGAGATGAGTGAGGATATGCTGAGATGCAAACCACATGAACTAAATAATCAGGAGTGACTACTCACTACCCATCCCCCAACTCTGGAAGAGATTGTGACTGCATTGATGATTGGTTTTTAAATCGGCTATTAAACTTAATGCCAGAAACAATGGAATGTGAAGTTTCATAAAGAATCTTCATGTTGATAATATTTAACATAACTAGTGGGGGGCATACAAGTTTTGCTGCTCACTTTTTGACCTTGGAGAAAGCCCAGATATGTTTCAGTAGAAAGTAGATTAAGGCTTGAGACATGCAAAGGAGGACCAGAATAGCGAGTGTATCAAGTAAATTACGAGACTTGAGACAGCTATCGCCGCAGAATCGGAAAAGCTAGGTTCAAGCTGCATACTTCCAGATGTGTGATAAAGGGGATAAAATGATATTTTTTAGAATGGTATACCGACCAGAAAATGTTACAGTCATCACTGGGATGAACTAAGAATCTTTCTGGGCCTGACCCTGTCTTGTCATTTCTCATCTGTCAGAGAGACCTGCTTAAAGAAAAGAGGCCCCGCACCACTGTCACAATCCCATGAAGCAAGTTGCAACAAGCTCGAGGAGCTGAGCCTGTCATTGTAGACCAAAAACAACAGGCAGATGCCTCTATTAAAGGCCTTGGGGCTCAAATAAAAGATAGTAAGCCTCGTGATTGCATTTAGTTTAGTTTAGCTTAGTTTAGAGATACAGCGCGGACATTCAACACACTGAGTCCGCGCCGACCAGCGATCACCATACACTAGCACTATCCCACATACTAGGGACAATTTTCAATTTTTAACAAAGCCAAGTTCGCCTACAAACTTGTACGTCTTTGGAGTGTGGGAGAAAACCGGAGCACCTGGGGAAAACCCACGTGGTCACAGGGAGAACATACAAACTCAATGCAGACAGAACCCTTACGCCCCTGTCCCACTTAGGAAACCTGAACGGAAACCTCTGGAGAATTTGCGCCCCACCCAAGGTTTCCGTGCGGTTCCAGGAGGTTGCAGGTGGTTGCTGGAGGTTGCGGGTAGTGGAAGCCAGTAGGGAGACTAACAAAAACCTCCGGGAACCGCACAGAAACCTTGGGTGGGGCGCAAAGTCTCCAGAGGTTTCCGTTCAGGTTTCCTAAGTGGGACAGGGGCATAAGGCAGCATTAAACCCGGGTCTCATGCGCAATAAGGTAGCAACTCTATTGCTGCACCACCGTGCCACTCCAAAATTTGTATATTATGCATTCTCATCACCAAAAATAAGACAGTCAGAAAGAGGATTATTAGCAGCATTACTGTAAAAGACATTCCACACTTACAGTATCTCAGTAAAAGGACTAGCCTCGGGAACAACTCTACAAGAGAGATTTTGGAGCCCCGGTAAACTTCCATGGATTGGAATCAGAGGACATCAAAAATTTGCTTTGTTGTCACTCTGGGCTCCATCACTTAATATCTTTCTTTCCAAGTGATAAGAAGTTTTGAAATCCTGGTTAAAAGTTTTGAGAGAGCATACAAAAAATTTAAGAGTTTTCTGAATTTTAAGAATGAAAAGGGACCGAACTTGGTGTAGGCATATGTGTATTTATGTGTATGTCTACTTTTGGTACAACTATATCATTCACAGATGCTTATTTTTCTGTGCAGAAAACACATTCTATACCTTGACAGCACATAATATTTAGTCTGAAAATAAACATAATGAAAGCCACAGCTTTGAGTGTTAACGTGCATTAAGATACAGAGCGCTGGGAGAGTATCAGGATGTAACGCCACCACCTTTCCCCCAGACCACCACTATCACCCCCTTGTGAGTATTCTTTCTGTCTACCCCTCCCCACCATCAAGCTGAGGTCACACCCGGCATTCCACCTCTTCCCACCTTGGGTTGTGTTGTTCTGTTCAGCAAGCTTTCCCGCCCGTAGGTCAGTTCTATCCATCAGGCTGGCTTTGTGCAGGAAATCTGCAGAATCATTTTAAAGGATGTGTGTCTAAAAACCAGATGTACATGTTACATGATCCAGTTTCAATGAAAGATCAAACAAAATTTGGAAAGACGGAACTCTTATGTAATTTGTGCAATGTCTGCAATTTTTGTGTTGGACCCTCTGTACATATCTGATGCATGGAGGAGCTACGATGCGTTTTTGTCCCGTCTCTGCTCCATAATTTTCACTCGGCTGTGGCTGCACGATGTATGGATAACTCAGACTTTCACAACACTCATGAGGCTTGCTTGAAAGTGAGGGCCATCACTCAGAGCAGATCAGGTGTTGGGTACCAACTCCGGTTAGGACGAATTACGACTGAGGTCCACTCAGCTCTGCTTGGGGAATCTACCACCCCCAAAATCCCAAAGCAGCCCTCCCCTCCCCGCTCCCAATCAGAGCACTTAACCCATGGGAAATCTCTCGCAACCACTAATCTGTGAACCAATAGCCCTGCACATCTACCTATCCATGTGCCAACAAGCCTGACCCAATCTGAGATCACACAACCCCTGAATGTAGCTTCCAACCATCGATCCTATTGTTCCAACGCTCATTCTACCCCCACCCCCAAATAGCAACTTGTCACCTCATCCGCTAACACACTCCCTCCCTGATTCTGGCACCTGAGACTCACGCAAAGTCCATTACCAAATTACAGACCTTGAGATCCTTTCTGATCTCTGCCCCAACCCCAGGCCCCTGTAACCCATGACCCCGTGATTCCAGATTACCTTTCCAAGGGAAGGCAGGCTGACTGCACAAGATCTGGTCAGTGGCCTTCAATGCCTTGGGTCTGTGGGCAAATACATTTCTGTGCAAACTTTTCTTGGCTCGACGCAAACTGAATTCTGAATATACCTTCACAAGCACTGATCAGTTTCCTGCCCACAACTCCTCCCCCACCACCCACTCCTACTCACATTCCAAACATGCCTCTTGTAAGTATCAGGGCCAGCAGTTTAAAGTTTCTTTAAAAAAAATAATTCTCAGTCTTCCTAGAATTGAAATGAATTGTAGAATTATGGCACTTCTCTGCTGTTACGCTGTATATCATGGACCAGTATATCCCAAACTCCTTTCATTGTATCAAATAACGCACTTTAAACAAATCTCACAGGGATTCCCAACTTTCAAAAACTGTATTATTTCACTGTAAAAGGCATCTCGCTGTCCTCTCTGAGACTGATGATCAATTCCCTGCTGGGTAGATTTGTCCTGGAAACTTACTATTGCATCAGCTAGTAGGAGGGTTGAGATAGCCCAAGCTTGTTTCAAACAGAGTATTGAGGGGAGGAGGTTTAGGTAGCCTTAGATTGTTGGGGAGCAGGGTAATCACAAAGGAAGAAGTGGAGAGAGGGTTGGGAGAGAAGTGGTGGTGTACATATTCCATTTAGCAGATGAAAAACTCCTGAAACACGTGACGTGATGCACTTAAGGATGACTAGGTAGGACATACATATGGGTTGTAGGGCCCAGAGGCAATTAAGGAAGAGAGGGATCTCAAGGTACAAGTCCAAAGATCCCAGAAGTTAGCAGCACAAGTAGATCGTGGTGAAGAAAGTATATGAGGTATTAGCTTTCGTTAGCCGAAGCAGAGAATATAAGAACAGGGAGATTGAGGGTTAACGAGGGATAAAGTTGGTCCATTAGAGAGTCAGGGTGGACAGCTATCTGCAGAGCCAAAAGAGATGGGGGAGATATTGAACAATTTCCTTTCTTCGGTATTCACCAAGGAGAAGGATATTGAATTATGTGAGGTAAGGGAAACAAGTAGAGTAGCTATGAAAACTATGAGGATCAAAGAAGAGGAAGTACTGACACTTTTGAGAAATATAAAAGTGGATAAATCTCCAGGTCCGGACAGGATATTCCCTAGGACATTGAGGGAAGTTAGTGTAGAAATAGCAGGGGCTATGACAGAAATATTTCAAATGTCATTAGAAACGGGAATAGTGCCGGAGGATTGGCGTACTGCGCATGTTGTTCCGTTGTTTAAAAGGGGGGTTAAGAGTAAACCTAGCAATTATAGACCTGTTAGTTTGACGTCAGTGGTGGACAAATTAATGGAAAGGATACTTAGAGATAATATATATAAACATCTGGATAAACAGGGTCTGATTAGGAACAGTCAACATGGATTTGTGCCTGGAAGGTCATGTTTGACTAATCTTCTTGAATTTTTTGAAGAGGTTACTCGGGAAATTGATGAGGGTAAAGCAGTGGATGTTGTATACATGGACTTTAGTAAGGCCTTTGACAAGGTTCCTCATGGAAGGTTGGTTAAGAAAGTTCAATGGTTGGGGATTAATGGAGCAGTAGCAAGATGGATTCCACAGTGGCTGAATGGGAGAAGCCAGAGGGTAATGGTGGATGGTTGTTTGTCGGGTTGGAGGCCAGTGACTAGTGGGGTGCCACAGGGATTGTTTGTCATGTACATCAATGATCTGGATGATGGTGTGGTAAATTGGATAAGTAAGTATGCAGATGATACTAAGATAGGTGGGGTTGTGGATAATGAAGTAAATTTTCAAAGTCTACAGAGAGATTTATGCCAGTTGGAAGAGTGGGCTGAAAGATGGCAGATGGAGTTTAATGCTGATAAGTGTGAGGTGCTGCATCTTGGCAGGACAAATCAAAATAGGACGTACATGGTAAATGGTAGGGAATTGAAGAATGCAGGTGAAGAGAGGGATCTGGGAATAACTGTGCACAGTTCCCTGAAAGTGGAATCTCATGTAGATAGGGTGGTAAAGAAAGCTTTTGGTGTGCTGGCCTTTATAAATCAGAGCATTGAGTATAGAAGTTGGGATGTAATGTTAAAATTGTACAAGGCATTGGTGAGGCCAATTTTGGAGTATGGTGTACAATTTTGGTTGCCTAATTATAGGAAGGATGTCAACAAAATAGAGAGAGTACAGAGGAGATTTACTAGAATGTTGCCTGGGTTTCAGCAACTAAGTTACAGAGAAAGGTTGAACAAGTTAGGGCTTTATTCTTTGGAGCGCTGAAGGTTAAGGGGGGACATGATAGAGGTCTTTAAAATGATGAGAGGGATAGACAGAGTTGACGTGGATAAGCTTTTCCCACTGAGAGTAGGGAAGATTCAAACAAGGGGACATGACTGTGAGAATTAAGGGACAGAAGTTTAGGGGTAACATGAGGGGGGAACTTCTTTACTCAGAGAGTGGTGGCTGTGTGGAATGAGCTTCCAGTGAAGGTGGTGGAGGCAGGTTCGTTTTTATCATTTAAAAATAAATTGGATAGTTATATGGACGGGAAAGGTATGGAGGGTTATGGTCTGAACGCAGGTGTATGGGACTAGGGGAGAATACGTGTTCGACACGGACTAGAAGGGTCAAGATGGTGTAATTGTTATATGGTTTATTGCTGTACAACTAAATAAAACATTGGTTTGCCCACAGCTGGAGTGTGGTGTACAGTTTGGGTTGCTTCACGGTAGGAGTATGTAATTGCACTGGAGAGGGGGCAGAGAAGATTCAGTAGGACGTTGCCTCCGGATAGATGGATATGCTGTGTTTGTTTTTCTTGACCGAGGAGTAATTTGGTAAAGGTATACAAATATCATGAGGGGCATGGATGGGGTAGATGGTAGGAAATTTTCCTCGTGGCAGAGGGTTCTAAAACCAGGCTTAGAAGTCATTGGAATCTGGAAGTCGCTGCATGAGGGGGTGGTGGAGGCATTTACCCTCTCAACATGTAACAAATATTTAGACAAGCACAGATCGCCAAGCCATAGAAGGCTACACTTCAAGTGCCGATTAATGGGATCAGTGCAGATCGGCACGGTAGTTTGGGGCTCCACAATGGGCTGACAGGAATGTTTCTGGGCTCTATGCTCTATGACTCATAAAAAGTGCTGGGCGTACTCAGGAGGTTGCAGCATCTGTGGAGAAAGAAACAGAATTAATATTGTAGACTGATGACTTTTCATGAGAAACCTGATGATGAAATATTAATAAACTGAAGTATTTACTCTGTTTCTCATTTCCTGTAAGATATGTACAGCCAAAGAAACTTTGGACCAAATTTTCTACTTCAATCATAAGTTGTAGGAAACTCCATGAATGTAACAAAGTCTTTGACCAACATTTTTCTTCACTGCCATTGGCATTGTGTAAGAAATGCGAGAGTATATGGTCGGAAGAAAACTTAAGTAACTAGAGCAATGGAAAGGAAACATCTGTCTCCAGATAGTTGAAGTGGAGGGTTAAATAACTAAAATGTTTAAAGATTGAAAAATTGAGGAGAATAATTGATCACTCTGCAATCCACAGTAACACTCCAGAAGAGGCTGTGTACAACTTACGTCCTCCCTCCGAAGTGATAAAACAAAGTTGGATGGGGATTACGTGAGTATTTTATGAATCCAGTACAAATAATGTGAAGACTTGCATTTACATAAACTTAAAGTCAAAATGTCCAAAGGTATTCAGCTGCCATTGAAGTACATCTGAAATGTAACAAAAACAGAATGGAGTTAGGGTCACTGACTCAAGCCATTAACTGGTTTATTTTTTTATAAATGCTGCTTGGCTGTTTAATTTCTTCCAGCCAATTACTTTTTCAGTTTTATGTTTTTGAAATGAAGTTACTTTCTGTCAATTGTGTTACAATTGCATATTGCATAATATTAGTCTGCTATTCTTATGCAATCATAATTGGAGGCTGAGGGGAGACATGACAGCATTCTGTAAAATTAAGAGAGGCACTGATAGGTTATATGGTCAGAACCTCTCTCCCAAGGTGGAAATGTCAAATACTGAAGAGCATAACTTTAAGGTGGGATAAGCAAAGTTTAAAGGAGATGTGCTGGGCAAGTTTTTCTTTACACAGAGTGTGATGGTGCCTGGAACGTGCTGCCAGGAGTGGTGGTGCAGGCAGATACAATAGTGGCATTTAAAAGGTTTTTAGAGAGCCAGGAAATGGAGGAATATGGATCACGTGCAAGCAGAGGAGATTGGTGTTACTTGGCATCATGTTCAGCACAGACATTGTGGACTGAAGGGCCTGTTACTGTGTTATACTGTTATGAATTCTAATTTGTGTGGATGTAATCCATTGTAACTCTGCCAGTGACAAATTGGACAAGATGAGAGTGAACAATTCTGCTTTCAGTTTATATATTTAAAAAAATTACTTGGGTTCCTGCACATTTGGCCTGAATGCCATCTACCATGCCAACAGTTATAGCTAACCATTTCTATCTACCACAGTGATAAGCAAAGTGCATTTAGTAGGATAAATGCCATTTGACGGTCCACTGAGGGAATCAAATTAAAACAGCATTATTAAAAAATGCTAAAACCAATTGTACAAGTCCTGACATCTTGAACAAGACTATTATACCTACAGAAACCTACAGAATCCCCTCTAGCCAAGCTAGAGGGGATTCCTGGCTTTAACAGATGAGCCATTGGTTGTATTTCTGTCTGGAAACATTAAAGCAGTGATCAGTTAATGAATCAGTGTTCTTGGAGAGGAATTGGTTTGACTTCCAATTCCTCTTTCCTGCACTCTACTTCCTTGTGGCTTTGTTCCCAATCTTTAAGAAATAGCACAGACTTTCCCAAATTGACCACTTGGAAGCCATTCCTTCTCATTGAACGTGTCAAGAAACTGCTTGATAACAAGTGTATTCAAGAGAGTTTATTGTCATGTGTCCCAGATAGGACAAATGAAATTCTTACTTTGCTTCAGCACAACAGAATATAGTAGGCATGAATACAGAACAGATCAGTGTGTCCATATCTATATTACTAAAAGTCCGATCTTGAGCACTTCCTGTTCTGTATATTGATTTTTGAAAAGGCGCTGCCACTTACGGCTGTGATTTTTGGCCATCATACTCAGAGTCCCTCTCCGCTGCGCAGGACAAGAGGATTTTTCCCATCAATGAAAAATAAAAGAGTTATTAGTGTTTAAAAAATGTTGAGATTCTCTCTCCTGAAGGCCACGCCCCTTCAGGAGAGAGATAAGTCTATAAAACCCGGAAGTATTGAGTTCTTCAGTCAGTCTCTGCAAGATGGGGGAAGTGAGAGGGTCATGTCTCTCAGTCAGAGCTGTGAATAACACTGAACACATGTCTACTAAACTGTGAGTGCTTTTACTGACCTATCAGTGCCCTTAATGTGGTCTGAAAATATAGTTTGGAAATGCTAAAGCTGTGTTGCCTTTGGTTTGGAAATGCGAAAGCTGTGTTGTCTTTGGTTTGGAAATGCTAAAGATGTTGCCTTTCATTTGGAAATGCTAAAGCTGTGTTGCCTTTGGTTTGGAAATGCTAAAGCTGTGTTGCCTTTGGTTTGGAAATGCTAAAGCTGTGTTTGTTTCTAATTAAAGTTGCCTTGCCTAATTAAATTTCCCATGCCCAATTAATGTCGCCTTGCCTAATTAAAGTCGCCTTGCCTTCTATATAATTAAAAGTCTAATCTTGACCACTTCCTGTTTGCGCTTTATATTGATTTTAGAAAAAACACTACCACGTACGGCTGTGATTTTAGACCATCTTACTCAGAGTCCCCCTCCGCTCATCAGGTGCCGAGGATTTTTCCCATCGATGAAAAATAAAAGAGTTATTAGTGTTTAAAAAATGTTGAGATTCTCTTTCCTGTCAATCACGCCATGAAGGTCACGCCCCTTCTGGTGGGATGGGGGAGGGTCTTTAAAACCCTGAAGTGTAGGCGTGGCTCAGTCTCTGCAAGATGGAGGAGGGAGAGGTCACGACTCACTGTCTTTTGTGGCCTTGCACCCTGTTTGAAATGGTATGAAACTGCACTTGAATTTGGTAGCCTTGCACCCTGCTTGAAGTGGTAAGCAACTGCACTTGAATTTGGTGACCATGCACCCTGCTTGAAATGGAATTGCGAGGAATAGCCGTGAGTCAACTGCCAGCCCACCAGCCATGAGTGAGTGAGATGCCAGGCTTTAGTGACTGAGCCGCCAGTCCAAGAATCCATTCGGCTCACAATATCCATACTAACCATCTGTAAACCAGTCCCTTCCGCCCACAACACCCATACTAGTGCTCCAGAAAGCCCCCACCACTGGCCACGAATATTGGAATTGGTGGAGAGGTGGAATATTGTGTTGGGGGACCAGCCCTCCCATGTGATGCTGGGACCCAACAGGTCGCATTTAGTCTAGTACCATTATATAAATATATACACAAATGAATAAATAAACAGATATGGTGCAAATAAACAGATAATGGTATATTAATATTCAGAGTTTTGTTTCATTTGAGTTTAATAGCCTGATGGGTATGGGGAAGCAGCTATTTCTGAACCTGGACGTTGCAGTCTTCGGGCTCCTGTACCTTCTACCTGAAGGTAGAGGGAAGGTGAGTGTGTGGCCAGCAGGGCTGGCTTTACGTATAAACTTCACAAGCTTAAGCTTAGGGCCTCGAGATCTAGGGGGGCCTCGGCAGGACTGGATTCACCTATAGGCTTCATAGGCTGAAGCCTAGGGTCTCAAAATCTAGGGGGCCTCCGGCCAAGGTGTTTTTCCCAGAGTAAAATAAATCCAGAGAAAAAAAAATTGGAGCGCTATCAGCATTTCCACTTTGATGGAAATTACCCGAAATTCTGGTTCCGGCAAGCGGGAAGTTTTGGGGGAAAAAATTGTGACCATCCGTGCCTGCGCAGTTGGGGGAAGCCGGTGACACAGTAGCAAAGCAAAATGATGCTGTCTCTCCACGTGTGCGCAGTGAGCTCGGGCGGGTTAAAATCTCCATTTGCACTCCACACAATCACACGATGCCCCGCGTCTACTCCAGGTAAGTAGTGGAATATTGCGTTGCAGGAGTGCCCGTTTCTCCGGGCCAGGGGGGGGGGCTGCAGTGTCTGCGGAGCAGAGTCGGAGCCTCACTGCGTGGGAGGGAGAGAGAGAGGGGGGATGTGAGAGAGAGAGAGAGAGAGAGAGAGAGAGAGAGAGGAGGGGGGGGGGAGATGTGAGAGAGGGAAAAGGGGGTTGAGAGACAGAGGGGGGGATAGAGAGAGGAGGGAGAGGGGGAGAGAGAGAGAGAGGAGAATAGAGAGAGAAGAGGAGGGAGAGAGAGAGGCAGAGAGAGAGAGAGGGGGGAATAAAGAGAGAGGGGGGGAGAGAGAGAGAGGGGAGAGAGAGAGAGAGAGAGAGAGAGAGAGAGAGAGAGAGAGAGAGAGAGGGACAGGGAGAGACATACAGAGAGAGGGAGAGGGGGGGGGGAGAGAGGGAAAGGGGGATTATCTTTAGAGAGATTGCAAAATTAAGGTAGGTTTTAGAGCAATTATATTTTCTCCTCCATATGAATAATATCAAACAATTGGAACTGCTTTGTTTTCCTTGCTAACAATACTGAAAAATATGAATTCCATAGTTTGTGACTTTCATTTTGCGTCATATTTTTAATTTACACACACACATAATTTAATTTACACACACTAACACAGTCTAACACAGTCAAGTAACAGGCAATCAAATCAACACACAAAACATTTTCTAATGTTTACTGCAAAATCTTACAGTATTTTATTTGCAGTGTTTGCATGCTCCTTTATAACATTTTACATAACATTTTACAGTACAACTTGATTATTAAAACTAGGACAGCTTCAATTCTTGATTTAAAAACATGTATACAACAATGACCCCAATCATATCATTCCAACCACTCATTACTCTTGACTCAACCAAAATTATTTCTGAAATATTGGTCATACATTTGGTCAAAAAATGCTCCAAAATAAGGCTCAGAATGCACCAGGCTCAGAGCATCTAAAGTCCCAGAGCTTCAAGGACCCTTAAGCGGGCCCTGGACCCCGGCCGCAAGGGTCATTCAGCTTCACGCTTGTGATATGCGCTGCGTGCACTTATTTCACATAAAATGTTTGTAATCTTGCCATGCCGCCCTCCTTTTTGAAAAGCTTTGTACGGGACTGGCATATAATATTTTTGTCACTGTCATACAGCTTTCTTACATATGCTGTCACAACGCATTGTAGTCTCTAAACAACACTTCAGTAATTTTCCTTGCCCTCCATTTCAGAATAATAGTGTTTTAAGCCGATAACTCGACACTAGCACTGGCAATAAATAAAAAGCGCAGCTTTCCGGCACTTATCTCATTGTCCACACTCGGCTGCATATAATCTGATGGACTCTTCCATCTTCCTCTCGTCGTGGGGGTGGGGGATTGGGAGGGGCCACACAAGTGGAATAGCCTAGGCCTCTCTTCATCTAAATCCGGCCCAGGTGGCCAGGATGATGTGGGTCCTTGATGATGCTGCCAGCCTTTTTGAGGCAGCGACTGCGATAGAGCTCCTCGATGGTAGGGAGATCAGAGCCGATGATGGACTGGGCAGTGTTTACTACTTTTTGTAGTCTTTTCCGCTCATGGGCGCTCAAGTTGCCGAATCAAGCCATGATGCAACCGGTCAGCATGCTCTCTACTGTGCACCTGTAGAAGTTAGAGAGAGTCCTCCTTGACATACCAACTCTCCATAATCTTCTCAGGAAGTAGAGACGCTGATGTGCTTTCTTTATAATTGCATTAGTGTTCTCGGTCCAGGAGAGATCTTCAGAAATATGCACGCCCAGGAATTTGAAGCTCTTGACCCTTTCAACCATCGACCCGTTTATATAAATGGAACTTTGGATCCCCATCCTACCCCTACCAAAGTCCACAATCAGTTCCTTGGTTTTGCTGATGTTGAGAGCCAGGTTATTTGTGCTGGCACCATTTGGTCAGTCGGTCGATCTCTCTTCTATACTCTGACTCGTCCCCATCAGTGATACATCACACAACTGTGGTGTCGTCAGCGAACTTGATGATGTAGTTCGTACTATGCAGTCATGAGTATAGAGTGAGTACAACAGGGGGCTGAGCACGCAGCCTTGAGGTGCTCTCGGACTGATAGTTATCGAGGCTGACACATTTCCACCAATACGAACAGTCTGTGGTCTGTGAATGAGGAAGTCGAGGATCCAATTGCAGAGGGATGCGCGGAGACCCAGATCTGAGAGCTTGGTAACCAGCTTGGAGGGGATGATTGTATTAAATGCCGAGCTGTAATCAATGAATAACAGCCTGACATATGAGTTTTTATTGTCCAAGTGGTCCAGAGCGGAGTGGAGAGCCAGCGAGATCGCATCCACCATTGATCTGTTGTGGTGGTAAGTGAACTGCAGTGGGTCCAGGTTTTTGTCGAGGTAGGAGTTGATTTGCGCCATAATCAACCTCTCAAAGCACTTGATCACCACCGACATTAGTGCCTCTGGTCGATAGTCGTTGAGGCACGTCACCTTGCTCTTCTTGGGCACCAGTATAATTGATGCCTTTTAAAGCAGGTGGGAACCTCAGACCTCAGAAGTGAGAGGTTGAAAATTCCAGCCAGTTGCTCTGCACAGGTTTTTAGAACACGACCGGGTATACCATCAGGTCCAGGCGCTTTTCGAGGGTTCACCCTCTGAAGGTTTTTCTGCCGTCGGCCTCTGTGACTGAGACTGAAATACCATCCCAGCGAATGGGGGCTCGAGAAGGCACATCGGTGTTCTCCCTATCAAAGCGTGCGTAAAACGCATTGAGCTCGTCAGGGAGTGATGTTTCTCCGACATTCGAGCGACCTCTTGATTTCGCCTTGTTGGAGGTGATTGCATTCAGGCCCCGCCACAGCTGCCGAACATCTGACTCATCCTCCAGCTTGGAGCAGGTCCCTTTTGGCCTTTTTGATGGCCTTACCAAGGTGGTATCTGGACTTCTTGTAGACCACTGTATCATCAGACATGAATGCCCGGTGTCTGGTCTTCAGAAGAGCGCAGATCTCAAAGTTCATCCAAGGATTCTGATTCGGAAACACTCGGAAGATTTTTGTAGGGATGCAGTCCTCCACACATTTCTTTATGAAGTCTGTAATGACTGTGGCGTATTCGTTCAGGTCTGTTGCTGAGTCTTGGAACATTGCCCAGTCTACAGACTCCAAACAGTCCTGAAAGAAGCAGCACTGCGGTATGGTCGGATTTACCGAAGTGAGGGCGAGGGATAGAGCGATAGGCATTCTTAATGGTGGTGTAGCAGTGCTCGAGGGTGTTTGGTCCTCTAGTGCAGCAGGAGACATGTTGGTGGAAGTCTATTTGCAGAACCTAATCTGTTTGCATGGTACAGCATCAAGATGCAAGGGAGGGCCTTGCATTCTTTAAAAATCAAAAAATAGGACAAACTATCATTAACTTCAAGTGCAGGGTTTTAGCAAAAACAATCTTAAACTTTTTTTCTCCAGTGAAACAAACTACTTGTGTTAATAATAGTCTCCAGGTGTCAGATAGTTATTTAATGTTCCACTTTACTGGATGACTCGCTTTAAAATAAAAGTTAAATCATTTAAATTGTAAGTTATGGATACATTGTCAAGCACGTTGTAATAATGCAGACAGAGCTGATTTTCTTCTGGTCTTTAGGTAAATTAATATTCTTGGGATAACAAATGAATGCCAGAACCAAAATATGATTACAACCCTGTTGTGATGTTGGTGTGTTAAAAGTGAAGCTTCAAATAAACTGTGGCTTAACGTGCTACTAATTTAAATAAGCAGACCCTTTTAAGTCAAACCTACCAGTAATTTCCTTTTTATATTAAAGAAGGAGCAGGATTCTTTCAAACCACAGCTTACATTCATGGTTAGTGGAATTTTCAATGTCTGCAAGATCTTATTTGGTTACATTGCTACAGTGTCAGGTGGTACTTGCAGCTGTTACCCAGCTGTTGTTAAGGGAAACATATATACTGTTTGATTCCTGCCTGGTGGTGATAACCACAGTACCTGGTTTTAAATCAGATGGCGTCTGGTTAGATGTTGACTTTTTATGCTTTGTTTTTTGGACAGTAATCACCGATAGTTGAAGTCACAATCTATAGTAACACCTCTTACCATCCAGTTTTGATAAGAGCAAAACCTTTTTTTTATTATGGTGTGCATAATCTAAAGATTCAGGCAACCCACTTACAGTACAATAAAAATTGTGGTCAAATATTTTGTACAAATTACAAAAAAATAATAATACTGGAAATTTAAAGCAAAAATGAAAACTGTGGAGATTTACAGTATGTGACTGTATCATGGGGTTTTATAGACGTTGTCTGCACTAATTGAACTCTGCTCATTTCCTTTTTCTTGTGTAGAGAATGAGCGTAATGGGAATTTTCCAGTTTAGGGGGAATCCCGATGTCGCAAGGAGCCATTGACATAATCTATGGTACTTTCCGAACTCTATATCAAAGATTCGTGTCCAGGAACCAAAGGAATTTTCCTTCAATGGTTCAATGATACTTTTTTTAATCACATTTACCTGGGTACAGTGACATTTCTATTTTTGCTTACAGTTCAGTAAACATTTTTCTAACATAGGCACATTCATCCTTCAGTACAAGAGTGTAAGAAGAGTGTAAGATTACACTGAGGCAGTACATAAGGACTATTATTTTACAGCCACCATGTCCAAAATGGCTACTTGAGACAAGTGAAGAAAAGGAATAGCAATTCCTAATGCCAAATAGTCGTGGTGAAATTGAAGGCATTGCGCATCCAGTGAAAAATGCCTCAATTGATTAGCTCTGCAGAAAACTAACCAGCCCATGCAGCAAGTGGTGCATTATGATCAAGCATGAGATGATAATTGTAGGGTGGCATGGAGCTATGCAATGCCATATCCAATACCAATATCTCCTCTTTCAGAATGTACCTCACCTCTTCCTGAAGAAGCTCAGTAACCTGTTTACTATGGGCCAATTAATGCTGGCTCTGGCTATCAGTTACCAATTTATTTGTTCCTAGGTATGTCCTAGACTTCAACGTGGATGTGCTCCACCTGGGAGATGCTGAGTAACAGATATTGATGCTGAATGTCAGGTGGAGTCAGATGCTGTAGCCTTGCCTTTCTAAGATTTAAGACATTAAAAATTGAAGCCAGAGTAGGCCGTGTAGCTCTTTGTGTTTGCTCGATAACTCATTAAGATCCTTTAGCTCACCCACATGTTCACCTAATCCCTATTTTCCTTGACTCCTTTATCTATTTGCTGTAACATTAACTTCAATCATTTTCCACGTGTGTAGATCCATCCTTGTAAACTGATTGATCCTCAGTAACGTAGCAACAGGGCTCATCACTGGCCTCAAATAAGCCTATCCGAAAAGACAGTGAGGTCTCCTCTTTTCTGATCTCCTTTGCTCTCAGGTGTCCATAGGTTATTCGTACCATTGATATCATTAAGCTGTTCGAGCAGCCAACCATACTGAAGAGTACTTACGGGCATCTACTAGCAATAAAAAGCACAATTTTAATTAGTCATATTAGTCACCACATTGTGTGATAAATGAAGATGAGAATATATTTTGAATTATTCATTTGAAGGAACTACAATCCTCTTACAAAAAATACATTTCCTACCAGGTAGACTTTTGATTATTTATGGTTTTGGGCACTGATGCAAACTTACTGAGATCTCTTATAGACTGAAATACCCAATGAAATATACTGAATTGCTTCTAAGTTTACCCATGAATGGAAATTTCACAGTTACTGTTTTCTGTTACTATTTTCATAGTGTAATGATGATGAACACGAGTATTTTGTCACCATAACCAATAAAAAACACGGGCCATAGTTTCATACTGTCTTTAACCCCCGCTCTATTCTGAACACTTCTGATTTAGTAGTAGGGTTTGATGTGGAACAGAGGCTGTTGATGCCTTTTCTGTAAGCTGGTTGTTCTCAACCTAGGGTGCATGATCCTTTGGTAGGTGGCGGGGGGAAGGGCCGGGGGCCTAAAGGTCACATTTTATTGAGGCAATTTAGTTAACAAAGTTCACAAATATGTAAACATATGTGAAAAGGTAATCTCTGCCATTGGGCTGTTGGCGTTCCACTAGAATTACTGGGGCAACCTCAATGTTATCAGGTTATTGAAGGGTTGGGGGATATATTTTACTTAGTGTGAGAGTGGAGTTTTCCTTCAGAGAGGTTGGAG
Organism: Leucoraja erinaceus; assembly: GCF_028641065.1. Classification (NCBI taxonomy): domain Eukaryota; kingdom Metazoa; phylum Chordata; class Chondrichthyes; order Rajiformes; family Rajidae; genus Leucoraja; species Leucoraja erinaceus. The sequence goes on from NC_073380.1 coordinate 62,473,772, forward strand.
CCTTTCTAGAAGGCTGATTGTGGTCAGTACTTTCTCTTAATTTTCTCTGTGTGTTTAATAAGGACAGAGTAGAGCTCAACTGCCATGCCTTTCATAGTCAGATAGCTTTCAGACATCCATTCAACTGACAAATTGCATTTATGTACAGGTATAATTTACAACCAACTGTTTCAAAATCACATAAGGAAATTAGCCACACAGCCAAGGAGAAATTAGGCTAGATGGTCTAAAGTTTGGAAAAAGAAACGGATAGCCTTAAACGGGAACATGCATATCTAATTTATCACCAATTGGGTAGCATGCAGGATACTCTTGACCATTGCACAGCATGTTGCCACCTGAGTCATTTAGGAACCCAATGAAAAATGGTTTACAGAATCTAATGCAGGAACAAAGACTGGTATCTCTTCAGAGGTTTAATTATTGGCAGGTTCAGTGAATCAAGGAATAAGGTGTTCCTGCCTAAAACAAATTAAATACTTTTTGGGCAATTTCACTGCTCTTATTTATTCAGTCCAACTTGCCACATTTTGAACTCATTGCACTCTTCCCACTACGGATCAACCCCAACGTTGCTAACCAAACTGCTGCAAAGGGTGGTACTATTGTGGTTTGGCAAACTGACCTGTAGCGTGCAGATGCTGAATGCCAGTTCTCCGCTGCCTCCTCGTGTTTCCCCCTGCATCATGATCTCACCATAAAACCGTGGGTTTTCAAGCAGCTTACTTCCTCTGCAGATCATTCTGCCAAGTGGTTAGTTGCTGGCAATGCCAGAACCTGTTGGTCTGTCACTAACTCCCTGCTTTCACATCCTTGCCAAGATCCATAAGCTGAGCAGTGGATTTATGATTTCAGCCCGTTCTTGTCCCCTGCTGCCATTTTGCTCTGACACCAACCATCACTTTAAAAAAGTTTCCTTGCCCAAATTTACAATGGATACCTAATCTATCATACCACATCAAAATAACCTTGGGACTTTCACATATTTGAACAGAGGCTGAGTCAACCCCCTCCACCACCACTGTCCTTCATCTGGCTGAACTTATTCTCGTAGGGAATAACTTATACAGAAACAGGCCCAAGTCCCTCTAAATCTTTCCTATCCATGTACCTGTCCATATGTCTTTTAATTGGTGGTATAATAGCTGCCTTGATTACCTCATCCGGCAGCTTGTTCCATATAGGCACCACTCTGTGTGAAAAGGTTTCCCCTTGGGTTCCTATTAAATCTTTCCCATCTCATCTTAAACCTATGTTCTTTGGTTCTTGATTCCCCTTTCCTGGGTAAAAGATTTTATGCATTCACCTTATCTATTCTCCTCATTTTTATACACCTCTCTAAGATCACCCCTCACCTTCCTGCGTTTGAAGGATTATTGTCATAGCTCAACCTCTCTCCAGCCCTCAAATCCTTGCAACATCCCTGTAAATCTTCTCTGCACTCTTTCCAGCTTAATGGCATTCTTCCTATAGCTGAGTGACTAAAACTAAACACAATACTACAACTGCTGCCTCACCAATGTGCTGTAAAATGGCAACATAACTTTCCATCTTCTACTGTACTCAATAGGTAGGAAGGAACTGCAGATGCTGGTTTAAACTAAAAATACAAAAAACTCAGAGGGACAGGCAGCATTTCTGGAGAGAAGGAATGGGTGATGTTTTGGGTCAATTGCCTGATTGCCAAAATGTTGACAATATCTATCTGTGACACCAGTTTCAGGCAACAATGAACGTGCACTCCTAGACCCCTCTACTCCAGAACTTTGCCGACCACCGATCACAAGCTTCTTCCCCACAGCCATTCGGCTATTAGGAATAGGAGTCTGAGGGGTAACTTTTTCACACAAAGGGTAGTGGGTGTATGGAACAAGCTGCCACAGGAGGTAGTTGAGACTGGGACTATCCCAATGTTTAAGAAACAGTTAGACGGGTACATGGATAGGGCAAGTTTGGAGGGATATGGACCAAGCGCAGACAGGTGGGTCTAGTGTAGCTGGGACTTGTTAGCCGGTGTGGGCAAGTTGAGCCGAAGGGTCTGTATTTGCACTGTATCACTCTATGACTCTATGACAAATAAGCAACAAACTAAATAGACTACTGTTATTATTGCACTATTATTGATTTTTTTGTGCGTGTACGCATGTGTGTGTATAATATATATATATATATATATATATATGTATATATATATGTATGTATATATATATATATGTGTATATATATATATATGTATGTGTATATATATATATATGTATGTGTATATATATATATATATATATATATATATATTCTCCTAGTTAATCTGTCTCCATTCCATTTGATTTGACGATGTCTCCTGCTGCACAATGATTTCTTCTCCTCCAACCATGATTTCTTCTCCTCCAGTTGGCAGCTTCATTCCTGCTCTTCTGCTCTAACCGACTGTCTTCCCATCGAAAGTAAGCTCCCCATCTCCACTCCACTCCATCCCACAGGTTTCAAAGCTAATAGATCATTCTCCTTAATCTCCAAAACCGTCTCCATCATGGGACATACCTTCTCCTTTGCTTCTGCAGCATTACGAAAGTAGTGTATCTTCTCCAGTTCATTGGTTCATTCTTCTATCTACATTAACTTCTACCCTCCTTCAGCTGTTGCCTTCTCCCAGGGATGCAACATTTGCCCTAACACCTCTTAATTTTCCAACAAGCGGGAATGCAAACACACTTTCAGATGAAGCAGTGAATTATCTACACCACATACAATCTAGTGTCCTTCATGCACTGCTTACGTAGAAACATAGAAAATAGGTGCAGGAGTAGGACATTCAGCAATTCGAGCCAGCACCGCCATTCAATATGATCTTGGATGATCACCCAAAATCAGTACCCCATTACAGCTTTTTCTCCATATCCCTTGATTCCCTTAGCCCTAAGAACTGAATCTAACTCTCTCTTGAAAACATCCAGTGAATTGACTTCCACTGCCTTCTGTGGCAGAGAATTCCACAGATTTACAACTCTCTGTGAAAACGTTTTTCCTCATCTCATTGCTAAATGGCCTACCCCTTATTCTTAAACTGTGACCCCTGGTTCATAACTCCCCCAACATCAGGAACATTTTTCCTGTATCTTCTACCCTGTTCAATCCTCGAAGAATGTTATATGTTTTTGTAAGATATCCTCCCATCCTTCTAAATTCCAATGAATACAAGCCCAGTCGACCGACTCTTTCATCGTATGTCAGTCCCGCCATCCCGGGAATTAACCTGGTGAACCTACACTGCACTCCCTCAATAGCAATAATGTCCTTCCTCAAATTAGGAGACAAAAATTGCACACAATACTCCAGGTGTGGTCTCACTAGGGCCCTCTACAAATGCAGTAGGACCTCCCTGCTCCTAAACTCAAATCCTCTTGATATGAAGGCCAACATGCCATTAGCTTTCTTCACTACCTGCTGTACCTGCATGCTTACTTTCAGTGATTCATGTACAAGCGCACCCAAGTCTCGTTGCGCCTCCTCTTCTCCTAATCTGACACAATTCGGATAATAATCTGCCTTCCTGTTTTATCCACTAAAGTGGATAACCTCACATGTATCCACATTACAATGTTGTTTCCTCTATACTGGGGTAACTAAAAGCAGATTAGGCAACCGTTTTGCAGTAGTTGGCGCAGCAGTAGAGTTGCTGCCTTACAGTGCCAGAGACCCAGGTTTTTGATTCCGACCACGGGTGCTGTCTGTATGATGTTTGTACACCCCTGCGTGGGTTTTCTCCAAGATCTCCAGTTTCCTTCCACATTCCACAGGTTTGTAGATCAATTGGCTTGGTGTAATTGTAAATTGTCCCTAGTGTGTAAAGGATAGTGTTAGTGTGCGGGGATTGCTGGATGGCGCGTACTTGGCGGGCCGAAGGGCCTGTATCTGTAAAAGAAACTAAAACCTCAATCTATCCACGTTATCCAGAATATGGTGTTTCTCTCTAATCACCCTACTCTCCATTTGATCTTTGTCTTTGATCTCTTGCACTGCTCCAATAAAAATAAGCAAAACTTATCTTCTGGTTTGGCACAATGCAACCTAATACTTAACACATAATTAGCTATTTCAGATGATCAGTTATTCCCATCTCGTATCTTACATAGCATTCTATTTTCTCAAAGGACAAAGGGCAACAGACATTTATTGTCACATACACCAATTGGTGAAGTGTAATTTGCATTCCCATGCAGCACATAAATAAGATAAACACTACACTAGAATTTAACATAAAACATAAAATATCCCCCACAGCAGAATCAACGTTTCCCACTGTGAGGGAAGGCAATAAAGTTCAGTCCATTTCCTCATATTCACCTGTGATTGGGGCCTATGGGCCATCTGCTGTCGCCGCAATGGCCCGATGTTTCAGGCCCTCTCGCCGCGATGATGACACTTGACGTCGGAACGGAAGAACACCCTCAGCGGCTTGGAGTTTGCGAATCGGCCGCTTCCCACCAGAAACCGCAGCTGGGCGGAGCTCCAACACTGGCGATCCTCGGCAAAAGACCCCAGGTCTGCGATGTTAGATTCAGCGGCGCCTACGGCTGGCAATGCCGCAAACCACAGCTCCATGGTGTTAAAGTCGGCAGGCAAGGCATCGCCCGCTCCGCGATGGAATTCAGTGCTGCGCCACCGCTGAAGCTCTGGCCGGTCTCCGGCAGGAAAGGCCGCGTCAATCCAGACGGTAGGCCGCGAGGAGGGGGCGAAGATGCGGTCGGAGAAAAGACGCATCCTCGACCAGGTGGTGATTGAGAAAAACGGTTTCCCCCTAACCCCCCCCCCCCCCCCCCCCCCCACCACACTCCACATAAAAAAGACTAAAAGACCTCCAAAAACAAACTTTTAGACAGACTAAAAATAACAAAAGGATGAAAGGACACACAGCTACTGGCGAGGCTGACACTCGACGGCACCACCACTCTACTGGTAAATTCCAATTTCATTTGTCTCCTCCTATTTACCCCTACCCCCAAACAAGACTTTATTATTCACTAATCCTTATTTCAGACAGAAGTTGGCACAGTGATGCAGAAGTTAGTAACACTGCTGATAGATAGACACAAAATGCTGGAATAACTCAGTGGTACAGGCAACAACTCTGGAGAGAAGGAAAGGGTGATGTTTGGGGTCGAGACCCTTCTTCAGACCTGAAATGTAACCCTTTCCTTCTCTCCAGAGATGCTGCCTGTCCTGCTGAGTTACTCCAGCATTTTGTATCTATCTTAGGCATAAACCATCATCTGCAGTTCCTTCCTTCACATTAGTAACACTGTGTCCTGGCTCCAGTAACTCAATTCGGACCTTCTGTTTTGTCTATGCGGATTTTTACGGATGTTTTGATTTCCTCCTACAGCTCCCATTTAAGTTAATTGACCACTTCCATCCAGGGATTACAACAGTCCTTCCTGGTGAGATAAACATTCACTTGTACCTCCTCTAACCTCATCTACTGTATTAGTTGCTCTCAAGTGTTCAAGTTCAAGTGTTCAAGTGAGTTTATTGTCATGTGTCCCTGTATAGGACAATGAAATTCTTGCTTTGCTTAAGCACACAGAAAATAGTAGGCATTTACTACAAAACAGATAAATGTGTCCATATACCATGATATAAATATATACACATATGAATAAATAAACTGGTAAAATGCAAATAACAGAAAGTGGTTATTAATAATCAGAGTTTTGTCCAAGCTAGGTTTAATAGTCTGATGGCTGTGGGGAAGTAGCTATTCCTGAACCTGGTTGTTGCAGTCTTCAGGCTCCTGAACCTTCTACCTGAAGGTAACAGGGAGATGAGTGTGTGGCCGGGCTGGTGTGGGTCTTTGATGATACTGCCAGCCTTTTTGAGGCAGCGACTGCGATAAATCCCCTCGATGGAAGGAAGGTCAGAGCCGATGATGGACTGGGCAGTGTTTACTACTTTTTGTAGTCTTTTCCTCTTCAGGGCGCTCAAATTGCCAAACCAAGCCACGATGCAACCGGTCAGCATGCTCTCTACTGTGCACCTGTAGAGGTTAGAGAGTGCCTTGCTAGACAATCCGACTCTCCGTAATCTTCTCAGGAAGTAGAGGCGCTGATGAGCTTTTTTGATAATTGCGTTAGTGTTCTCGGACCAGGAAAGATCTTCAGAGATGTGCACGCCCAGGAATTTGAAGTTCTTGACCCTTTCAACCATCGACCCGTTGATATAAATGGGGCTGTGGGTCCCCCTCCTACTCCTTCCAAAGTCCACAATCAGTTCCTTGGTTTTGCTGGTGTTGAGGGCCAGGTTATTGCGCTTGCACCATATGGACAGTTGCTCGATCTCTCTTCTATATTCTGACTCATCCCCATCAGTGATACGCCCCACAATAGTGGTGTCGTCAGCGAACTTGATGATGGAGTTCGCACTGTGGTTCGCTACGCAGTCATGGGTATAGAGTGAGTACAGCAGGGGGCTGAGCACGCAGCCTTGAGGTGCTCCCGTGCTGATTGTTATCGAGGCTGACACATTTCCACCAATACGAACAGACTGTGGTCTGTGGATGATGAAGTCGAGGATCCAGTTGCAGAGGGATGCGCAGAGACCCAGTTCTGCGAGTTTTGTAACAAGTTTGGAGGGGTTGATTGTGTTAAATGTTGAGCTGTAATCAATGAATAACAGCCTGACATATGAGTTTTTGTTGTCCAAGTGGTCCAGTGCGGAGTGGAGGGCCAGCGAGATCGCATCCACCATCCACCGTTGATCTGTTGTGGCGGTACGCGAACTGCAGTGGGTCCAGGTTTTTGTCGAGGTAGGAGTTGATTTGCTCCATGACCAACCTCTCAAAGCACTTCATCACCACTGGCGTTAGTGCCACTGGTCAATAGTCATTGAGGCACGTCACCTTACTCTTCTTGGGCACCGGTATGATTGATGCCCTTTTAAAGCAGGTGGGGACCTCAGACCTCAGAAGTGAGAGGTTGAAAATGTCCGTAAAAACTCCCGCCAGTTGGTCCGCACAGGTTTTTAGAACACGACCGGGTATACCATCAGGACCAGGTGCTTTTCGGGGGTTCACCCCTCTGAAGGATTTCCTGACATCGGCCTCTGTGACTGAGACTGAAATGCCATCACAGCGAATGGGGGATCGGGAAGGCACATCAGTATTCTCCCTGTCAAAGCGTGCGTAAAACGCATTGAGCTCGTCAGGGAGTGATGTTTTACCGACATTCGAGCTGCCTCCTGGTTTCGCCTTGTAGGAGGTGATTGCATTCAGGCCCCGCCACAGCTGCCGAACATCTGTCTCGTCCTCCAGTTTGGAGCAGAAGTCCCTTTTGTTTTTTTTGATGGCCTTACCAAGGTCGTATCTGGTCTTCAGGTAGGCCACTGTATCATTGGAGGTGAATGCCCTGTGTCTGGACTTCAGGAGACTGTGGATCTCAAAGTTCATCCAAGGTTTCTGATTGGGAAACACTCGGAAGGTTTTTGTAGGGATGCAGTCCTCCACACATTTATTTATGAAGTCTGTAACGACTGTGGCGTATTCGTTCAAGTCCGTTGCCGAGTCCTTGAACATTGCCCAGTCTACAGACTCCAAACAGTCCTGGAGTTGTTCTTCTGCCCCCCCCTCAACCAGCTCTGTACTGTCCTCACCTCTGGGGGTGTGCTCTTTATTTGCTGCCTGTAGGCAGGAAGAAGCAGCACCGCGGTATGGTCGGATTTACCGAAGTGAGGGCGAGGGATAGAACGATAGGCATTCTTGATGGTGGTGTAGCAGTGGTCGAGGGTGTTTGGTCCTCTGGTGCAGCAGGAGACATGTTGGTGGAAGTTGGGGAGTGATTTCTTGAGGTTCGCCTTATTGAAGTCCCCAGCAATGGTGGTAAATGCCTCGGGGTAAGACGTCTGGTGTTTGTTGACCACGGCGTGCAGCTCCTCCAGTGCCAGACGGACGTACGCCTGGAGTTGGATGTAGACCGCGGTCAGGATGATGGAGGTGAATTCTCTTGGGAGGTAGAAGGGACGGCACTTCACCACCAGGTGTTCCAGGTGTGGAGAGCAGGAGTTGGACAGGACTGCCACGTCTGAGCACCACGCAGAGTTGACCATGAGGCAGACGCCCCCTCCTCTCCCTTTCCCAGATGCCAGTGTACGGCCCATGCGGTGGATGGAGAAACCTTCAGGCTGGACCGCTGTCTGGGGAGCTGGGGGTGAGCCATGTCTCTGTGAAACAGAACACAGAGCATTCCCTCAGCTCCCTTTGATAAAGCAGTCTTGCCCTTAAGTCCTCCACTTTGTTTAAGGGACTGTATGTTGGCCAGTAGGATAGTAGGGAGAGGGGGCCGAAGGCCCCTGCGCTTCATTCTGACCCGAAGTCCTGCCCGACGGCCACGTTTCCGGACACAATGGAGGCTTCCCCTTTGTTTCCAGGTACTGTACTTGTGTAGACCATAGGACTATTTTGCCAAACACTTGACTTAGTCCACTAGACCTGCTGGATCTCCCCGTTGCTAACCATTTGGACTCCATTTCCCATTCGCATACTGATCTTTCCATTTTCTGCCTCCTCCGTTGTAGGAGGGGACCTCACGCAAACTGGATTATCAACACCTCACATTTTGCTTTATAGCACAATGGTATAAACATTGAATTTTCCAATTTTAAGCAACTAACCTTCAAACTGACCCTTCCTTTTCCCCCTTTCTTCCCCACCTAGATGGGCATCCATTTCCCCCTTTCCACTTCCCTGCATCCCCTTTCACTTAAGGGCCTGTCCCACTGTACGAGGTAATTCAAGAGTTCTCCCCTGATTCGAGCGCGTGTAATGTACGTAGCGGGTACGTGGGAACTCGTGGATGTCACGTAGCAGCTCGTATGAGTAACGGTAGGAACTCGGGATATCCGGTAAACTCGTGACGTTTTTTTCAACACTGTGAAAAATGTCCATGAGTAAAAAAAACTTGTGATGAAAAGAATTGTTACTTTTTACTCGTACGAGCCCCTGCGTACCTGCTACGTACATTACACGAGCTCGAATCGGGGGAGAGCTCGGGAGAACTTGAATTACCTCGCACAGTGAGACAGGCCCTTTATTCCTTCACATTTCATGCCTCTTCTATCCATACCTCACGATTCCACATGTTTTGTCTTTTTAGCTCTGACCTTAGTCCAACCATCTGGCATTGTCCCACCACCACCTCTCTTCCAGATTTACTGCCTAACATGCTGAGGTACCACTACAATGAGAGTCTTTTTTAGTAAACCAGCATCTGCAATTCCTTGTATCAATATCTGCAATGTTTGGTCTCCTGGAGAAACTAGATTCTGATATTGGTCTATTGTTTGGATTATCATATTGCTTCTTTCCATCGGAAGCCAATGTCCTTCTACCATCGCCCACTCCTAATGGGGACAGCAGTTATTGGATAAGGTGCCTATGTAGTCCTTGTTGTAAACTGGCATAATTCCTGATTATGTACAAGGTCAACCTGACTCCACCACTGGTGTTAAACCTTTTTTTTGATGTGAAGAAATTGGGAGCCCATAACTCCTTGATGAAATCTTACAGAGCAGTTTACATTATCATTTTTGGACCAAAGTCTTAGTTTATGTGATTTTGGGACAGGATTTTTTGGGCTCTTTTTTTTAAAGAGTCAAGGCTGCATCTAAGCCACAATAATTTTCTTTCAGTTTACAGCAGGATGTTCTCATTTATGTGAAAAACTGAAAGGTACCTCTGGAAAAGTATTTTCTGCATTCTGCATGGAATATTTGAAAATACGTAACTTTTATGTAGGGGTTGACTCCACTAATGTGTGCTTTACACGTTCACACCTTTTGCTTTGCAAACATTTGGTTCCTACTGAAGTCTGGGGTGAAGAATGAAACACAGTGTACCTCAAACAAAAAATAAAACACTTCGTAGGTGTTAGCGTTGGCTCAGCAGCACCATTCTCATCTCATGGTCGGAAGGATGATGGCATCTAGTCCACTCTAACACTCATGTGCCACATAATCTACTCTGCACTTTGCCTGTATCTGCAACACTTCATTTACAAACTCCCAATAGATAAGAGATCCCAAAAGACTTTAAAGTAACAAGAGGGAGATTTTAAATTGAATATGAAACCCGCTGCAGTGGAAGGTAGTAGTAAAACAAACAAAAATCAAAGCAAAGATGAGAATATTAAATGCAAACTTACCTAGCAAAATAAACATAAAACCAACTCCCATAGAAAGTAGAATCAAGAAATAACAAATTTAAAGGTCAAAGTGGATTGTTAGCCACATTGTCATGTTTATCGTGTGCAAAAAGGGAAGATTGCCTTCACATAATTTTCAGATCAGAATGCAATGCCAATACAAGATTATTGAGGCAGGAGCACAGCACAAAAGGCAGCAAACTTTTGCTCTACCTTAGGAGGAATTGATATTTGTTAGATATCCCCTGCCCCTCCCCCCACCATCAGCCCCCATCATCCCCCCCCCCCCCCCCCCCTCTCTCCCACACACACATGGTAGGTGCTTGTGTGCCACAGAACAAAGCAATAGTATATTTCCTTTGGACAATTAACACATTTGTTGATGTACGCACATTGATTATTCCTTATTGATTAATTACAAGCTCACTGATTAAAGAACTTTAGTGCTTGTTCCTAAGTCAATAAATAAGATGCTCACGTTTCTGTGCTGGGCAGTTTTGAAAAGAAATGAAGCCGTGGCTTATCAGAGAGTGTGCTGGGCTACCAGTGGAACAGTCCGGCACAGCCATGGCTGTGTTAATGGTCTTATCAGCAGATCAGATAGAATGTACCTCCACCACCAAAGGCTGTAAGGCGAAAGTACTCTCATTGAACGTACTGTGACTTTTTCAGGCATGAATATTTAATTTTTAATTGATGCAACTAAGAGCTATTTGGAAAAAAATCTTGTTTTCCTTTCGCTGATAAAACTGTGATGGGCCATAAATGTCAACCTAATCAAAGATTCAGAATGTACATTTTATTTCATGTTGTTTTATGAATGTCATACATGGCTTTCAAAGTGCTTCTATAAACTACTGATCAACCCATTTGGATGGAAAAAGGCCAGAAGATTAAAAGCACAGGCAGGAACCAGGGTGTCAAACAAAAGTTTTTATGATTGCATGAAAGGGAAAACATACAAAATAAATAATTAATGTAAACTATCAACTGGTCTGTCATTATTATCACCAATGCTTTTGATTTAGTTGCACTTTATAGAGACTGAAAATAAATAAATCTCCTGTGCTTTTTGTTTAATAACCCAATACACAATTTTGCAAAACATAATAAAATTGAAGAAATACACCTGAAGGGAGCCCAGAATAAAAACATAAAAATTCAAGCCCTGTGAATGTTTAAGTGGGACTAATGTGCCTCTCTCTATTTAACCCTATTGTGAAGTTTTCTTGGATGTGGGGGGAAGGGTGTCCTTTGGGATTCCAGGGAACTGTGCTAAATAACTAACAGCTAACTGTTGTGGGTGGGGGGAGACGGTCACTCTCCTTCTCTACTCCTCCAGCACCTCCCCTTCCCCTCATTTATAGCAGTCTTTTCTTTCACACGCTCTCAGGTTACTGGTGCTTAAAGTCTTAAAAAACTCAATTTTTTTTTCTGTCCTTGTCCCAGCCTCCTGCTTTTAAGAGCCACCCAGCTCCGGTGATTGGATTGGGTAAGCTGTCTTGTGCCGACTGTTTGAGGACGTGTTTCAACAGATGGTTGGGGTTAGAGTGTGTCATCACATCTGAGTGGGGGCTAGAGAAGGAAGGCTGTACAGTAGGAACTGTGTGGTCCCTGTGAGAGTGTACTGCGTTTGGAAAGCAGATTCTTTCAGGAAGATCACTTCAGCAAGGCATAGAAGACCACAATCTCTCAGGTATAGGAAAATGCATTTTGTTTTTAACAGGGAGAGTTTTTTAAATGTTTGGAATGTAACTAATATAAAACTGTTTCTCCTTCCTGTCAATTACCACTGCTTGGCTGAAATATGTAAGTCTTTCCTACATGTTTGAGTATTATAGATGATTAATCCTTTTTTTTTTGTCATTTTAAGTTTTGTAATAAAGAGACCTGTGATTCTAACAAATCGCCTCAGTCTCAGTGAGGGCAGACTTGGTTAAGCTATGGTGGGAAAGTAAGAGCTCAGGAGGTTAGGAGCCTCGGTCTTCAATCAGCCTTGTTTCTAGTGATACCACTTATGGGAATCACAAAGGCAGCAATATGCGTTCCTGATGGAACTGCAGCAAACACAGTCTGCTTCATTTTCTGACGCTTGCTGATTTCTAACCATCTACTACACACAGACACTGGTAAATTAACAGGCATGTTTTATATGTAACTAATTGAATTATCAGCAACAGGGTAAAACCAATTTATAACCATGCTCCTTTATATACTTTATGTTCTTGGTATTCAGTAAAGTATTTGTTTAAAAGATTATAGCATATAAAAGTTGATGTTATTTTTCTAACTCTAAGAATGCTATGAATTATAGCAACACACAATATGTTTCTAATTACAATTGCACCCGCTACAGCAAAAACATTTTGGGCACACTTTTCTTATTTTCTAACCCTTGCTATGAAAGAAGTAACCTTGGACATGTTCCAATATTAACAAACATTTTTTAATTAAGAGTTTGAGAGTGTTGCGATAATTCTTTGGCTTTCTCTGTTACTTCCGTTTTTTTTCCATTGACCAATTGTACAGATCTTAAGTGTAGGGCCAGTGCAAAAGTGAGTTTTATACAGACTTTTTGCCTGTGGTTTATATGCAATCTGTTTTGTTGTGAATAATGCTTACGTGTATCTTTTGGAACGACAAGTGTACTAGGGATACTTTCTGGGGAAGTTGGGCATCTCTCTTAGGTAACAGCAAATCTGTGGAAGCTGATTGATGAATAATTCAGAAATATTAGCTGTATGCACCTGGAGCCCTGCACCAAAAACTTAGAGAAAGGCAATAACACATAGGATTACAGAACGAGAAAAAAAATGATGAATCATCAGTATTAATAGACATTGTGGAAATAATGATAAAATGTTATGGAAGAACCAAGGAAATGCATTGTCATTCAAAAAGCAGACATTGTCACTCCGCATGCTTTGTGTTAAAGGTGCTTTTGTTCAAGATTTGCACTCTCGAGCACAGGTTGCTCTCAACCAACAAGTAAAATGTAAATTGCCACAACTTGTTAGCAGCATGAAAAATCGGTGGAAAAAACCTTGTTTTCCTGACAGCCAGTCTTAGCATGTGCCAACGGTCTTTCCGTTTGAGTTCCAGTTGGTCGCACAAGATCCATACTTCAGGAATCTGGCATGGGACTCATGCGGGTCGCACGCAAGAAAAAATATTCTTTAAGTTTGTTGAGCCTTTCGTTTTGTGCACCATAAACTCTGCACAGCTGCATCAATGTCCTAGCAAGAGGAGCTCTGATGTTATAAGGCAAATTGAATGTACGTGTATCTATATATCACAGAAGAAAAAAAATCAATTTTGGGGCAACACCTTATAAAACTATGCAATAAGGTTTTTATTGCTTTATTTATTATCCATCTGCTTTGCCCATGATAGATCTATGGACATAATTTCTGCATCCTGTTGTATAAAGCTCAAATGGCTATCATCAGATATAAAGCGGTTTTGGAAGAACAAAATCTACAAATGCCCCAGATTTTATTGATAGTTTACTGCCAATGCTTATGTGTCAATTGGCTTCCTACTGACAATATTGTATGAGATGGCAGGGAGATCATTGCGCTTAACCTCTTAGGTCTGCAGTTCCATTGATCCTGTAATGAACTGAATCCTAGAAGTTAAGGAACGCAAGGTTCTTTGCAGTTTCCTGATTTAGTCTTCAACATAAAGCTGACTCTTTATTTTCAAGTCTAAAAATGAGTCTGAGCTAGTTTTTCTGCCAAGTATCAGGACTCAGCAGGTCTGTGCATTAATCTTGCCATTTTTAGCAGTCGACAGGAACCCCTCTAAGGATGATATTAGGTTGAAAAAAACAAGGATGATATTAGGTGAATTTTCCAGAATGCAGCGAGTGTCTGCTTTTCTTTCATAAAGTCGTGTGTTTAGCATTGATTCAATTATTATTTTTTTAAATGTGCACAGCAACTTGGAATTTCTAAGCCTTAGTGTCTCCCTCATTAATGACCTGCACTTTTTTTTCATTTTCCTCGTATCCATATCACATGTGCTGCATTAAAACCAGCTGCTTAATGTATTTAACAGATTTGGCTATCAGGATTCTGAGGAACTAAACTAACCAGGAATTTGATCTAATCATACAAGTTTTTTTAAGTGTTCAGCGTAGAACTTGGGTGACATTCACGAGTAACATGAGTGGAAAAGTATAGTTGAAGTTTAATATTGTATTTTACAGTATACTACCAATAATAAATGGAACCTGTTAATGCGTTGATAACTGTAGTTAAGAAATAATCAAAAGATTAAACTTGTTAGCAACTGAAGGAGTCATTCAATAGTTCATGCATCAAACCTGAAAAGATGGCATGTTATGCTAATGTTAGTGTGATGTTAAGGTATGTACCTCCATTATCACTGGGTCCAATTGCAAACACTATCTTTGTTATAATAAGGTGGCTGCATGTTTGTAATTCACTTTATTCAATTTGTATAATCTGTTCATTTGAAGTTTCAGCTCCTGCCATGTAAAAGGCCATGAAATGTCCTGCTTTATTCCAAACTACTCATTAAAGCAAAATTAGATTATAACTACTAACTGATCTTGATCAATGTAATTCACTTAACTGAAATTGAATTATTTCTTGAAATGACTGGAAATTCCAGGATTTTCCAAGATTGGTCTTCAATTGACCTGAAAAAGTGACAGAGGTCCGGCTATTAAATCATTGCAGCCAGTATGTTGAAACTTGTTGCAAGGTATTGCTGGTTAAGAAGTTCAGGATTTTGAACTGGCAACAGTGATAGTACAGTGTAGGAAGGAACTGCAGATGCTGGTTTAAACTAAAGATAGACACAAAATACTGGACATGCAGCATCTCTGGAGAGAAGGAATGGGTGACGTTTTGGGTTGAGACCCTTCTTCAGACTTGGGTAGCACAGTTTAGTACAGTGATTGGTGTACAAGTCAATATGGTATGTTACCTGCGAGTTGTTAGAGTTTCTAAACCTTGTTGCCTTTTGCCTTAGTCACGGATTTTGGAAGTGCTGTTAAAATTCACCCCTGTTCTGGTAGGCCTATAAACTAATTCAACCTTATTTTTCCGAGAAAGGAACAAGAGCTTATACTAGAATGTGGAACTAATCCTGTGCTACATTTTTCGTGATCCATTACAAACACTGTGACACAATAGTGCTTACATCCACAAAAGGGAGGCAAGTGACTTTCCGCAGGAAGTGTTGACAACTGATAATATTCCTGGAAATTTATTACGTTATGAGCACAAAACCAGTGACAACAACATTCTGTTGAATTGTGCCTTTAATGCAAAAGGAAATTTCACAACAGCTTGGGGGAGAATGAATATCAAAATAAAGAAGACATGTTAAAAAAGATGTGGAAAGCATTGTTTTGTGAGTGCTGAAAGATAGATTGAGAAATAATGTGCTCTGGGGAATCAAGATGCTTGAGAATGCACAGAAAGCCAGGGATAGGTAAACAGAGGTATGCGTAGAGGTGGGGAGGATGGGGAAGTGGGAGTGAGGGGTGGGAAATGGGAGTGATTTGATGTTACAGATATGAACAGAGCTGAGTATATTTGAAATCCAGAATAAGCATTGTCCATTTGAAGCATTGAGTGAACTCAAACTGGCGAACACAAACATCAGCAAGGTTAGAAGTATTGGGTAATCTGGAGTCTCAAGTGGGATAGGTGGGAGGGTGGTGCGTTTTGAATGAGCTAAGGACCACTTTGCATGAAAGTGGACTGATTAGGAGTAAAATTAAGTAGTTATAACTATAGATGACAAAAGCGAAAATGAAGGTTCCAGAGACAGATAGCCTAAAGTAGGGTGAGGGGGGCAGATTTAGAAATAAAAGGTGTACAGAGTTAAACCTTCAACTAAAAGTAGAACAGGATGCCAAGGTTCAGTAGGGTTTGGAAATCATCAGAAAACTATTGTGGCAGCAACTATACGTGATTTGGGGCCAAGGCAAACTTGGCACAACTTGTCATGCTGCTGCCTCATAGCTCCAGCAACTTGGGTTGCTAATACTAATTTGGGTTTCCTCATCTCTGGTACTGTTTGTATGAATCTTGCACGTTCTCCCTCTGATTTGCAGTTTTCTCCCACATCCTAAAAATGTGCAAGCTAGTAGCTTAATTGACTGCTGTAAATTGCCCTAGAGAGGTAAAATATTCCCTTGAATGGAGAATTGATGTAAATGTGAAAAGAATAAAGTGGTATTAGTGTAGAATTAGTTAAAATGAATGCTTGGTGTTCAGGCTAGTTTCCATGGATGTATAACACAATAACTCTGAATGATGTCTTTGAAGAAACCAATGTTTACAAAGAGATTTAAGCTTCCCCGATACTCCATTTCATCAAATAACTTGACATTGTAGAAGAAGAGGAATCTGGTTAAGGTGCAGAGATTGAACTAATCTGTCAGCACTATTTGGAAGCTAATCTGTGCCTGTGAAAAATACTCTCTATGACTTGGGCAGGTTGGGCAAGGATAGATCCTGGTAGGACTCCAGCAGTAACATTGCACGGACTGCAAGACAAACAATTGCAGGTGATAGTCTAGTTGTCATCATTTGAGAAGCTATAGGAACAAACGACAATAATCTCAGAAACAAAGCTTTGGATGACACTAGTTTAATCAACCATGCCAAAGGCTGCAAGCAGGTCAATAAAGAAGAGGGATGATAATGACCAAGGCCAGATGGACAGATGAGGCCTCTTTTGAAATTGATTCGAAATCCTTTGCTGCTTCAAGAAACTCAGACATAAAGCCGTGGGAACATAGCAGGCGGCCAATTTTCAAGGGATTTGGAGGGAATGGAGGATAGAGGTAGTTTGGTAATAGATAATTTAAATGCTAGCCTCTTATGGGTGGGACATTTTAAAGATGGGGAAGTATGAGTTTTGACAGAACGTGAGAAAGCATGATTTATAATATCTAGCAGCATGTGTGACTGGAGGGAATGGTGGGTGAAGAGTACTTAAATGAGAATGGAACAAGTTAGCACAATGCCACTCTCATCACATGCTACACTCAGAGACCCTGTGAAGAGTGTAGAACCTGGAGCACAGGGAACCTGGGCAAAGGCTGATGTTGGGAGAAAGGGGAAGCAGAGAGGCAGCTGATCAGAGGAAGGTCATCTAAACAAAAAATTAAACCTGGACGGTTCTTATGGTTGTATGCAGGGCAAGGGAACCATTTTAGATATGTTTAAGAATGATGGAACTGATGATATTGTTTTCTTTAAAGATTCTGCTCAAGCAGAATGCTTGCTTTCATCAACAAAATAATCCTCGGTAGGAAGGGGATACCCTTGTTTTTGTTTAGGATTCAAAAATATACTGAAGATAGACACAAAATGCTGGAGTAACTCAACGGAACAAGCAGCTTCTATGGAGGGAAGGAAAAGGGTCCTTTTGGGTCGAGACCATTCTGATGTTTTAACAATATATTGTTTTCTTGCTTCTGTTTTTTGCTGGATCCTGCATAAAATAACAAGATATGGATCAATATTTCTCATCTATATTTATCAAGGTGAAACAGGGAAGCTACAGAATTCTGGGCAGAATGATGTCCTGAAACATATCAATGTTATGAAAGATGGGTTGTTGGTGGTCTGGACAAGGGTGGATTAATTCCCAGGACCTGAGCCAGAGTGCCATGGGGGGGATGTTAAGGGAAGCAAGAGAGGATACTGCTGGAGCCCTGGCAGAGATTTCCGTATCCTCCTTAGCCATGGGTGAGGTACAGAAGACTAGAAGGTGGCCAATGTCATGCCTTTATTCAAAAGGGGTACAGGTTAAAGCAAGCAAACCACAGGTCAGTGAGTTGAGTTACGCCAGCATTCTGTGTCTACCAGCCTGACATCAGTGGTGGATATGTTACTGGAAGAGATTCTGAGAAGCAGGATTGATCTACATTTAGAAAGGCAAGGACAGATTAAAGATAGCCAGCATGGCTTAGTACAAGTAAAATCATGTCTCATGAAATTAATTGATTTTCTGAAGTGACCAACAGGCTTGACTAAGCATGATGGTAGACATTGACTACATGGACTTTAGCAAAGCCTTTGATAAGGTCCCACATGGTAGACGGGTTCAGAAGATAGGATTACATGGTTATCCAGGGCGAGCTGGCCAATTGGATACAAAACCGGCTTGGTGGTAAGAGGCAGAAGGTCATAGAAACATCGAAAAATAGGTGCAGGAGTAGGCCATTCGGCACTTCGAGCCAGCACCGCCATTCAATATGATCATGGCTGATCATCTAAAATCTAAATCTAACTTAAACACATCCAGTGAAATGGCCTCCACTTCCTTCTGTGGCAGAGAATTCCACAGATTCACAACTCTTTGGGTGAAATTTATTTTCCTCATCTCAGTCCCAAATGACCTATTGCTTATTCTTAAACTGTGACCCCTGGTTCTGGACTCCACCAACATTGAGAACAATTTTCCTGCATCTAGCCTGTCCAATCCTTTAAGAATTTTATATGTTTCTATAAGATTTCCTCTCATCCTAAATTCTAGTGAATACAAGCCCAGTCGACCCATTCTTTCATCATTCCGCCATCCCAGGAATTAACCTGGTGAACCTATGCTGCACTCCTTCAATAGCAATAATGTCCTTCCTCAAATTAGGAAACCAAAATTGCACACAATACTCCAGGTGTGGTCTCACCAGGACCCTGTACAATTGCAGTAGGACCTCCTTGCTCCTAAACTCAAGTCCTCTCACCAAAGTGGATAACATCACATTTTTCCACATTATACTGCATCTGCCATGCATCTGCCCACTCACCCAACCTATCCAAGTCACCCTGCAGCCTCATAGCATCCTCATCGCAACTCACACTACCACCCAGCTTTGTATCATCCGCAAACTTGGAGATAGAACATAGAAACATAGAAATTAGGTGCAGGAGTAGGCCATTCGGCCCTTCGAGCCTGCACCGCCATTCAATATGATCATGGCCGATCATCCCGTTCCTGCCTTCTCTCCATACCCCCTGATCCCCTTAGCCACAAGGGCCACATCTAACTCCCTCTTAAATATAGCCAATGAACTGGCCTCAACTACCCTCTGTGGCAGAGAGTTCCAGAGATTCACCACTCTCTGTGTGAAAAAAGTTCTTCTCATCTCGGTTTTAAAGGATTTCCCCCTTATCCTTAAACTGTGACCCCTTGTCCTGGACTTCCCCAACATCGGGAACAATCTTCCTGCATCTAGCCTGTCCAACCCCTTAAGAATTTTGTAAGTTTCTATAAGGTCCCCTCTCAATCTCCTAAATTCTAGAGAGTATAAACCAAGTCTATCCAGTCTTTCTTCACAAGACAGTCCTGACATCCCAGGAATCAGTCTGGTGAACCGTCTCTGCACTCCCACGTTTAATTCCCTCATCTAAATTGTTAATATATATTGTAAATAACAGGGGTCCCAGCACCGAGCCTTGTAGCATGCCACTAGTCACTGCAAGTATCGGGTTCATCCATTTGGAGGCCAGTGACCAGTGGTGTGCCACTGTGATTGGTGCTGGGTCCCCCACTGTTTGTCATGTATTTTAACAGTTTAGATAGGAATGTAGATGGCATGATTAGTAGGTTTGTGGTTGACTTCAAGATCGGTGGTGTAGTGGATTGTGAATAAGCTTGTCTAAGGTTGCAACAAGATCCAGATCAACTGGGAAAGTGAACAAAGATATGGCAGGTGCAATTGAACTTAGACAAGAGCAAATGGATGCATTTTTGGAATTAAACAAGGGCAGGATTTGCATTTTAAGTGACAGAACACTAGGGAGTGTGATGGAGACCTAGAGGTACAAATATCTCATTCCCAGAAAGTGGTGACACTAGTAGACAAAGTGGTGAAGAATCACATGGTACGCTTGTCTTCATGGGGTGGGACATTAAGTATAAGAGTTGGAATGTCATGTTACTGTTGCACGGGACTTTGGTGAGACTGCACCTGGAATATTGTGTGCAGTTCTGGTCTCCATGCTGCAGGAATGATGAGAGAGGGAGTGCATAATAGAATCTCATGTTGCTGTGGCAAGATGGCTTAGGTAAAGAGAGACTGAATAGGCTGGGGCTTTTCCCCTGAAGCGAAGGACGCTGAGGGAAGATTTTATTGAGGTTTATATCGTGATGAGGGGCATAGGTAGATGGTCAATCTTTCTCTCAGGGTGGATGAGTCAAGTCAAGTTTATTTGTCACATACACATACGAGATGTGCAGTGAAATGAAAGTGGCAATGCTCGCGGACTTTTGTGCAAAAGACAAACAACAAAACAACCAAACAAATTATAAACACAATCATAACACACATATTATTTTACATAATAAATAATGGAAGGAAAAACGTTCTGTAGAGTTAGTCCCTGGTGAGATAGGCGTTTACAGTCCGAATTGCCTCTGGGAAGAAACTCCTTCTCAACCTCTCCGTTCTTACCGCATGGCAATGGAGGCGTTTGCCTGACCACAGCAGCTGGAACAGTCCATTGCATGGGTGGAAGGGGTCTCCCATGATTTTGTTTGCTCTGGAGTTGCACCTCCTGTTGTATAGTTCCTGCAGGGGGGTGAGTGAAGTTCCCATAGTGCGTTCGGCTGAACGCACTACTCTATGCAGAGCCTTCTTGTCCTTGGCAGAGCAATTCCCAAACCAGATGGTAATGTTCCCGGACAAGATGCGTTCCACCGCCGCTGCGTAGAAGCACTGGAGGATCCTCGGAGACACTCTGAATTTCCTCAATTGCCTGAGGTGGTAAAGGCGCTGCCTTGCCTTACTCACGAGTGCTGAGGCCTGTGATGCCCATGTCATATCCTCAGAGATGTGGACTCCCAGATATATAAAACAGTTCACCCTATCCACAGGATCCTCATTTATCCTCAATGGAGTGTACGTCCTCGGATGATGTGCCCTCCTAAAGTCCATGATCAGCTCCTTCGTTTTTTTGATGTTCAAGAGGAGGCTGTTATCCTGGCACCAGAGTGCGAGATCAGCCACCTCCTCCAGGTAGGCCTTCTCATCATTGTCTGAGATCAGGCCCACCACCACAGTGTCATCAGCAAACTTAATTATTGAATTGGAGCTGAACCTAGCCACACAGTCATGTGTGTACAGGGAGTACAATAGGGGGCTGAGGACGCAACCCTGGGGCGATCCTGTGCTCAGGGTGAGGGACTTCAATGTATTCCCTCCCATCTTGACTACCTGGGGCCTGGCGGTGAGAAAGTCCAGGACCCAGGCACACAGGGAGGTGTTGAGCCCCAATTCCATTAGCTTCCCGGCCAGTCGTCATTCAGACAGGCTGGGGAGGCATTTTTTGGTACCGGTACAATGATGGATTTTTTGAAGCAGGCAGGGACCACAGACTTGTCCAGGGAGAGGTTGAATAATGTAGTGAGCACTGGAGCTAGCTGCGTAGCACAGGACTTGAGTACTCGCCCCGAGATGCCATCGGGGCCTGCAGCTTTTCTCGTGTTCACCCGTGTCAGTGCCCTCCTCACGTCGTGCTCGGACAGCGAGAATGTGTGCACATTCCTCCCTTCAGCTTCGGTAGTCAGCCCGCTGGCGGTATTGGCGGGTAGAACGGAACAGCTTTTAAGATGAGAGGAGACATGAGAGGCAAGTTTTTCTCACAGAGGTTGGTGGTTATATACTACAAGCTGTCAGAGAGGCGGTAGAGGTGTGTACAAGTACAATGCTTCAAAGACATTTGAATCAGTTCATGTATAGGAAAGGTTGAGAGGGATATGGGTCAAATATATGCAAATGGAACAAGGTGAGGAAGGCACCTTAGTCAGCATGGACAAGTTGGGCCGCAGGGTTTTAACTTCCAATGAAACTGACTCTTTGTATAGCTGTTTTTATATTGATGCTGTTTTTGCCTGAATCTCTAAGTCCCAGATTTATGAATCGTACTACTAGGTCTGGCTCCATTGTCTAGGCAACAGACCTATGGACGCAGTTCCTTGTGGATTTACAGGTGAACCATTCACTTTTGTGGGCTCTAATTTGTACATTTTATATACTCCCAACTTTAAGACTCGGAGAGTCATAAGGTACGCCCTTCGGTCCAACTCATCCATGCCAATCAGATTTGTATCTGAACAAGTCTCATTTGCCTGATTTCTTTTCTACCAAGGTCGGAGTTGAATGTTGGTAAAGCAGCTGTGTTTGGGTGTTCTGAAATCCAATTTAAAACAGCAATATGAAGGTAAACTTATATTCAGCTGGTGGGGTGCAGATTTGTAAGAGTTGACATTGTGCTTGTGTACAGACTGTAGGCATTCATGGTACGGAGAGAGCTATCAGTTACATCAAAATATTCGCAGGAGCTGATCCAACTGCACCTGCAAAATGGCAAAACAATGGTGACAATTAAAAAAGATGCTGGCATCTTTCAGCATAATACAAAAAAGATGCATCTCAGCACTCCATTAGATGAATTGAAAATTAAAAAAAAAGGCTTGTTCAGTCTTTAGATGGTTTTCATGTTCTCAAGATCATTGAGTACAGAAGTTGTGACGTTATGCTACAGTTGTACAAGTTGTTGGTGAGGCTGCATTTAGAGTGTTATGTTCAGGTTTTGTTACCTTGCTGTAGGAAGGATGTGATTCAGCTGGAAGGAGTGCAGAGGTGTATGAGGATGATACCAGGACTCGAGAGCCAGAGCTCTATGGTAAGGTTGAGCAGGCTAGAATTTTATTCCTTGGAGTGCAGGAGACTGAGGGGTGATCTTATAAATGTGTACACAATCATGAGATGAACATTTGGGGTGAATGCACAGAGGGTACGGGAATAAAGACCAAAAGACACATCTTTGTGAGAAGGGCATACGAGCCTGAGAGGCAACTTTTTTTCATTCACACGATGGTAGGTATATGGAACATGTTTCCAGAGGAGATGACTGAGGCAGATAATATAACAACAAATAAAAATCATTTGAGCAGGTACATGGAGTGGAAAATGTTTAGAAACATAGAAATTAGGTGCAGGAGAAGGCCATTCGGCCCTTCGAGCCTGCACCGCCATTCAATATGATCATGGCTGATCATCAAACTCAGTATCCCGTACCTGCCTTCTCTCCATACCCTCAGATCCCCTTAGCCACAAGGGCCACATCTAACTCCCTCTTAAATATAGCCAAAGAACTGACCTTGACTACCCTCTGTGGCAGAGAGTTCCAGAGATTCACCACTCTCTGTGTGAAAAAAGTTCTTCTCATCTCGGTTTTAAAGGATTTCCTCCTTATCCTTAAGCTGTGACCCCTAGTCCTCGACTTCCCCAACATATGGAGCAATCTTCCTGCATCTAGCCTGTCCAACCCCTTAAGAATTTTGTAAGTTTCTATAAGATCCCCTCTCAATCTCCTAAATTCTAGAGAGTATAAACCAAGTCTATCCAGTCTTTCTTCATAAGACAGTCCTGACATCCCAGGAATCAGTGTGGTGAACCTTCTCTGCACTCCCTCTAAGGCAATAATGTCCTTCCTCAGATTTGGAGACCAAAACTGTATGCAATACTCCAGGTGTGGTCTCACCAAGACCCTGTACAACTGCAGTAGAACCTCCCTGCTCCTATACTCAAATCCTTTTGCTATGAAAGCTAACATACTATTCGCATTCTTCACTGCCTGCTGCACCTGCATGCCTACTTTCAATGACTGGTGTACCATGACACCCAGGTCTCGCTGCATCTCCCCTTTTCCTAGTCGGCCACCATTTAGATAAAAGTCTGCTTTCCTGTTTTTGCCACCAAAATGGATAACCTCACTTTTATCCACATTATACTACATCTGCCAAACATTTGCCCACTCACCCAGCCTATCCAAGTCACCTTGCAGTCTCCTAGCATCCTCCTCACAGCTAACACTGCCCCCCAGCTTAGTGTCATCCGCAAACTTGGAGATGTTGCCTTCAATTCCTTCATCCAGATCATTAATATATATTGTAAATAGCTGGGGTCCCAGCACTGAGCCTTGCGGTACCCCACTAGTCACTGCCTGCCATTGTGAAAAGGACTCGTTTACTCCTACTCTATGCTTCCTGTTTGCCAGCCAGTTCTCTGTCCACATCAATACTGAACCCCCAATGCCGTGTGCTTTAAGTTTGCATACTAATCTCTTATGTGGGACCTTGTCAAAAGCCTTCTGGAAGTCCAGATACACCACATCCACTGGTTCTCCCCTATCCACGCTACTAGTTACATCCTCGAAAAATTCTATAAGATTCGTCAGACATGATTTACCTTTCGTAAATCCATGCTGACTTTGTCCAATGATTTCACCACTTTCCAAATGTGCTGCTATCCCATCTTTAATAACTGACTCTAGCAGTTTACCCACTATCGATGTTAGACTAACTGGTCTGTAATTCCCCGTTTTCTCTCTCCCTCCCTTCTTAAAAAGTGGGGTTACGTTTGCTACCCGCCAATCCTCTGGAACTACTCCAGAATCTAAAGAGTTTTGAAAGATTATTACTAATGCATCCACTATTTCTGGAGCTACTTCCTTAAGTACTCTGGGATGCAGCCTATCTGGCCCTGGGGATTTATCGGCCTTTAATCCATTCAATTTACCCAACACCACTTCCCGACTAACCTGGATTTCACTCAATTCCTCCAACTCCTTTGACCCGCGGTCCCCTGCTATTTCTGGCAGATTATTTATGTCTTCCTTAGTGAAGACGGAACCAAAGTAGTTATTCAATTGGTCCGCCATATCCTTGTTCCCCATGATCAACTCACCTGTTTCTGACTGCAAGGGACCTACATTTGTTTTAACTAATCTCTTTCTTTTCACATATCTATAAAAACTTTTGCAGTCAGTTTTTATGTTCCCTGCCAGTTTTCTTTCATAATCTATTTTTCCTTTCCTAATTAAGCCCTTTGTCCTCCTCTGCTGGTCTCTGAATTTCTCCCAGTCCTCCGGTATGCTGCTTTTTCTGGCTAATTTGTACGCATCATCCTTCGCTTTGATACTATCCCTGATTTCCCTTGTTATCCACGGATGCACTACCTTCTCTGATTTTTTTTTTTTGCCAAACTGGAACGAAAATTTTTTGTAGTTCATCCATGCAGTCTTTAAATGTCTTCCATTGCATATCCACCGTCAACCCTTTTAGAATTAATTGCCAGTCAATCTTGGCCAATTCACGTCTCATACCCTCAAAGTTACCTTTCTTTAAGTTCAGAACCATTGTTTCTGAATTAACAATGTCACTCTCCATCCTAATGAAGAACTCAACCATATTATGGTCACTCTTGCCCAAGGGGGCACGTACAACAAGACTGCTAACTAACCCTTCCTCAGTACTCAATACCCAGTCTAAAATAGCCTGCTCTCTCGTTGGTTCCTCTACATGTTGATTTAGATAACTATCCCGCATACATTCCAAGAAATCGTCTTCCTCAGCACCCCTGCCAATTTGATTCACCCAATCTATATGTAGATTGAAGTCACCCATTATAACTGTTTTGCCTTTGTCGCACGCATTTCTAATTTCCTGTTTGATACCATCTCCAACTTCACTACTACTGTTAGGTGGCCTGTACACAACACCCACCAGTGTTTTCTGCCCCTTAGTGTTTCACAGCTCTACCCATACCGATTCCACATCCTCCAAACTAATGTCCTTCCTTTCCATTGCGTTAATCTGCTCTCTAACCAACAACGCTACCCCACCTCCTTTTCCTTTCTGTCTATCCCTCCTAAATATTGAATATCCCTGGATGTTCAGCTCCCAGCCTTGGTCACCCTGGAGCCATGTCTCCGTGATCCCAACTATATCATAGTCATTAATAGCTATCTGCACATTCAACTCATCCACCTTATTACGAATGCTACTTGCATTGAGACACAAAGCCATCAGGCTTGTTTTTACAACACTCTTACCCCTTATACTATTATGCTGAAAAGTGGCCCTTTTTGATTTTTGCCCTGGATTTGCCGGCCTGCCACTTTTACTTTTCACCTTGCTACCTATTGCTTCTACCCTCATTTTACACCCCTCTGTCTCTATGCTCACACATTTAAGAAACCCTTTCCCTTTAACTCCATCCTCCACTATCCCATTCGACACCCCACCCCCCATATTCAGTTTAAAACCACCCGTGTAGCAGTGGCAAACCTGCCTGCCAGAATGCTGGTCCCACACCTGTTAAGATGCAATCCGTCCCTTTTGTACAGTTCCCCCTTACCCCAAAACAGATCCCAGTGATCTAAGAATCTAAATCTCTGTCCCGTGCACCAGTTCCTCAGCCACACATTCAGGTCCCGTATCTCCCTGTTCCTGCTCTCGCCAGCACGAGGAACTGGAAGCAAACCGGAGATAACAACCCTGGAGGTCCTGCTTTTCAGCATTTTTCCGAGCTCTCTAAAGTCACGCTGCAGAATATTCATCCCCTTCTTTCCGACATCGTTTGTGCCGACATGCACTACCACTTCCGGATGTTCACCTTCGCCCTTGAGGATTTTCTGCACTCTGTCCGTGACATCCTGGATCCTGGCACCAGGAAGGCAGCACACCATCCTCGCATCCCGTCTGTTGCCGCAGAAACCCCTGTCCGTACCTCTCACAATGGAGTCTCCCACTACAATGGCGTTGCCTGCCTTAGGCCTTTTTGGTTTTGGTTCAACAGCCCTATTTGCATCGCAAGCCAGTCCGCCGCTCAGTGTAAACACGTCTTCTGTCCCAACAGCTTCTAAGCAGGTGAACCTGTTCACAAGTGGTACAACACCCGGGGACGTTGGCATTCCATGCTTCCCTCCCTTTCTCACTGTCTCCCACCTTCTCTCTTCCAGTACCTTAGGTGTAACAATCGTACTGTAGGACTTGTCTGAAGAGGATCAATCGTACTGAAGAGGATATCCACTTGCTTCTCCAGTTCCCCAACACGGCCCTTCAGGAGCTCTACCTGAATGCACTTCTCGCATTTGTAGCAGCCAAAGGAACCAGCGGTGTCCTTGACCTCCCACATACTGCAAGCATCGCATTGAATCAGCTTGAATCAGCTTGCCTGACATCTCCTTCTTTCATCTCTACCTCTCAAGGGATATGGGGCAAACAAGGCCAAATGGAGCTTGCTTAGATGGGGCATCTTGGTCACATAGTCGAGTTGGGTCAAAGGCCTGTTTCTGTGCTGCATGAATCTATGACTCTAAGATATCCCAAAGCACTTTATGCAATGAAATAGTTTTGGAGTGTTTTCATTGTGGAAGTGCAGGAAATGACATTTAAGTTCAAGTATAACTATGATTTGTATAGTAGCACAACCTTGTGTTCATATGATATAGATACATATTATTGTATTTATACATTGCTAAAATCAAGAAAGACTTAATTTGGAAATCTGAAAATGTATTTGATTCAATTCTTCCAAGCAACAAGTCCACAGAGAAACACTGCCAATTGGTAATTTCAAAACCTAAAGATTTATTTCATGACAAACCCAGTAGCATACCAGATGTTCCTGGGGGCGTGGTCATTCAACTCTGAAAGAAAAATACAATACTTTGAGGTGCTCCTTTATGTTATTGAATGATCTATTGTATCCAGTATCAACATCCCTGCCGCTCACCTGTATCCACCTATCACTCGCCAGACTGTGTCCCGTCCCACCCCTCTTTTCCAGCTTTCTCTCCACTACTACAATCAATCTGATAAAGGGTCCTGACTGAAATTGTTGTTTGTCCATATCCTCCACAGTCTGACCCGCTGAGTTCCTCCAGCATTTTGCGCTTTGCTCAAGATTCCTTCATCTGCACGTCATGTGTCTCAAAAGCCAGAATTAATGTCCATGAGCTAGGGTCCAGATAGCCTTGTTCCCAGTCACTTTGCTTCTTGGGACAGATGGGCCAGTGATGCCACAAGATTGATTAGAAGGGTATAAAGGTCAGTGTAGTTCTGGGGTTATAAGGGATAAAATAGTGCAGGATGAAAAGGCAAGACATCCACCACAAAAATAATCCAGCTCCATGTTTTTGTTTTATACCTGATGCCTGGATACCTGACTGGAGTTACTGGAATAAGAACATTTGAGTGTTGATGGCAGTGGAACTCTTGAGGCGTAGTTATTTATATTGAAGTATCAAAATTAGCAGCATCTACCAACGATTTTCCAGAGCCAATGATATTCCACTAGGAATTCCAGTCACACAGAAAAATCCATTTCAACCTAATTGAATAATAATTAGAAGTTTCATCAAATGATGACACCTCTTTACAAAGTACCGTAAAATTCGTGACCCATCAATACCGTTTTCACCTGTAATTGTTAAGTCAGTAGACCAGGATACTTGGGACAAATCGGAAAGGGATCCCTTGCAAACATTTGGCAAATGTTTATTCAGGAGCTGGCAATTGTCCCTAGAGCAGTGGTACAGTTGCAATGTTCCACAGTTATCCAACAGAAACTAGACCTCCTCCACTGTCAGAGTGAGCCCCAATGCAAATTGGAGGAACAGCACCTCGTATTTCGCTTGGGCAGCTTAAAACCCAGTGGTATGATTATTGATTTCTCTAGCTTCAAGTAACCCTTGCTTTCCATTCCTCCTCCACCTAGTTCTCTGACTAGTTTCACTGTCCTCCTAATTCATTTTGCTGATAATTTACTGCTTGTATGCCTCGTTGTCACCTTCCCTTCAGCTAACAATGAACCATTCTACATTTATTTTGAGCCTCATCTGCTTTGATCTGTCATTTTCACTTCCGTATCTCTTGTCTCCCTCTCCCCTGACTCTCAGTTTGAAGAAGGGTCTCGACCCAAAATGTCACCCATTCCTTCTCTCAAGAGATGCTGCCTGTCCCGCTGAGTTCCTCCAGCATTTTGTGTGATCTGGACAAAGCAGGTTTTGCCAGTTTCCTCTGATCCTCCCCTTGTGGTGCCATGAATGCCTTCTCAATGAAAAAAACTTACCATTAAGCACTCAACCTATGAAGTACGGAAACTTGCCTTTTTGACCTTTTTTATTTTAATAAGAACATCTCCTAGGAGACTAGTTTATTATTCTGCTAAATCTGGAATTTAACCTAACCATTTGACTATCCAAATCTTGCTATTTTTGTTGACCTAGTAATTTACTGAGAAGATTTTTTTTAAAGGTCAGTCTCAGTGGTATGAATATTGATTTTTCAGAATCTAGAATGTAACGTTATATTTTATAGAAATAGTAAACCTTTGCTTGTGTGGCACATTGACAAATTGTTAGTAACCTCACCCCCCAAAAATATCCAAATTGCAGTGAATTATTTTTAAGATGTTAGTCGTGTTGCCTGCACAGATTACTCACAATACTTAGTGATAGACAAAACTGCTGGAGGAACATGGCGGATCAGCCTGCTTATATGGATGGAAATGAAGACTATGCTTTAGGTCGGGACCCTTCTTCAGACCAAATCTGATGGAATGGCACTTATGGAATGTCTATGGATGAAACATTCGTGAAAGTATTGAATTGTGTGATGTTGAATTAAATGAATTGTATTGAGAATAGGGTCGCGATTGTGGAGTAAGTAGAGCATCGCACGTTTGAATGGGGTGAGATTAGATGAAGAAAGGCCCTGACCTGGAATGTCACTGTCCATTTCCCTCTACGGATGCTGCCTGACCCGTTGTGGTCTTCCTGAAATTTGTTTCTTATTCAAGATTCCAGCTGCAGTCTCCCACAGTATACTCATAATACTATTAGCCTTTGGTGGATGGCCAGGGCCAGTTTACTTAAGAATATAAGAAACAGGAGTGTAGGGCTAGATCAAGCAGCCCCTCAATCCTGCTTAGCTATTCAATACGATTGCGGCTAATTGAATGTCATTCTCCACACCAACTCCATGGCCTCTCCTTGTACCCACTGACATTCTTAGTTTAAGCATTTGTCCATCTCTGTTTTGAACATTTTCAATAACTCCACCTCCACAGCTCTCTGAGGTGGAACATTCCAGACATTTATGACCCCCTTTGCCTGTATTCCTTTGCAAGGTCTTTGTGTCCCTCTCATCAATTGTTAATGCAACTTTGTGTCATCTGCAAATTTGGCTGCGGTACATTTGGTTCCTTCATCCAAATAATTAAAACAGGTTACAAATCGTCGAGACCCCTGCACTGATCCCTGTGGTACCTCACTAGTTACTGATTGCCAAACCAAAAATAACCCACCTGTCCCAACTCTGTTTTTATTTCTTGGCTGTACAATTATCTATGCCAATATTCTACCCCCAAACTTATGGACTATTGTTCAGTAACCTTTAATTAAGCTCCTAATTGAATTTTTGGAAATGCAAATATATTGCATCTATTAATTCCCTTTATCTATCCTGTTGTTGCATCCAAAGTCTAATAAATGTTGTTGAATCTGTTTGATAGTCTTAGGATTTTCAAAATGTTGTATTAGACATTAGTGAGGCCGCACGTAGAGTATTGTGCTCAGTTTTGGTCACTTTGCTACAGGGAAGTTGCCATTTAAGTTGAAAAGAGTATAGAAAAGATTTACAAATATATTGCATGGGACTTGAGGGACTGAGTTATAGGATGAGTTTGGGCAGGCGAAGACTTTATTTCTTGAAGCCTAAAAGCCCTGTCCCACGGTACGAGTTCATTCCAAGAGCTATCCCGAGTTTGCCCTGATTCGAACTCTGAGATTTGTGGTAATGGCCACTTGTTGGTACTCGGGACTCTCATGGACATTTTTCAACGTTGAAAAATCTTCACGAGTCTTCCCGTGCTTACCTGCCGTTAGCGAGTCTTCCCAAGTACCTGCCATTAGCGTTACGAGCCGCTAAGAGACGTCCCCGAGCTCCGTTACGTTCATTCTCCGTGCTTACCACGAGTTTGATTTTTTTAAAACTCGGGAGAGCTCTTGGAATGAACTCGTACTGTGGGACAGGGTTATAAGAGACTGAGATGTGATCTTATAAGGGGTGTATAACATCATGAGTTAGAGTGAATGTACATAGTCTTTTTCTCAGAGTTTGGGATTCATGAATTGGAGGACATTGGTTTAAGGTGAGAGGGAAAAGAGTTAATAGAAATCATAGAGGCCACTTTTCAGAATATGGAACAAGCTGCCAAATGAAGTATTGGGGCAGGTACAATAAAACACATTTGGACAGGTACATGGATAGGAAAGGTTAGAGAGATACGGGTCAAACGAGAGCAAATGAGATTAGCTTACAGAGGCATCCTGGTTGGTATGGAAATGTTGTGCTGAAGGGCTTGTTTCCATGTTGTATGACGTGCAATGCAGCCGCAGCAGTGTAATTTTACTTAGTTTTGCACTGATTTGCAGTGAAACACTGATAACCTGATATCCAACTATTTGGAGATCCTGATGATTCAGCATCTGGCTCACCAGGTACTTTGCACTCACTGGGGCCATGGTTCCCATGCTTCCTTTTCACTCAAGACCCAGGTTGCCATGATCCTTTTCAACTCGCCTGCTTCATCTGAACAGATATATCATACTGTGTGATATCCAAAAAAATGTATTAGTATATAACATTCAATAATCAGGAAAATATTCCCATCTAGTAGCACCAACATTCTGAACATGCAGGATTGTTGAAGTTTTACTGCTGATGCTTTTATTGCCTGCTTAAGAAGTTGCGAAACTTGAATACTTAACTCTCAGCTGTCAAGTCCATGAAACTGCCTTCTTTGTTAGCCAAATAGATCCAGAAAAGCTGCACAAATGCCAAAAGTTGGGTTCATTGGGGCCAAGATTGCTAAAAGCATACAAATTAATTGCAATTTTGGATGAATAAATGGAAGAAGGAGTATAATCCAATAAAAAAAGAGGGAAGATGCATTTTGGGAGGTCAAATGCAAGAAGAAACTATACAATAGTTAAGGAGCATTGATGTATGAAGGGACATTGATGTGCAAATCCGTAGCACCCTGAAAGTGGCAACACAAGTGGATAGGTTATTAAAATGGGTTACGGCATTTTTGACTTAATTGGTCAGGTCACTTGGTATGAAAGTTTGAAAATCATGTTACAAACTGTATAAAAGATTTGTTAGGCTACATTTGCAGTATTGTTTGCAGTTCTGGTTGTTATACTATAGGAAGGATGTCGAGGCTTTGGTGAGGGAACAGAAGAGTTTCACCAAGGCTTAGTTTGGTTTAGAGATACAACGGAGAAACTGATTTTTCGTCCCATCGAGTCTACACTGACTAGCAATCACCCGTACACTATTCTGTCCTACACACTAGGGACAATTTACAGAAGCCAATTATCCTACCAACCTGAGCATCTTTGGAACGTAGGAGAAAATGGAAGCACCCGGAGAAAACCCACACAGTCACAAATAGAACAGCTAACTCCATACAGATCCACAGCCAGGATCGAACCTGGGTCTCTGGTGATATAAGGCAGCAACTCTACTGTTGCACCACTGCGCTGCCCATCGTTTTGCCAAGATTGGTGTGCATTAACTAAAAGGAAAGTTTGGGCAAATTTGGATTATTTTCTCCATCGGAGGCTGAGGGACAACCTGACAGAAGTATATAACATTATGAGAGGCATAGATAGAGTAGGTGGTCAAAAGTGGTCAAAGTCTTTCTCCAGTGTGGAAATGTCAGATACCGGAGGACGTTGGTTTAAAGTGAGATTTATGAGGTGTGTTTTTCACACAGAAAGTGGTAGATATTTGGAGTCTGCTGCCTAGGGATGAGGTAGAAGCTATGATAACAACGTTTAAGAGGCATTTAGACCTGCACATGAACACGTAGGGAATGGAGGAATATGAAGCATGTGCGTCCAGATGGGATTAGTTTCATTTGGCATCATGGTCGGTGCAGACATAGTAGGCTGAAAGGGCCTGTTATTGTTCTATGTTCTGTTCTATGTTTTATGAGATTTGCAAGGCAAGGTTTTTATTGAGAGTGGGTAAGTGTCAGTAGGTGCCTGGAATTCACAACTAGAGCAGATGGTAGAAACAGATATGACAGTAACGTTTAAGAGGCATTTGGAGACACATGAACCGGCAGGGAATAGAGATATGGGTCATTTGCAGACAGATGGGATTAGTTTAGATTGGCATCATGTCCCTGTTCTATGTTCTAAACCAGATTAAAACACCAACATACAAGCATTTTTAAACAAAATCAATGTAAAAGGAGGTTCAATCTGAAAAGTAACTGCAGATATTTTGCTCGTATCCTTTTGGTAATCAAGCACAAATCTGGAGCTTTTGGACCAATGCTCACCATTTGAAGGTTAACCCTGAGGATAGAGATTTGGTTACATTTTTGTAAATTTTCATTGAGTCACATGGTTGTACCTGTGCAAAATTAAGTAATAATTGTCTTATAATGTTAGCGTTTATCCCTGGTAAGATTAATATGCAACAACAACAACTGAAAATTCTAGCAACATTGAGCAGGTTAGACAGCATTTGTCGACAGGGAAACCAACATATTATTTCAAGTCAATGGGCTTTAAATCAGGACTGGAAAATAGTAGACCCAAGGAAAGGTATGGAAGCAGTAAATGGTAAGGTAGGTAGGGAAGGTATGAGGGAAGAGAGGACTGGGATAATTATAAAACATAACCTGGGCAGTAATGAAATAAGTGAAAGAAAATAAGACAATTCTTACCTTATTTTTGCATTTATAGTTAAGTTTAATTAGTCTGACATCCATGGATTTTTAAATCAAAGTCATAATTGATGAGTATTACAAATTTACAGAACATCCTTGACTAGAAATAGTTAAT
The DNA here is from genome assembly GCF_028641065.1 of Leucoraja erinaceus. Taxonomy (NCBI): domain Eukaryota; kingdom Metazoa; phylum Chordata; class Chondrichthyes; order Rajiformes; family Rajidae; genus Leucoraja; species Leucoraja erinaceus. The sequence continues at coordinate 62,507,670 of NC_073380.1, forward strand.
GAATCAAAAATAGAAAAACAAATCCTGAGGTGCAGGATTGGCCATTTCACGTCATGTGCGTGGTAGGTCAGGTTCCAAATTTGTTCCATACCTTGCATTTTTGATCTGTTTGTTTCTTTTAGCTTTCTTTGTTGAAAAGGGTTAAGGCACTATTGTCTGCTTGAAATAGATTCCTAGTTCTGATCAAAGAACAGACCAAACACTTGCTGATTCTAAGGTTTCTTTCAAGACACTGAGGCATGCATCACTGGCTCTGAAACCATTATTTGCTTTCCAAATAAGCTGCTTGACATTTCCTACTTCAAGACATAAAATATTATGTTTTGTGAGAGGCTTTTTTTTTATAGATGTGGCTGAATTACTTAATCATTGTAAATGCAAATAAATGCATTATTTCTATATGAATAAGGAAGCTTCAGTGAAGCTGGCTGAATGGGATATAAACCCCTGCAGCACAGAATAAAACAAATGAGACGAATAGTGAAAGGACACCTGATATGTGCAAACCCAAGAAGAGGAAAGTTATCTGGGATTATTTTCATGACTGAAATATTAAATTCAAAATGTTAATCTGGCACTCAAACTGTGACAAAAATATGTTTGCAAGCAATATATTTAATCAAGGATCTTTCTTAATTTAACCCTCTTCACCAAAGCCATTAGAGATTAGTAGGCCCCCCTCGGTCATGACTGACCATGGGTGCTGCATCCTGGTCGGATGCAAGCCTGGGCAATGTCATATGAAGAACAGGCTGTTGCCCATGCAGCACTCCCCCCCCCCCCCTCCCTCTCCACATAGCTGATTGATCCAAAGGAACAGCAGGGCCGTTACAGTTTGGCACCAGCGCCATCGCAGGAGCTGCCAGAGCGAGGTTGTAGGCAACGATGAACTGCCGTAGGGGCTCCGACTACGGATTTTCTTGAGGTTTACTTCTGGTGCCTTTTCCATGACTGGATATGGCCACAAGGCAGTGGAGGTTTTAAATCAGAGTTCTCCCTCTCCTAGATGGACTGCCTTCCCAGGCTGACGAGCCCCATCTGCCCGAGACACGTGGGGGCGGGAGCGTCTACCTTCCCGTGCAGGTCTATAGCGCCTGCCCACTGCCCAGAAATTAAGAGATTAATTAGAGATTAAGCATAAACCAAATACAACAGAAAAGAAGACTCAATTGACTTTGCTTTTAGATGAACACAAATATGCAAATATTACATTGTGAAAGACACGATTTGCTGTGCAACCTAGCTACAAAATGGATATTGGATAAGAACATTACAAAGATGGATTGCAAATATTCCAATTTAGAATTATCACATAAATGTTGTCTTTTTTGTTTTATCACTGCACACAATTACTGAAACAGCGGTTGCAGAAGAAATATTATAAAGCATATTGTGGTAGGGTTCAAAAGGTGAAAGAACAGGTGTTTTGGGCGACATTTTCCAGTTGGGCTGTTTAAGGTTGAAAGACTCATGCTGGCTAAGAAGTCATTCTGATAAGATCTCTCTAGACAAAGAACCTAGCCTTGCCATCTGGGACTGTTCACATTTAGTTACATTCAAAATAATTTTGTTACTTCCCCTTTGCTGAGAGTCATGCTAATTGTCAGGAAAAGTGAAGGGGTAGCCTTCTGGGAAGTGATTTGAATTTTGATTTGGTGCAATAAATTGTAGTTCGGGTCTTATTGACTTATAATGAAGAATATTTAGCATTTGGAGTATTTGCTGTTGACTGGTTTCTGACTCAATTAGAAGGAGATGCACTGTTGTGGTGCAGCCTTTCTAAGTCTTCATGCTGCGAGATCAGTAACAGATTCAGACAAGAGAAGACTTTCAGACCATCTAATTTGTCTATTCACAGCGTTCACTTGGTGTGTTGCTAAAATCCCTGAACCCTATTAGTTTACATAAATGCAATCATGAATTTCTTGTTCGACAACCCATGTCAGTAACCGTTGGCCAAAATAACATTAAGGCTGGAGAGCTAACATAGATACAAACGGTCCAGATTTTTTCACCATCTTGTACTTCTCTATTACAGACACAAAAAGCTGGAGTAACTCAGTGGGCCAGGCAGCATCTTTGGAGAGAAGGAATGGGTGACGTTTCGGGTCGAGACCCTTCTTCAGACCTGACCCAAACTCGTCTTGACCAAAAACATCCCCCATTCCTTCCAAAAGATGCTGCCTGTTACTCCAGCTTTTTGTGTCTATCTTTGGTTTAAACCACCATCTGCAGTTCCTTGCTACAGTCTTCTTTATTATACTTCCCCTCAGAGTTTTCTGTTCAGCGTATTAAGTGACTATATTTCTGTGACTTTAAAAGTTGGAATCTAAAATTTATAGAAAAACAATTAATTTAGTTCAGACTAGAACCTTAGGCCTTTCTAACTTGTACACATCATTGTTTAACACCATCTCTGACCTACAAGGTGCTGCAAATCCTACCACGGATCTCGGCTACTCCAATTCAACTTACAGGGAACCATTTACCCCAGCGCCCCCTCTGACCTCTGTCTATTCAGCTCTCTGTCCTACCCTTAACTGGTTTTGCCTCACCAGCTTTTCAGTGTTTTCTCCCTGTTGCATCTTTCCACGTGGTGAAGCAGAAAAGAAGCCTTCTTTCAAATTCTCCCAGTTAACACTTTAAGCAGAGGAAGGTGGCAACAGATTGCTGAACTGAGCACTGCACCAAAATGCTCTACCATCCATCTCTAATGATCTGAGCAAATGCCACTATACTCTTTGTGAAGGTGAATTTTCATTGAGGAGAGTGTTACACTTAATGTGTGTGGTGACGATGACTCATGTTTAGCCCCGTGGGTGGTATGCCTTAATTTGGGAAGATAGAGAAGCAAGGAACTGCAAATGCTGGCTCACAAAAAGAGGCATAAAGTGCTGGAGTAACTCAGTGAGTCTGGGTCTGAGGACAGGTCTGGACCCAAAACACCACCTATCCATGTTCTCCAGAGATGCTGCCGACCTGTTTACTCTGACAAGCTTGGGCACTTTGTATCTTAATTTGAGAAGATATATGCACAAGTGAAAGGAAAATTGATTTAAGACAGAGACTCAAAAGTATATATTTCTAATTCATTAATTGGCCTACCATTACTTCCGCAGTTCATATTTTTGATCCTTTCTATAAAAAATAGACAAGATGTGTTTAAATGTGAGACCAGAGTGAATGACAAGAAATCACTAGTCCTTTTGAATCCAAGCACTCAGTTGGGCTGCTTTGCAGCTGTGAGAAAGTGCTGTGTGGCAGCAGCGATTCTAACCACTGATAATCTAATCAATTCTGAAAGTGTATTCACATTGGCCCAGAATTCATGTTAATTCTTCTGATTTTCCTATGATTCCAGTGGAAAAGATTACAGCCAGCACAGTCGGTATGGGGACAACTTCATGATTTGTGGGATGCATTCACTGCGCATGCACAAAAATCCAAAAGTTGATGACAGTTTCAACAGAGAAGGGCTAGGCATCCATATTTACTGCAAAACCTTGGACGTTATGATTTTTGTATTGGTACAAAATTGTTTTGCTGTACATCAGAGCTAGCATTATGGTGTAATTGGAAGCTGAATCAAGTGTCAAGATTGAAGGTAGACCAAGATATGCTTAATCTTTTTGCCACTTGTCTCTGCATTCAGCTTGTCCAGACTTCAAATTTTGAAATCCCAAGGTATTTGAATGTGCTATGCGTGTAGGTGTGGTACAGACCAAGAACAGCACAAGATCAAAATAAATGCTGAGGTATAAATATAGAATAGAACATAAAACAGTACAACCCAGGAACAGGCCCTTCAGTCCATGATGTGTGTGTCAACCATGATTGCAAATGACACCAATTCCATCTGTCAGCACATGATCCACAACCCTCCATACCCTGCCTGTTTGTGTGCCTGTCAAAATGTCCCTTAAACATTGCAATTTTATCTGTGCTTCTACCACTTTCCCTGGCAGTGTGTTCCAGGCAGCTATATTAAAAAAGTTGCCTCATAAATCGCCTTTAAACTTTTCCTTTCTCACCTTAACGCTGGTCTTTAAAATCTTCCCTGGGAATTAAATGCTGACTATCTATGCCTCTTAAAAATTGTATTTACCTCAATCAGGTTACCCCTCAGTTTCTGACCCTCCTGAGAAAACGATTCAAGTTTATCAGGGCTGACAACTCTCACATTTTGAGCAGGAGAATCACGCATTTGAACAATTCTCACGCTCTCACGCTGATCACAGATTTCTCACTCTCTGTCGTGAGAAATTCTGTAATCAATGAAAATTTCAGAACTCATATAAACTGCATGGGCCATGGCTGATGGAGAGCCGGGGCTGAAGCAGCGGCCGGGAAAGATGCAGGATCCGGGGCTGGCGAGTGTTTGCAGGTCTGGCGAGTCTCTCGCTGCAACTCCGGCCATGGAGCAGCTTCAGTGCAAGGGCCATCGGAGGCGTTGTGCCACTGATGTGAGAGTCTCTGTGCCGAAGGGACAGAGACTCTCAAAGAGAGGGGGGGGGAGAGAGAGAGAGGGGAAGGAGACAGAGAGACGGGGAGAGAGGGCGAGGGAGAGGGAGAGGGAGAGAGAGGGAGAGAGGGAGAGGGAGAGAGGGAGAGGGGGAGAGAGAGAGAGGGGGGGAGGGAGAGAGGGGGAGGAGGAGTGAGAGAGAGGAGAGAGGAGGGAGGGGGGGGGGGGAGAGAGAGAGAGGGGAGGGGAGAGAGAGGAAGAAGAGAGAGAGGGGTGGAGAGGGGGAGGAGAGAGGGTAGGAGAGAAGGGGAGGGAGGGGGGAAGGAGAAGGGGAAGCGAGGGGTGGTAAAAGAGAGAGGGGGAAGAGGGAGAGAGGGGGGGGGGAAGAAAGAAACGGAGGAAAGTGAAAGTGGGGGGGGGGCAAAGAAAGAGATAGAGACAGAGGAGAAAGAGAGGGGGGAGAGAGAGCAAGGGGGGAGTGAGGTGAGGTGGGAGGGAGAAATGGGGGTGAGATGGGGGGAGAGAGGGGGAAGAAGGAGGGGGAGGAGAGAGGAGAGAGAGAGGGGACATAGAGAGGTGCAGAGAGAGAGGAGGGGAGAGGTAGAGAGAGCGGGCAGGGAGTGTGTGGAGAGAAAGCGAGAGAGGGGGGTGAAAGAGAGGGAGGGAGAAAGAGAGAGAGGGAGGGAGTGAGAGATGGAGGGAGAGAGATAGAGGGAGAGAGAGGAGAGAGAGAGGGGGGGAGGGAGGGAGAGAGAGAAAGGGAGAGAGGTAGGGAGAGAAACTGAGGGATGGATGCGTTTCAAATAGAGATAGCTGTGGCGATTTAAGTGATGGAGAGGGGGCGAGAGGTGGGAGAGTGAGATGAGAGAGAGAGAGGGGAGGGAGTGGTGGAGGAGAGGAAGAGAGAGAGGGAAAGAGAGGAGAGAGAGAGGGGGAGGAGTGAGAAGAGAGAGGAGGGGAGAGAGGGGAGAGAGAGCGGGAGGGGAGAGAGAGGTGGAGAGAGAATGAGGTGAGAGGAGAGAGAGCGGAAGAGAGGGGAGCGAGGGAGAGGGGGGGGGAGGGAGATAGAGAGGCAGGGTTGCCAACTTTCATGCGTTGAGCGTGAGAAACACGCATTTCACCAAATTCTCATGCTGATCACACATTTCTCATGCTCTGTGAGAAATTCTGCATGGGCCGCAGGTGTTGGAAGCAGAAGCAGCGGCGGGAACAGATGCGGAAAGGGAGCAGGGCTGGCAAGTGTTTGCTGGGCTGGCGAGTAGATCACTGCAGCTCTGGTCATGGAACAGCCTCAATGCAAGAGTCCCAGCCTGTCAGAGGCGTCGGAAGCATTGCGCCGCTGCCGTGATAGTCTCTGTGCCAAATTCGCCCAGGTGACCAGCATGGATCAGGCTGCAGCTCGGTGCATCCTGGAAGTAAGTACCAAGCACTGGGCAGAAACGGTGGAAGATAGTGGCCTTCAAATGGAAGTGGTTAGATAAAGCATCCTGCTTGCCTGCTAGATTTTCACTTACTGCAGCTGCAGGAAAAATGTTCCCAATGTTGGGGGAGTTCAGAACCAAGGGTCACAGTTTAAGAATAAAGGGTAGGCGAGTTAGGACTGAGATGTGGACAAACTTTCTTCACACAAAGAGTTATGAATCTGTGGAATTCTCTGCCACAGAAGGCAGTGCAGGCCAATTCACTGGATGTTTTCAAGAGAGAGTTACATTTGTTGGGGTTAACAAAATCAAGGGGTATGAGGAAAAAAACAGGAAAGAGGTACTGATTTTAGATGAACAGCCACGATCATATTGAAGGCACTGCTGGCTCAAAGGGACGAATCGCCTATTCCTGCACCTATTTACTATGTTTCTATGCTTGAGTATATGGCAATAAAACGCGATCACTTGATTTTTAAGCATTCATGCATGGTGGAAGTATAATGTAGTCATAGAGTGATACAGTGTGAAAACAGGCCCTTCGGTGCAATTTGCCCACACCTGCAACCATGTTCCGGCTATGCTACCTGCTTTTGGTCCATACCTCCAAACCTGTCCTATCCATTTACCCGCCTAACTGTTTCTTAAATGTTGGGATGGTCCCTGCCTCAAATACCTCCTCTGGCAGCTTGTTCCATACACCGACCACCCTTTGTGTGGAAAAAGTTACCCCTTAAAAAGTTACCACTTAAAAATACTTCATACAAAAAACATTGAAATTATACTACAATGCACTAAAACATGATGTTAATATATCAAATTTCAAAAAGTCTATACCATGGGAGGGGGGACACCTCCCTTCCACATCCTCTCCTCACTCGATTGCTCCACTCCCTCGCCGAGTACCCCCATGGCCAGTGATCATTGATCGCGCAGCCCCCCCCCACTTTCAAAAACGTTCCACAGCCCCTGGTTCAGACAGAGAACACAGGCCAGTTGTCCATGTGGCCAGAACTGAGGCCAGTTGTCCGTGATGTCTGGATCCCAATGCTCAGTGTTTCATGTTTCGGAGTTGGCCAATGTTATTGATTTGTAATTAGCCTGATTTCTAATTAGTTGACAAAACCTTAATTTATTAATACGGAATATCCAGGGGGATGGGATAAGTGTAATATTAAAATGACATGCAAGGTGTCAGGCTGTCTGTCATAACATACAACCCCGATAACCCATTATTTCCTTCAGTTAAATATTGGGAAGGTAGCACTATTGCCATTTGCCATTCAACTATTATGTTTGTTCACCTCACTGACTATTTCTACCCAAAATTCCTTTGACAGGTTGAATAGAAATGTACCCAATCTCATTGTTTTTTATTAATTGAACACTAGATGACCATCCTCATGGAGTGTAATCAGAAGGAAACAGGTTCAGATGCAATGTTTAAGAGCTTGATCAAAGAAGGGGCATATTTTAAATGAGTGACAAAGATACCTGTAGGGGAATGTGTGAGGAGATTATTATTTATCTTTAGTTTTAGCCTGAACCAGGACATCTGAAGATTCAAAGTTTAATATAGTAATTGTGCTGATACTGACTCTAACCAACAAGGTAATGAACATCATTCATTCCAGAGGTTTTATTTTTCTGATGCCATTTAAACTTAACTTGGATTTCAATCACTTCAATGTAAAAGTAATTGGGAAAGGGAAGCATTGGAACAAAAATTTGCCCTTGGTACATATTAACTGTAATATAATAATGTATGCATGTTGATAGGTGCAATCGAAACAAAGATCTTTTTTATCATAGCTGTGTTATGAATACCACAAAAAATATTATGTACTCTCAAGATCACATTAAATAGAAATATTATTGCTGAAATATATAGTTATTCGACTTTGCATTTCGGAAAAGTCCCAGCTGAGAGGAAGACAGCAAAATACTGAAAATATTGGGGGTGAAAATGACCAGGACAGTTTGTTAAGAAAATGAAGGAAATGGTAACATAATACTTATACAGCTGAGTGAGTATAATGTTATGGATGAGAAATTGTGTTCAACCAATTGATGACTGCTTTAACAAAGTAGCATGTTAGATAACAAGGAAGCCAATGGGTGTAGCAAATTTTGTTATACATAATTTGTTCTGTGAAGTGCCCCATAAAAGATTACCACATTAGATAAGCACCTGTGGACTTGAACGTAATAGGTTTAATCTAGGGGGTCAGATATGGGGCTTTATTTGTGGGCCAGATATATTGTCAGTGCAGAGGGGCTAGGAGCAAGGCCAAGTGTGCATCCAGAGTCAAGGTCTGGAATAGTACTAGGTATGCAGTCAAACCTGGGACAATGGGAGTGTTCAGCACTGGGAAGCTAAGCAGGTAAGCAGCTATGATCAGGGTGGAATAGGGGGCCAGGTGTAAGGCTGGGTCAGGAATGAGAGAAGGTATGCAACTGGAGTCAGGGTCAGGAGTAGTACCAGGTGTGCAGTGAGACCCAGGTTGGTTAACATGGGCCAAGTGTTTGATTATAATCTAATTTTCCATACATGAATATACTAAGATCATTCATATGCTGCACATGTTCAGCCATGATCATATTGAATGGCAGTGCAGGCTCAAAGGGCCAAATGGCCTACTCCTGCACCTATTTTCTATGTTTCTGTTGATCAGAGCCTGGCTCTACTGTGGAATGTAATTTAGTCTAACCTTATTAATAGCTAATCCAATTTAAAATATATATTGCATTCAAGTGTAAGTTAAAAGACTCGCTACAGTATGCACCATATTGCACAATTTCAAGCTGAAAAATGCAAAATCTCCGTACCAATGTGAGGGGACACACCCTCCTACCACACCCTCAAGCAAAGATAGACACAAAATGCTGGAGTAACTCTGTGGGTTAGTGTCAATATCCCGACAGGCAGCATCTCCTGACTTGTCCCTTGTCGAGGGTGGGATGGCGTTAGAATATCATGGGTGAGACTCAGACCTGCCCCATTCACGATAATATTAATGTGGATGGCCAAGCTTATCTTACTGGTCATTGGTGACCCCAGAATGTTGGAGGTGAGGTATGTTGGAAGTGATTATTGTCCTGCATTTTTGTGGGATAAATCAATCATCAGTCGGACAGCGGGATCAATTGATCATCAGCTGGGGGATTTGGGAACAATTGATTATCTGTCAGATCTGGTAAACTGAATCAATGGCCAGTGTGAGTAATCAGTGGATCTGCAGCCAGGGGTGGATGATGGGGGCAACAGTCACGTCTTGAAAAGAAATATTCTGCCTCAAGACTGGAGCTTTTGGGAACAGAAAGGAAGTGGTTGGGGATTAGTCTGATGAGCAAAAGCAATCACCCCTTAGCCAGGATTTTGGGTGGGGAAGGGTGGAGGTGCTGTACCTCAGCGGGGAAGGTGGTGTAGATGTATCCTTCAGACTGAGTGGGGCCAGACTTGAGAGAAGTATGTCTATGGACTATGGAAGAGAGATCATTCTTGAGACTCTAGGGAGAGAGGATTTTCCTCAATCTGGGAAAGAGAAATAGGCCCTTAAAACTGAGGAAGAGAGACCATTTGTGAATGAGGATCACTCGGGGGAGGCCCAGTTGATCCTCAAACTGAGAGATTCGGAGGTAGGATGGATACGAGAGATTGGGCATATCTGATGTCTGTCCCGTGATAATGGTGGGAGTGCAAGTTGACAGGAAACAAGACTTGTAATGAAGATTTAGAAGCAATATTCCGTCTGAAGTTTGGCAACAATCACCATCTTTGTGCACCCTACAAAATTATGATGCAAAGAGCTTCAAACTCTCCCATCAATAAAAAATATCTCAACAAATATTTCTCTGCCTGAGATTCTTAACTAAAACATTGGAATGTCCCTTCAACTTTTGAGTTCTGCTCCAAATTATTTGACAGAAATGGCTGAAATTAGGGATCTTGCTTTGAATTCAGCTCTGAAAATTGCTTGATGCAGTCCACAATGTAAATTGCACTACTCGGCTGCCATGTTGACCTTTTTGCCGCATCAGATTTCAGCAACATGAATTTCTGCAATCCAATTCTCACAGATATATCTTTTATTCACCAAGGTATTGATCGTTTTTTAATAAATGCAGCGATATCGTTGCTTCAGTGAATAGTGACATTTAACTATATATGTTACCATGGAAACTGGGGCCCTTCAGATTGTGTTTGAAAAGACATATTGAACCGTGGCTTATTCAAATAAATTGTTGCGTTGTTTGATTTTGCGTCGAGCAAGTGTAAGCTGATACCTGAAAACTGAGGTTGCACGTGCAGCTTTGGTAGCTGGTGAAACTGACTGATTATTATTAACTGCAGATGGGCGCTCATCCATTTACAATTAGCTATGCTTATGGTGCTGCTCATTTCCTGCCTCATTAGAGAGCTAAAAGGCTTGATGACATCTGTTTCTAGCTGTTACGAAAAGTTTCCAAGTTGTATATTGAACCTCTGTGTACACAAGGAAGCCTTTTAGAATTGTTCAACAAACAAGTAGATGAAATCCAGTCTTCCTATACATTCCGGGAATATTGTATTTGACAACTTGTTTTATTTTACTAAATTAGATTGTTCCAGTGTGCCACTTATGAAGCAGGAATGCTAAAATCTGAACTGGTGATGATTCTGAATAGAAAGGCATAATTTAACAAAGGCAGTTAGTGAACACCACAAGCAATAAAAATAAGGTTCAAATAACTTTATGGACCTATTTGGACTTTGTTTAACAGAATGTTATATTTAGTAATAGAGTGTGAGGAGTACATTTTATAGATCAGGTACATAATGCCACAGAACAATGGTCCGAGAGCAATAGTTCTGGTTTGGTGACCCTTTCCTTCCTCATTTCCAAAAACATGACCTATTTAAATGGCTTTATTACTCCGTTGATACTAATATTTTTTTATTTGGTGCAGATGGTGCAAATCATATGATTTCATTCATGAGATGTCTTTCTCAGCTACGTGATCAAATTAACAATAATTATGGTACCCCAGTTGTAAATATCATGCTAACATAGTCAACATTTCTTGAAATTATGTTTGGTGCAAAGATCATAAGCAGAACCAAAGATCAATGTTCCCCCATTGGATGCACTGTTGTTTGAATTGTGTTTCAGAAAATGAAAGGTATTATTTATTGGATCAATGCATAAGCAGATAAGAGTATTTTTCAGTTGTTCGTTAAAGAGATATGCAGTCAATTTCAATGGAGAGTTTCAAGATCACATCTTTCAATTAAATACAGCTGTGATAATATCTAGAGGTGAGATGAATGTGTGATTCAAGTAAAATTGTCAATAAGTCAATAAGAACATAATTCTGTTTTACATAAAGAGATGTGATAGTGTCAGAGCTTGAAGCACAATTGAGGTTCTCTATGCGCTAGGAATGTCTGATTCAAAATAAACCAAAACCGCTATCTGGCTTCATCTCTATAAGAGCAGAAATCCCAGGAGTTTCACAGGAGCAGTCAATAAGATCTCAACAGCATGGAAATCCTGTCTGATTAATTCAAAGGGGTTCAGGCTAATAGATTAAACTCCTTGAATTTCTTTTAGAAAGATCTACTTTAGGCCTGAGGTTTGGTTTAACATCTCATGAACATCAATGTGAACTGCACAGCATTCCCACAATGGTTCATTACAACGGTAGCAGCATTTAAAAGGCACTTGGACAAATACGTGGATACGAAAAGTTTGGAGGAATCCGGGCCAAACGTGAACAAATGAGACAAGCATAGATGGGGCATCTTGGTCTGCTTGGATGAGTTGGCCCAAAGGGCCTCTTTCTGTGTTCTATGATTTTAAGTAAAATTTCAAAACAAATTGGAAAGCAATAAAGGTTTGGTTCAAGTCAGAATTATGCAGTTTTGTGTGAGTTTATTTTTAATTTTTAACCTGCACTAGAAACTGAAGCAACACTCTTTCCATTTTATTATCTGTGCCTTCAAACAAAACCCCTCATTCAGAGAAATGTTTACAACACATACACTGAAAAATATAAATTATTGAATATTCTGTTGAGGAATCATAAATTGATATGCTGTCTAAATAGTTTAGATATGTGTAAATAGGCAGGAGCATGCCATTAAAAATGGTGAATAATATTAAAATGTTGCTAAACTATGATCATTTCAATTATCAATGACACTGTTAATTTGTTGCATTTGGTACTGACTCTTGCAATACAATAACAACAGTTACTATATGACAGAATTGTAAATCAGCAAGGATCTTTTCCAGGGATGTGCACAAATCAGAATTTGGAAGGCTGATAACCCCAATAATCATTTAGCATGTTAATGATACACATGTATGTTCCTATATGCATAATCTGTGTGTAAGAAGGAAGTGCAGATGCTGGTTTAAACTGAAGATAGATACTAAAAGCCGGAGTAATGAGCCTGTCCCACTTAGGCGATTTTTCAGGCGACTGTCAAGTTGCCGGCAGTCGCCTGAAAAACCGGTCACTGGAACGGCGACTGTCAGAGTGGAACACACACACACATCGCTTCCTTCACCAGCCCGTTATGCAGGCGGGGGACAGGGCAAGCGGGGGGGAGCGCTGTCTGAGTGAAATTCACACTGTGCAAAGCCAAGGTGCTACAAGCACACACCGCGATGAACAGGAAGGTTGGCGCTGTAATTAAGACAGCTAAAGCACGGTGTATGGTAAGTCCTTTAAAAGAGGGGGGGGGGGGAGAGGAGGGAGAAGGTTTGGAGACAACCTTTAAAAAGCCAGAGATACACAGCTGTGAAGCTTGGCACACATTTAACATTACTGGTTGGTTATCCTTGGTTCTGAAAACTACTGCTTATGTTTTCTTTCCCCAATGAGCCAATGAAATTCATCGGTCAGCAACGGCTGCAACCTATGAGAACCTTCGACCTCCTGGCAACCCACTAGGATCTCCTGGCGACCCACCTATGGCACGAGAATTCTCGCTGCTCTCCAGGGCGGCTTCTTTCTGGTCACCGCTAATTTTTCAACGTGTTGAAAAATTTGCGGCGACCATAATGAGGCCACGACTAGTTCCCAGAATGCGGGAACTCCTTATGACCATGAAGGAGACTCCCCGGCAACCACCCGCGAACATGTTGCCACCATGTGGCGACTGCATAGTGTCCTGCAGTCGCCTAAGTGGTATAGGCCCATAACTCTTTTGAAGAAGGGTCTCAACCCGAAATGTCACCCATTCCGTCTCTCGAGATGCTGCCTGTCCCGCTGAGTTACTCCCAGCTTTTTGTGTCTGCGTAATCTGTGTGTTTTACATGCTCCTCCAAATGTTGTTACATTTAAATTCCTTGCAAAATCCTCCTTTAAAATAAGTATGAATCCTACAGATCTGCAGGGACCTCATGGAAATTACTTTCTAGACTCGCTAATCCTAAATTTACACAAACTGTAATAAGAGACTGGCTGAAAGTAAAATGCAGATGCTAGAAATCTGGAATAAAATATGAGATGCTGGAAATACTCATCAGGTAGGGCCATTTCCGTGGAGAGAGAAACAATTAATGTTTCAGTTCAGTTTTCCTTAGAAGCGGCTGCTTTCACTCTAGTATTGATAACAACATTTATTATTGAGTAACATCTGGTACAAGGGTTATCTTTATAATCCACTACACATACACCGTGTATATTTTTTCCATTAAAAACTCATTTACCGTTTTTAAAGTTAGGTTGAGGGATTCAACTGAAATGAATAATTTGCAAAAAATGAAAATAAAATCAGAAAAATTCAGACTGATTGATTAAAAATATTGTGTAGACATCCTATGAATTTATTAAATTGAAGCAGATTTTGTTTTGAAATTGATTGACACTTTAAAAAATGAAATACATTTTTTGAAAGCTCAACCAGCTGTCATACTTGTGCTGTAAAAAGAATAAGGCAACATTAGCAACACCTCAGGCAGTGACACCTGTTATAAGATTATATTGGAGTGTCTAACAAGTGCAAAGACATCAATTTCATGAATTTAATTAAAATCATTAATTTTCTATGTCTCCAGAGTAAAAAAAAATGTAAAGAAAATGGCAAACTAACAATGGATCAATATCTTGCTATGAGCCAGTTGTATTATTCACCGATCCAAAAGACAGCAGAAATACAAATAGCTTTCACTTTGACGTCTGCAATCACCCTTGTTATTAATGGCAAGTAGAGCTGCTATAATGAACAGTTGACTGCTTTAGTACACGGAGATAAAACTGCAGGAAGTTGTGGAGTGCGGAGCATAAAGTCACGTACGTTAGAATTTCTTTCTTTTATGCTGCAAAGTGGGCACTCCAACACGGTTGGACCTTTGCAAGTGTGACAATAAACCACAATCCTTTGCCACTAGGCAACCTGCAGCGCTGTTCACTGTAAATTGTAGCATATACTAATAATATGTACAATATTATTCAGCTGCCAAAAAGAATCAGCATGTCTCATGTCGTCTTCCTTTTCATAATTCAAGGCATAACAGCAGTGAGTAGATTTATCTTCATTCATTGAAAGGGAAATTCCTGCTTGAAGTGCTTCCATTAACAGAAGGTAGACAAAAGTACTGGAGAAACTCAGCGGGTGAAGCAGCATCTATGGAGCCAGGAAATAAACAACGTTTCGGGCCGAACCCCTTCTTCAGACCGATGTGAGGATGGGGGGAGGGAAGAAGAAAGGAAGAGGTGGAGCCAGTGGGCTGAGGGAGTGGTGAGAAGGGGAGGAGAAAGTAAGGACTACTTGAAATTAGAGAAGTCAATGTTCATACCGCTGGGGTGCAAACTGCCCAAGTGAAATATGAGGTGCTGCTCCTCCAATTCACGGTGGTCCTCACTCTGACCATGGAGGAGGCCGAGGACAGAAAGGTCGGATTCGGAATGGGAGGGGGAGTTGAAGTGTTGAACCTCCGGGAGATCAGGTTGGTTATTGCAAACCGAGCGGAGGTGTTCGGCGAAGCAATCGCCAAGGCTATGCTTGGTCACACCAATGTAGAGCAGCTGACATCTAGAGCAGCGGATGCGATAGATGTGGTTGGAGGAAGTGCAGGTGAACCTCTGCCGCACTTGGAAAGAAGGCTTGGGTCCTTGAATGGAGTCAAGGGGGAGGGGTAAAGTGACAAGTGTAGCATTTCTTGCGGTTGCGAGGGAAAGTGCCCGGAGAGGGAGTGGTTCGGATGGGAAAGGACGAATTGATCAGGGAGTTATGGAGGGAGCGGTCTCTGTGGAAAGCAAACAGGGGAGGAGATGGGAAGATGTAGCAAGTGGTGGGATCATGTTGGAGGTGGCGAAAATGACGAAGGATTATTTGGTGTACGTACCGGCTGGTAGGGTGGAAGGTGAGGACAAGGGGGACTCTGCCCTTGTTACGAGTGAGGGGATGGGGAGTGAGAGCAGATTCACAGGATGTAGGAGAGACCCCGGTGAGAGCCTCATTTATGGTACAGGAGGGAAATCCCCGTTCCATGAAGAATGAGGACAACTCCGATGCCCTGGTGTGGAACACCTCATCCTGGGTGCAGATGCGGTGTAGACGGAGGAATTGGGAGTAGGGAATGGAGTCCTTACAGGAAGCAGGGTGGGAAGAAGTGTAGTCCAGATAGCCCTGGGAGTCAGTGGGTTTAGAGTGGATGTCGGTCAGGATTCTATCCCCTGCAATGGACATGGTGAGGTCAAGAAATGGTAGGGAAATGTCGGAAATGGTCCAGGTGTATTTGAGTGCTGGATGGAAGTTAGTGGTGAAATGGATGAAGTCAGTGAGTTGTGTGTGGATGCAGGAGGTAGCACCAATGCAGTCGTCGATGTAGCGGAGATAGAGTTCGGGGATAGCGCCACTGTACGTCTCGAACAAAGATTGTTCGACGTACCCTACAAAGAGGCAGGCATAGCTAGGGCCCATGCTTGCGCCCTCCATAGAAATCCCCTTTTCTTGTAGATTTCCAACCATTTGCAAAGCTCCAAGGATACGGAACCAACAAAAAAGTTACCTTTCCTCTCTACATAATGGTCTCATTGCATTAATATGAAATATGGCAATTCGAAATACAGTGTCTCTGAATCATAATGGATTGCAGAAAGAAAACTATCTGCATTGTGTAGATAATACTATATGATCTAAAAAATTAATAAATATCATTATTGCAGTGACATTCTAATTATATTGTGGATGGAGATTGCAGATAATTGATACTTTAGCTCAACTGGAGCTTCCCTTCACTGATTAATTAACTGAGGAAGGATCCCGACACGAAGCACTACCTGTCCATGTTTTCCACAGATGCTGCCGGATCTGCTGAGTTACCCCAGCATTTTGTGTCTTTCTTTGGTAAACAAGCATCTGAAATTCTTAGGTACACAAAAATGCTGGAGAAACTCAGCTGGTGCAGCAGTATCTATGGAGCGAAGGAAATTTTAACTTATTTCCACCTGCAGATTTCACTGTAATTCTAATTATTTACCACTGAGTGGTGCTGCATAGCAGCCATCTTTGTTGGAAATTTACTTTGCCCATCTTGACCTCAACAAGTAATCTATAAACTCAAATGTCACCTGATTTCCTTTTATCGGTTTAGGTGATTTGTGATCTTCTAATGTTTCTGCTCAATGACCCAGCATTCTCTCCCAAGACCATAGCAAATTAAACAAAGATAGTTCTGAATGTACAGTTGGATTTTCCCCAAAGCTGTCCTGAACCTGGGTCCTCCCACGTTTTCTATATATCGGCGAGATCAAGCACAGGCTCTGCAATTGTTTCGCTGAACACCTTTACTCAGTCCGCCTAAACCTACCTGATCTCCCGGTTGCTAAACTCTAACTCCCCCTCCCATTCCCACACTTATCTTTCTGTCCTGGGCCTCCTCCATTGTCAAGAGTGAGGCCCAGCACAAATTGGAGAAACAGCACCTCATATTTCATTTGGGCAGCTTACACCCCAGCAGTATGAACATTGACTTCTTAAACTTCAAGTAACCCTTGCTTTCCCTCTCTCTCCATCCCTCCCAATTCCCAGTTCTCTGACTAGTCTGACAGTCTCCGACTACATTTTATCTGTTGGCTTTGTTGCTACCTTCTCCCAGCTCACACTGATCTATTCTACAATTTCCTTGACCTCCATCCCCTTTGTCCTGTTTTTACATCTTATACTTCCTTAGCTGTGTATCTCCCTCTCTATTGACCAGCCTGAAGAAGGATCTCGATCCAAAACGTCACCCATTCCTTCTCTCCAGAGATGCTGTCTGTCCCGCTGAGTTATTCCAGCATTTTATGTCTATATTTCCTGAACTTCAGATCACCATTATCCCTGAAGCCTCTGTCACACAGCCAATGGATAATCCAGATCTGGACTCCTGTACTGCACCCTAGCCTGATGGCATACGGCCCTTCGCTCTGGCTCACACCCTTTCGAAGCCTTGCTCAGCAGCCTATTTCTGCATTTCATTATGGATCTTGCCAATGTACACACTAACATACTTATAGTTCAACTGGATCAAATGATTCAGTGGCTGTCAACCTTACATACAGTTTTGTCAGGTTCATATTCGACTATTTCTCCGAGTCAGGTCCTCGCCCCCCTCCTCGTGGCCTACCAACTGGATCGGAGCGGCCTTTCCTACCGGAGACCGGACCAGATCTTCGGAAGCGGCAGCAGCGCTGGATTCACCGCGGAGCGGGCGGTACCTACCTGGATCGCCGTTTGAAGCTCCGGAGCGTTGGGCCTGCAGCGAGGACATCGCGGAGCTGTGGTTCGCAGAGTTCCCAGCGCGGGGGGCGCTGACTTTAACATCGCGGAGCCCCTGGGGCCCTTTGCCGAGGGCCGCCAGCGTGAATCTCCGCCCGGCGCGGCCTGGGGACGTCGGGAGCCGCGAACTCCGGTGCGTAGCGGCCGATTCGTAGGTCCAAGCCGCTGAGGTTGGCCTCCCATTCCGACGCCGAAGTTCCATCATCCCGGCGAGCGGGTCTGAACGGCAGGCCGCCCGTGGCAGCTACTGCGGAGGGCTCCGGAGGCCCCGTCCACGGGTGAACATCAGGAACATCAGTGGAAGATGACTGACTTTGGTGCCTTCCCCACAGTGGGAAACTTTTGATGCTGCTGTGTGGGGATGTTTTATGTTGGACTCTATTGTGTGTTGTGTTCTTTATTTTATTGTATGGCTGTATGCAAAAACAAATTTCAGACCTCGGTCTGACAATAAAGTGTCATCGTATCGTATAATACACATATCTCAATGTACAAAATAAGGCAGAGAGTAATTTTCATCCTTCAGGCTCCACTGGGTTTGGGGGAGAATAATAATCAACTATATACAGGTCCAGAGCAAATAATTAAGTGCAGGAGAAGCTGTGCAGGCCAGACAACATCCATGGAGGGAGATGTACATATAACATTTTAGGTTGGGATCATTCTTCACCTGAAGGAGGATCCTGATGGCCCTGTCTCACGGTGCGAGTCCACCCACGAGTGATCCCGAGTGAAAGTTCAAAATAACACTCGTGGTTGTCTACGAGATTCCAAGTTTATGTTCACGAGTTTAAACGAGTTCCCACGTGTATGTCTAAGTTTGCCATTTATCTCTCATTTCCGCGATGTACCAAGTTCCTCTCCCGAGTTACTCTCGTACCAAACGTGAATGAAGGCCTGTTTTAAGTATCAAATAGAGGAGCTGGACTATCTCATACAGTAAGTAAATTCTGATTCAGTATTGAAAGTTATTCAATTTCAGAACTTAAAAAAACTAGGCAGGATCTCGACCCCGCACTCGCTGCCATTGTGCAGCAAGGAGGCGGTGTTAAAGAAGACAGCTCCATCCTGCAGCTTTGAGTTAAAGATAGAATTCAGCGCGGCCGTATCTATTGATATGACCTACAAAGGGAAAGTGCGCACCGTCCAGTGCCAGAGCGTTTCTCTCTGCTTCATATACGTGGGAATTCCCTCAATATGGTCACTCAGCGGGACAGGCAGCAAGTCTGGAGAGAAGGAATGGGTGACTGGATGACGTTTCCAAAATTCTGCTGCGTCTTTGTGTTACTCCAGCACTGTGTGTTCATTTTTTTGTCAACCAGCATCTGCCCTTTCTTGTGTATGGCATTATTTGTAACTGTGGCAGTTGATTGTCGCTCCATTCAGTTTCCCAGGGGGTCGGGACAGGACTGGAGTTGGGAGGGAAAGGTGGGGGAGGGAAAGAGTGCCCACGGTAGACTCACAAATCACTATGGTAAACTCACGGGCTACTACGTTCTTACGAGTTTAAATGTTTCAAATTTTAACTTCAAGAGTAACTTTGACTCGTGAAAATCTTTAATCATGTTTAAAGTTTTTCAAGAGTTAACAAGTTTCACGGGAACCTGCCGTTAGCGCCATGGGTCGCTAAGTTGCATCCACTAGTACCGACGTTCCCACTACGTTAATTGTACGTGATTACGAGTTTAATTTGTTTTAAACTCGTGGGTCGACTCGCACCGTGAGAGGGGTTTGACCCATAATACGGCTTTCCACCTCCCACCACAGATGTTGCCTGACCCACTGAGTTCCTCCAGAATTTTGTTTTATGCTCAAGATTTGAGCATTTGCAGTCTCTTATAACTCCTATATACAGGTCCTACTTGGGTTATGAGCACCCGAATTATGAACAGCCTGTACATAAAAACCGTTTGGGAGAGCGGTGGGATAGATTTGCTGGCTGCTATGGGGCTGCAGGCACCTTCTGATGGGTGGGAATGGGACAGTTTTGCATGCCTTCTCTCACTCCTCACCATGTCAACCCCTGAGCTATATCAGGATAAGCAGAGATGGAAGGAGTGAGCAGTCACCCACTCACTCAGTGAGGCCGGCTGATGACTAGCTCTACCCGTGCCTGCTCTCTATAACATCGCAGCTAATCCTCTCCTACAGACTTTTGTTCCTTTTTTTTCTAGTCCTCACCCCCATGCCACCCATTCTTTCCCCACCTCCACATTCTCCTCGCCTGTGCCTAACCCCTCTAGATCTCCTATTTATTACACCCCACCCCTACCTTCCTTCCTTATCAGATTCAACTATCTGCAGCCCTCAGTCTTCCCCACTTACCACCTACGGTCTTTAAGATCATCTCCACCCTTCTCTCATCCCTCTATATGCAATGCAACACCTTCTTGCCTGGACCCACCTATCACTTGCCAGCTGTTACCATCTCTAATCTTGAAGAAGGGTCCTGACCCAAAGCAATGTCAGTCCATTGCCCTTCACAGTTGCTACCTGACCCATTGAGTAACTACAGTAGTTTTTTTTATTCAAGATTCTAGCAACTGCAATCTCTCGTGTCTCAACAGCTTTCTAGTCATGTTTGACATAAAACTATTTGGGTTACAAATAGTTCTCAGTTGTAACCTGAGGAGGACCTGTGCATTTACTAAATGACACCACCTCTGATGGGTCTGTTGCTTCTCGGGCCACAGGCATTCAGGAACTAAATTCCAATAATCTATGACAACATAACATGAAAAAACAATTGTCAGTGAAATAGTAATGTGAACACCTTATCTTTGTATCACAAAAGACCTATTGTTCTGCTTATCAACTATCATGAAAATTTGATTAGAGTAGTCCTGTTCAACATGTTTAAAGACTGCTTCTCATTATCAGTAAGCTTTATGAACTCTTGAGGAATGTAACTTCTGATCGGCACAAGGTTGACCTTTCCTGTAACAGAAACTTGACTGTAATATTAAATGGGACGATAGTCATTTGAAATTGTTAAGCAATTATATTATTATTGAATTGCCCAAAAGCAATAAATAATGGTTTTGTTAATATATACCTGTTACAAAAATATTTCAAATATGTTAATTAATATGTTATTAATATGGTACAATGCAATTTTAACTATGTCTGCTTTAGAAACTTACCCAGAGTGGGATGAAGCGATAAACAGGACATTAATTTTTATTATTTTAAATGACACAGCAGTCTGCAATTTAAATCACTGACATTTTGCTGCAGCATGGCTTGACGTGATCAGATAAGTGGGTTATCTCCTCAGTGACTGTGAATTACAGCAGCCAAAGAACCGCAGCTCATTTGTGCCCCAGGTGCAAGTGATCAATGACTGTCAGTCACATTAGCATCCAAGCACCTGGAATTTTTCATTGCTGGTGGTTTCTGTTTATTCTCCAGTCCAAAATCTAGAAAGAATTATGTGCAACTTAGAAATTCCAAACTGCCACATATTTCTACAGAGTTATTAACCATAAAATCGCCAGTCTTGGCCGTACCATATCTTCAAACTTCCACTCACATTCACCCCTTTGGAAAGTGTGCATCTTCTAGTTATATCTACACACTTGTACTGATTGAAATATACCATCCTAGAAACTGGTGCATCCAATTTTTAGGTACTAAATGAAAACTTAAGAATCCAATATGTTAGGAAGAAGGCACCTGTGATTGAAAAAGGGGCTGACACGAGCCAGGCCTGATGGATGTTAAGCACTCTCTTAATTTGTGCCAATCAGGGCCAACATCTGTCTTAAAGATGTCTTTGGAGTGTGGGTCGTGGGGGCGCTGCAAGCCGGCAGCCCTGCCAGCAACGTGTCAGCTCTTTCTACTTGTTTTGTTTTTTTAGTATGTCCTAATGTGGGTTTTTAATGTTCCTCTGGGTGTCCTGTGTGGGGGGTGGTGTGGGGGTGTAAGGGGGAAACCACTTTGGTCGCCTCCTCCACGGAGAGGCGACTTTTTCCATATTGCCTCCCCCGTGGCCTAACATTGAGGATCGGTGCGATCTTTCCCGGAGACGTGCCCGGGGCTTCAGTGGTGGGCACAGCGCGCGCGGACCTCGGCGTGGAGCGGGCGAGCCCTCGCCGGAGGGGAGCGCTTCGTTCGCTGGCTCGCGGCAGCCTGAAGCAGCGGTCTGTGGAGCTCCGGCCGGCGCGGCGTCCGCAGCCTGGGGACCCGGGAGGAGAAGAAGCTCCGACTGCCGGCCCGTGGCCAACTTCTACCGCGGGCGCGGCGTGGACTTACCATCAGGAGCAGGATCCCTCGCCGGGGATCCCTGGAGGGGAGCTTCGACCGCCGGCCCTGCGGTCTGCGGTGCTTCTGGCTGCGGCGTGGCGGGAACTTTAAATCTCCAACCGCCGGCCTGCACCAACCTGAAGCCGCGGTCTCCGGTGGGGAGGCACTGATTCAGGACATACCTTGACTTTTTACCTTGACTGCACATCTGGACGCCCGCAGCGACGGCTGCGGAGGATTGAGGCCCCGACCACGGGGGAAAATGGAGGGGGACTAGCCAAATTTTGTGCCTTCCACCACAGTGATGAATGCTGTGGTAGATGTTTGTGTTAAATTTTTTGTGTGTTTTTGTGTGTTCTTTTTCATTGTACCGCTGCCGGCAAATTCATTTCACTTGCACTTTATGTGAAAGTGACGAATAAAACTGATTGCATTGCATTGTATTGTATTGTATTGTATTGTATTGTATTGTATAGATAGAGAGAAAATGCTGGAGTAACCCAGCAGGATGTCTGGAGACAAAGAATAGGTGATGTTTCAGGTTGGAATCCTCTTCAGACTGAGAGTAGAGTTGGGGTGGGGGGTGGGGTGGAGGAATAAACTGGACACGAGAAAAGGCCAGAACAAATCAAATCTGGGCCGGCAACAGATGTCCTCAGGAAGGGTGGAGCCCATAATGGCCCATTGTTGGTTGGGGAGGTGTGATAACAAGAGGGATACAAGGATGCGAACAGTGAAACTGGTAGGACCACTAGGGTGGAGGGGGAGAGGGAGAGAGAAAGAGAACGAGAGAGAGAGAGAGAGAGAGAGAGGGGGAAAAACAATGTTCATTTTGCAGGTTTGGAACCTGCCCAAGCGAAATGGGTGCTATTCCTCCAATTTGCTTGTGGCCTCACTCTGACAGTGGGGGAGGCCCAGGACAGAAAGGTCAGTATGGAAATGGGGGTTAAAATGTTTGGCAACTGGGAGATCGCATGGGCCAAGGTGGACTGTGCGTAAATGTTCAATGAAATGATCGCCTGTTTTAAGTAGTCAATGTAAAATTGTCTGCCGTGAATACAGACAATCAGACTGTACATTGCCTGCCCCACCTCTCTATCTTCTTGAACACTGCCTCTTACAGCCACAGAGGGATATTGTAAGCAATGTAACAGTAATGTAAAGTAATCTCAAATCAAAGCCCTCTTCACACTCAAGTTGCCTGGAAATGCCCAGCAGTAGCACTTTCAAATAACAGAAGCTCCAAGCCTAACATCAGTCACTCCGTGAGACTGCCCAGCACAAAGACATGTCTTCTCTCTGTTGTTTTGCGGAATGGCTCCAATGCACACTGAGAACATGTTTCCTCAAACTCTGCAAATCTGTTGTCAATGAATTGTCTTACACGATTGAATTATAGTGCACTTCATATTTACTTTGTGATTAGCCTTTGCAATATCATAAAACAGCTTGTCTACTCACTTAGAATATTAGAATCGTGAACCTTTTTATTACAAAAAATATTTCTAACTGAAATACTTTTGATGCTCAGAATGGGACCTAGGTAGAATGGCTTCATGGCAAGTGTGGGGGTGCAAGGTTTATTATTCGGACTGGAGGCATATGCCTCATGGATCTTTGCTGGGCCCATTGTTGTTTGTCATCTTTATGAATAATTTAGATGAGAATGTTCATGGCATGATTAGTAAGTTTGTAGATGACATTAAATAGGTGATATCATGGACAGTGACGATGGTTATCAAGAATGACAGCGTGATGTTGATCAGCTGGGCAAGTGGACAGAGGAAGACTAATGGAGTTTAATTTAGCCAAACCAGGGTAGGACTTTCACAGTGAAATGTGAGTAATGCAGAACAGAAGGATACAGGAGTAGTTCCCTGAAAGTGGCATCATAGGTAGATAAGGTGGTGAAGAAGGCTTTTGGCATGTTGGCCTTGATCAGTCAGGGAACTGAGGATAACAGTTGGGACATTATGTTACAGTTGTTCAAGACGTTGGTAAGGCTGCATTTGGTGCATTGTATTCAGTTTTGGTCACCCTGCCACAAGAAAGATGCCATTAAGCTGTAAAAAGTGCAGAGTTATGTGAGGATGCTGCCAGGACTGGAGGCCCTGAGTTTAGGGAGAGATTAGGCAGGTTCGGACTTGATTCCATGGTGTGCAGGAGGCTGAGGGATGAACATGAGGTGAATAGATAGAGTGAATACGCTGAGTCTTTTTCCCAGGGTAGGGGAATCAAGAACTATAGGGCAAAGGTTCAAGGTGTGAGGGGAAAGATTTAATAGGAATGTGTAAGGCAACTTTTTTACACAGAGGATGGTGGGTATATGGAACAAGTTTCCAGAGAAGGTAATTGAGGCAGGTATAATAACAACTTTTAAAAGACACAAGGTATGTGGATAGGAAAGGTTGAGTAGGATATGGGCAAATGGGACTAACTTAGATGGGCTATCTGGGTCAGCATCGACAACTTGTGCCAACTTTTTCCATGCTGTATGACACTAATTATTAGTTAAGTGTAGTTTGCACAGTACAAGGTGTCATGAAAAGCAATTGCACAAATTTGAGATATGCAACTGTTGAAAAAGTATTTTTGCATGCAAATATTTTGGTCCAGGATGATCTATAAAGACAACAGAACTGAGACTTCAGTGCATCGCTAGGTCTAAGCAATAACAGCATGCAGCCTGTGGCATTCTCAGCAGTGCCTGTTTTATGTTTCCTGCCATTAATGCTTTGTCTCTGATGGAGAAAATCAATACCCGTTGTAGCACACTATCCCTATCAACACATTCTGCTACCAAAGGCTGCCAAAAAAAGAAACAGGCATTTAGGACAGAACGCGTTGACTGCGATACAGGTCATCGGGAACACAAAACACAAAAACAAACAAGTTTTAAAAATATTAAAAAATATATTTTTATCTGGCTCTTCCTTTGCACTGCGGATACCACAAGCTGAGAAGAAAACCATGTCAGTCACATTGCAACTCGTAAAATGGGACAGAATTTACCACTGCTCAGTCAGAGTTTGTTTTCTTTTTAATGGGACCTTATCCAAATATTTTTACCCAAATTGCATAAAAATAAACTTACTGATCAAATCCTAATTTTTATTGCTTTTTAACTCCAGCCTGTTCCCTGTTGGAGTTTTCACTGCCGCTTTTCACATGAAACCATAGCATTTTACAAAAGGGAAACATCTGCTTGCAATATTCCTTTATTACACTCTAATGAAAATCCCGTGTGTTTCTTAATGTGTTGTTTATTTGCCTTTACAGATTCTCTCATTGGAGATTGTCATATTCAATGGAAACCCGAGTCCTTCAACATTGATCGCCCACTGACATGTCCTAGGCCTAAAAGACCTGGAAGAATACCTGGAATCAAGGTATGAAACAAACCCACTTCACCAGTTCTAACCCAGGACAAATAAATAGTTATGCAGTCATAACCTTTGATAGAAAATTGCAAAGAATGATTGCACTTTTAAATATTGTGGAAAGGTATCAGAGTAATTACAACACAGGAGGCCAGTTCAGTGATCACAGGCTTCATGCAAGATAAAACTACTCCCTTAACCTCTGCCTCTAGCTCTGCAAATCATTTCCTTTCAAATACTTATTCAGCTGCTTTTGAATGTCACAATTAATTGTGCCTCCCATTTTATCCCTGACAATGTATCCTGGACCTCAGCCATTCACTGAGTAGGGGGGAAAAACTAGCGCCTCTTCTGATTCTTTTGTTAATCACTTTCATTCTACCTCACCCCATTCTTGATGTCTCCATTTACGCTGTCTAAAATTGGCTTGATTTTAAGGACCTCTATTAGATCTCCTCACAACCTCCTCTGCTTTAGAAGAACAATCGCAGGTGTCCATGCCAACTAAGATGTCTCACCTAACCTAGTGTCATTGGCCTGTGTTTGGATAATATTCCTCAAACCATTTCCTATTCATATTTCTGCTGCATTCTGTCCAAAGTTAAAAAAAAATCTTTTCAGAACTGAAATCCAGAACTGGACACAATACTCCAGTTGTGATCAACCCAGTGTTTTATAAAGGTTTATCACACATTACTTGCTCTTGTGTATTTTGGGTCTACTTATAATGCCCAAGATCTAATTTGCTATTAATTAACCAATTTTCTCATCATTATCTTGCCTCTTTCATCAAACTAAGCCTAGACATCCCCAAAGCTCTAGAATCCCTGTTAAAATTGTACCCTCCAGCAGTCTGTCTCCATATAAAATACAAAGATATAAATCGCAACGTGGAAGAATGAGAATTACTACTTCTAGGTTATATTTTATTTGTAACTGCTATTATGTGAAATATAATCATTGACTTTGGTTTAGTTTATCGTACAGTTGGTGGTTTCAGAATAATCAGCGAACCCTATGGAAATTTAGTGTCAATAGTGATACACTTAAAGCATCCTGTTCACTGTCTGGTGTAGAAGAGTGCAGGACAAAAATATTAATAGGATCAATAATTCTGCAAGTGTATACATATAAGAACATTTTCCTGACCAGTACAAAAATTATGAAAAAAAACTAATTTCTACTAATGGTAAGTTCCAGCTTTACTTTATATATATATATATGATTGTGGATTTATATTAGTACATGCTACTTTAGGTAACTCTTGTAAGAGGGTGTTTATCTACATATGTCAATATGCGTTGAGGTAACATATAAGAAAAAGAGAAAATGCTAGAAACACCAGTAAGTCGGACAGCATCTGTTTAAAGAAAAGCAGTCATCATCTTGGGTCAAAGATGTTTATCAGAACTGGGAAAGACGGAAGCAAAGTAAATTTTAACTTGCAGAGAGGATGGGAGAAAGATGCCATGGACAAACGGAATGTCTCTAATAGGATAGGAGGATTTGATGAAGGGTCTATTCCTGAAACGTCACCTCTTCCTTTTCTCCAGAGATTCTGACTGACCTCTGTGTTACTCCAGCATTTTGTGTTTTATCATTGTCTCTAATAGGATGTGACCATTGGCAAGCCATTTTCATAGTGACTACAACTAATAGGATAACAAATCTTGGTCTATGCAAAATGAGGTGACCCAAGTGTAAAGACGTGTCAAAACGCACTATGTCTTCACTACTGTTTTATTACTAATCACACTACTCATACACATTACTGCCCTAGTTGTCTGTGGTCGATCTAGAGGTGGGGAGGTTACAATCATACTGGTGATATGGGGAGTGGTTAGTAATGGTGAGGTCACTATGTTAAAGGAACATGCACTAGTCTACATCCTTTCCCTTGGAAACAAAGCAGGACGGCAGTGACAGGGCGACCACGACTCATACGCTACAAGTAGTTAACCGCACACACAGTCAGGCAACAGTTAAACAAATTTCCCGTAACGTACAGGCGGCTTAACCAACCGCCCGGAGCGAGTGCGCAACTCGCCCTCCCCGTCCTCCGCAGGAACAACAGGAACAGGAGCCGGAGCAGGAACGGGAGCGGGAGTGGGCGAACGGTCCGGAGATCGGGCAGGAGAGGAATGAAGGGGAGCCCGGGGAGGGGAAACCGGCACAGAGGCGGGCAAACGAATAGGCGATGGCGGACTGGCAGCAGGGGAGCGGGGCACAAGGAGCTGAGAGGGCAGAGTTCTGGGCATGCGAGGAGCGGTAGGCAGAGAGGAAGAAAAAGGAGCGCCAGGGGGTGGAGTCGGCTCATTGACAAGCCGCAAATGCTGGCGGGATCGGCGATAGATGGTACCCTCATGGTCAACGAGGTAAGAGCGCGGCGAGCCGGCAGAGCCGACGACCACCACCAGTCGGTAGTGTCCGGAGGGGGACTGCATCTGGACGACCTGACCAGGGAACAGACGCGGAAGGGGACGGCAGGACTTGTCGTGGGAGCGTTTCTGTATTTCTTGCTTTTGGGCAATGCGCTCCTGGACGGCAGCAGGGCGGAGGACAGAAGACACCAAGGACCGCTGGGACACAGGGATAGGTGGGCGCGTGGTGCGGGACATGAGTCGCTGAGCAGGCGAGCCCAGGGCAGGGTCTCGGGAAATGTTGCGGAGGTTGAGGAGGGCCAGGTGAAAATCCGACCGAGAAAGTCTGCAGTGCTCCAGCAATTCCTTGGCACTGCGGACAGCGCGCTCCGCAAGGCCGTTGCTCTGCGGGTACTCGGGGCTGCTGGTGAAGTGACGAAAGTTCCAGGTGGCAGCGAAATCGCGGAACTCTGCACTGGAAAACTGGCTACCGTTGTCCGACTGCAAACTCGCAGGGGAGCCAAAGGATGCGAAGTGGCGGCGTAGCTTCCCAATGACAGCAGCAGACGTGAGGGAGGTCAGCTGGTCCACCTCGAACCAGCTGGAGTAGGAATCCACAAGGACCAGGAAGTGCTTGCCACGCCACTCGAAGATGTCAGTGGCGACTGCCATCCATGGCAGATCGGGGACAGGCTGTTGTAGAAGCGGCTGCCGTTGCTGGTGGGGAGAGAGACTATTGCAGGTGGAGCAGGCGGAGACCCTCTCCCGGATGTCCGGGGCCATGCCGAGCCAATAGAACTGGCTCTGTGCCTGGGACAGAGTGGCCTCGGCCCCGGGGTGGCCGCTGTGGGCGGTTTGAAAGTAGTGGTCCCGCAGCGCGGCAGGCACCACAACCTTGTGGCCCTTCACCACCACTCCGTCATGCAGCACAAGCTCATCCTGGACCAGGAAGTAGGGCACGGCACTGGCCGGCAAGGATGAGCGACGGTCAGGCCAACCACGCCGGATGACGTCGGCAAGCTGCTGCAAGGCAGGATCTTTGGCAGTGTGCTGGACCAGGGACTGCATCTGCTGTGAAGGCACAATGTTAACGTTTAACACCATCAGGTCAGACAATTCGTACGGGTGACGGGTTGTGGACGTGCGCGGGACAGCGTGTCGGCCACAAACATGTCCTTGCCCTTGCGGTACACGACCCGAAGCGTGAAGCGCTGGAGCTGCAACATCATGCGCTGCAAGCGGGATGAGGCGGCGTGGATCGGTTTATTCAGGATCGTGACCAGCGGCTGGTGGTCGGTTTCGATAGTGACGGTGTTGCCCAGGATGTAATCCTTAAACTTCGAGCAGGCAAACACCACGGCGAGGAGCTCTTTCTCGATCTGGGCATAACGCTGCTCAGCGGGGGTCATGGTGCGAGAAGCGTAGGAGACAGGCAGCTGCAGGCCATCGTAAAGCTGCAGGCAGGCGGCACCAAGACCGAACTTCGAGGCGTCGCAGGTGAGGACAATAGGACGCTGCAAGTCGAAGAACTTGAGAGTGGGGGTACTAACCAGCCTGGACTTCAGGATGTCAAACGCCTTCTGGTGCTTCGGGGACCAAGCCCAGGCAGTGTCCATTTTGATCAGCTCCCTCAGGGCCGCACTCAGCTCACTGAGGTTGGGAATGAACTTCCCCAGGTATTTCACCATGCCCAGAAAGCGCTGCAGGCTGGGCACGTCGGCGGGTGCAGATATCCCAGAGACCGCAGCCGTCTTCTGCGGGTCAGGCATCAGCCCCTCAGCTGTGAAGACGTGGCCCACGTACGTGACCTCTGGGACACGGAAACGGCACTTCTTAGGATTAAGCTTAAGGTTGATCTCACGAGCCCTGTCCAGGACTTGGCGGAGGTGGAGGTCCTGCTCAGCGACATCCTTCCCGTATACCAGGATGTCGTCGACTATGATAGCACACGGCAGACCGGCAAACAGCTGCTCCATGGTGCGCTGGAAGACCTCACTGGCATAATTGATCCCGAATGGCATGCAAAGGAAATGGAACCTGCCGAAGGGTGTGCTGAAGGTGGTCAAGTATGAGGAACGTTCATCCAGCGGTATCTGCCAGAAAGAGCTCTTGGCATCGAGGACCGAGAAGGCAGTGGCCGGGCCAACCTGTGCAGCGACGTCCTCAACCGTCCGTATGGGGTAGTGCGGGCCCTTGATGACAAGGTTCAGGTCCTTGGGGTTTATACAAATGCGAAGCTCACTCTTATCCTTCTTTGCAGCAACAACCATGGTGGAGACCCACCGGGTGGGATCACTCACCTCCTTGAGGATGCCCACGGCCACCATGTGGCGCAGAGTCGACTCTACCTTGTCCTTCATAGCAAAGGAGACGCGGTGTGGCGGGCGGAACACAGGCTCGACACCTGGGTCGACAACGATCTTGTAATTGCAGGGCAGCCTGCCCAGCTCGTCGTCGAAACGATCAGGGTAGTCACGCAGGGGGTCCAGGAGGGTCCGCACCTGGTGGATATCGCGGTGAAAGGAGACCAAACCGAGGTCCTGGCATGCACGGGCGCCCAACAGCGTGGTGTTCTCAGTGTCCAGCAGATAAAAAGTGAGGGGCCGAGAGGCCTTCAAAACCTTGCAGATAAGGGTTGCCTTCCTGACTGGTACGAGCACACCGCCCCCATAGGCATGTAGATGGGAGTTGTCGGGAGTGACCTTCTCACAAGACCTTATCTTTTTAAAGAGGCTCACCGACATAACATTGGCAACCGCCCCCGTGTCAAGTTTCGCTGGGAATGTCGACCCATTCACAGTAACACGCACCGAGGGATCCGTAATCAGCGCAGGTGCAGGCAATAGTGAAAAAATGCTTGATTCATCATGGGAGGAACTGGTATCAGAATCAGGGAGTTCATCCGAATGGTTCTGTGAACCGAACGCGCTATCAGTCTCTGCAAGGTTGTTAAGCATTCTCCTGGGGGCAGGAGCCGGATTCCCACGGGACCGACATGCGGCCGAAAAATGATTCAACTTTTTGCAGAAATTACAAGTCTTCCCCAGCGCTGGGCAAACATTAAACTGATGGGATGCAAAGTTGCAGTTGGGGCAACGACGCGGGCAGCCCCTCGAGGGGGCAGGGGAACCACGCTGGCGCGGCGGGCCATCGATCCGCCGGAGGCCAGCAACAACGGCAACGTTAAGGTCCTGAGCAGCAGGCAAAACCACGGAGGCGACAGCCGCCGCCATGCGAGAGGCATGCAGAGACTCTGTCAAAGTCAGATCGGGCTTCCTTAGAAGTTCAGCCCGCAGTTTCTCATCCTGGAGACCGAACACCAGGACATCCCGGATCATTTGATCGGGGGTCAGCGCTTCCAGGCGGCAACGCCATGCCAGATGCCGTAGCGCGGCAATGTAGGTGTCAATGTGCTCACCGGGGTTCTGTCGCCTAGTGAAAAACTTAAATCGCTCTAGAATGCAGTTGGTGGGAATGTCGCACAGACCGGTGAACTTAGCCAAAAGACATACCGGGCCCCGAGCATCCGCACCATCAACGTATTCAAACGACTCGGATCGTTCCAGGGCCTCCGGGCCAGCCAAGTTTAGGAGCAGGTGTGACTGCGTTGCAGGGGTGGCATTAGGATGGGCAATAGCAATGTAGTGCTCAAAATCGCGTCGGAAGACAGCCCACCGATGGGCAATGTCGGAGTCGAAGACCAGCATATCAGGCTTGCGACAAGAGTCGGCCATGGTAGGGGCACGGGAAAGAAACACTCAAGGGTAGGGAACTGGGCGAAAAAAGAAATAAAACCCGATAAACAGGAGGTGCAAGGTACTACTATGACACCATGTAAAGACGTGTCAAAACGCACTATGTCTTCACTACTGTTTTATTACTAATCACACTACTCATACACATTACTGCCCTAGTTGTCCATGGTCTGTCACCGGAGCTAGAGTGCGATCTAGAGGTGGGGGGGTTACAATTATACTGGTGATATGGGGAGTGGTTAGTAGTGGTGAGGTCACTATGTTAAAGGAACATGCACTAGTCTACACTAAGCTCTTGTAAATGAGTGCAAAAGTAAAATACATTGACCAGCAAACTGGATTCACAAAGTTGATAAGGCAGGCAGCCAATACCTTCACATTATCTGCCAACGAGCACCAACAAGCATATTAGTTAAGAATGTGTTGTAGGCATCCAGGGTGTATACTACAAAATGGTACCAGGTACATTGCAAATCCCAGTCAGAGCACTTTTCCTTTTTCCAGGCCCTTATGCCAAATTGGATCAATATCATTGCAGCATTCATGTGCATAGTTAATTTTACTACTGTAGAGCAACCCCATATTAAGATTTTTTTGAACACCCCCCCCCCCCCCCCCCAACTCCCAGTACACATGAGGGCAGCACTGTGGCACAGTTGGTATTACTGCCGTCTCGTAACTCCAAGGACCCAGGTTTGATGCAGTCTACGTGGAATTTGCACTTTTCCCAGTGTCCAGGTGCTCAGTTTCCTCTTACATCCCAAAATCAGATTGTTTTATGTTAATTGACCACTGTAAAATTAGCCCTTATAAGCACTGGATAGCATAGAACTAGGGTGATTAATGGTCGGCATGAAATCAGTGGGCAGAAGGACCTGTTTCCACGCTGCATCTCTGAGCTAAACTTAAAAAGAGCTAAACTAAACTAAAAAAGACTCTGCAGATCAGGCAGGATCTGTGGAAAGAGAACCAACTCTACATTTTACGCGCTTCTAAGCTAGACTAAACCTGTCATCCAAAAGCTAAGTTTATAGTTTATTCATCCATTTTTGGTGCAGGATTAGAACTACAAATAGCTGCTTCTCCTACCCTTCCCAAATCTGGCTTGATGTGGCCAGCCATTCCTGCTGTTCCCTCTTTATGTCCTAATGACGTTTCTAGACCGCAAGCATTTCCCCAGTGATCCTGTAACTGCCTTCATTAGGAACTTACTTGATTTTGGGGAAATACCCAAATCTTAGGTCATTGTATTCTGTTTCCGATTCAAGAAAGTTACATGCAGATACAAGAACATTAATTAAGCAAACTGTGAAAGGATAAAGGAAAAGTAGTTGTGCCCTGGTCAAAGATTATTGCTAAGTAAAGTTGGTAACACGCCAATGTAAAGAAAACAAAATGGTTTATTTTCTGAATCGAAGTTGAGTCTTTATATAACAGATTAATGTCTACTATTATTTCTGCCATGAGTACCTCAGGATCTGGCTTGCTTTGTATATAACTTTGCTGTTTGAAGTGAAAACCTTTTTTGTAATTTCACATCCAGACTGACAGCACTAGAAGCATTATCACAGATCAGTACTATTGAAGGTAGCAAGTATCAGCTGGTTCAGGCATCTGGAGCTTTGAGGGGGAAAAAAAGAATCAGCACTTCCCTCAATCTCATTCAAGCTGACTGGTGGAAATCACTATCTGCTAACACAAATGATGAGAAAATAGATTCTGGCATTATTAAGTGGAATCCTAATGCATTATCTTGCTGGGAAACAATGCATGCCCACTTAAAGAGTCAAACATATTCAGAACATTGGTTCAAAAATATTGTGAAAAAAGTAAACTTAGAAACATGGGCTTTGTATGCTATGCCAACTTGTTACAAGGTGAATCCATAGTGCAGTTACAAAAAAAATGTAGATTTGCCAACATCTAAATGTGTAATGCATGCATTTTGTACAAAGCTATTGTGTATTGCTCCTCTTAGAGGGGGGGGCGCTGTCCTGTGCATGGCTGCCCAGCCAGCAGCTGTCTGTCCTTTCATCTTTTTATTTTATTTTTGTTAATTAAAGTGTTTTGTTTGGAGGTCTAGACTTTTTTATGTGGGGGTTGGGGGGGGATGGGGGAATCTATTTTTCAGGGTCCCTACCTGGTCGGAGAGGCAGCTTTTCTCCGGGCTGCAGCTTCGACCCGTCCTCGCGGCCTACCATCGGGCCTGGAGCGGCGTTTCCTGTCGGGGACCGCACAGAACCTCGGCTTCGGCGGCGGCACAGCGCTGGAGCGCTGTCGAGGAGCGGGCGATGCCTTGCCCGGGTCGCCGCGCTGCAGCTCCGGTGAGCTGAAGACCGCCGGGATAAACATCACGGAGCTGCGGGTCTGTGGAGCAGCCAGCTGCGGGCGGTGGCGCTGAACTTAAACATCGGGAGCCTGGGATCTCTAGATGAGATCGCCAGTTGTGGAGCTCCAACCTGCGCGGCCTTGTTGGCTTCGGAAGCCGCGGCCTCCAGTATGGAAGCGGCCGTTCCAGGTGTCCCATGCCGCTGAGAGGACTCTCCCGACGCCGGAGGAACATCACCCGGCGACAACAGCCTGGAACATCGGGCCTCCGTAGAGGCAACTGTGGAGGCCTCAATAGGCCCGACTATGGGTGAACTGGGGTTGGGGACTGGACTTTGTGCCTTCCCTCATAATGGGAACCATTGTGGGGGGATGTTCTTTATGTTTAAAACTCTTATTAATGTTATGTCTGTATTCTTTTTTTTATGTGCTGCAAAATGGCAAGAAGCATTTCACTTCACTACACCTAGGTGTATGTGAATGTGACCAATAAAATACCTTTGATACCTTTGATAGGGTTGCCAGTCATGACATTGTCTTTCTTGCCCCTTGGCTAATTTTCAGGAGGATGCTCCAGGTGAAAAAAATAACTCTGTCAGTGTGCAAAATCAATCAGTCTTAGTACTCAAAATGCAACATTTAAGATTTGTGGTATGTGGACCTAATTAAAAAAAAGAATGGAATTAGGATGACCAAAAAGGATGGTAAGTAGGATTAATGAGAATCCAAAGGCATTTCATAAATGCCTTAAAAACAAGAGGGTGGCAAGGGACAAGGAGGACCATCAAGAATAAAGGAAGGAAATTATGCTCAGAATCAGGATGTAGGCAAGGTACTAAATTAGTAATATGCATGGGTATTTTCCACGGGGAAGGACACGGAGGACAGTGAGATTAATCAGTGTGGGGTATAATAATGTGCTAGAGCATTTTGATATCAAGAAGAAGGTGGTGTTGGCCCCCATGAAGAGCATTACAATATATAAATCACTAGCTAGATATGATACATTCAAGGAGAAGCAAATAAGGAGATTGCTGGGCCTTGACAAAGATCTTTGTGTGCTCATTAGTTGCAGGTGTGGAGATAGAATTATAGAGGTGTGCCACATGGAAACAAGGTCTTCAGCCCATGTTGTCCATGATGGCCAGGTCCTTGAGGACTGGAGAGGAGCCAATGAAGTTCCTGTTTAAGAGAAATAGTGACCGTGCAGGAAATTATAGGACAGTCTCACTTCAGTGGTAGAGAAGTTATTGGAGCAGATTCGTAGGGATACAATTTACTCGAATTTATAAGAGAATGGTGGGTGTTGTCTACATGGACTTTGGTAAAGCATTTGACAAGATCCATAATGATAGGTTATTCCAGAAGATTAAGATGCAAGAGATCCTTGGTGACGCAGTTTGGATTCAGAATTTGCTTAACCATAGAAGATACAAGGTAGCAGTGGACGGGTTTTACTCTGGCTGCAAGTCTGTGGCCAGTGGTATTCCACAGGGGCCAGTGGTATTCCACAGGGATCAGTGCTAGGACTGATTGTGATATATATCAATGACCTGGGACAAAAATGTAGATGAGTTGTTTAGTAAGTTTGCAGATTACACCAAAATTAGTGGAGTTGGGGACAGTGAAGTGGGCTGTCAACGATAGAGCAGAATGATACAGAAGGATATAATCACAGATAAAGTTGTAAATGGATAGAAAATGGCAGATGGAGTTAATCTGGACAGGTGTGATGTGTAAGGTCAAATGTAAGGGAGGTCAAATGTTTACAATTGATGATAGGACTGAACTGCATTGATGAACAGTGGGATCTTGGGTTCTAACTCCATAGCTCTCTGGAAGCATTCAGCATGTCAGACAGCATCTGTGGAGAGAAACAGAATTAGCATTTCAGATCATTTACTCTTCATCAGAAACGGAAAAAAATAGATATGTTGGTACTGTTTCCAAGTTTACTAATCATAAAAAGCAAGGTAGAACTATGAGTTTTGAAATTGCAAATAATTTTCAAAAGCATGTACACAAGTAGAGTGGCTAAATAAGGAGAAGATAAAGTGTGGAAAAAAGTAAGGTTTTCATTTTAATGAAATTGGAAAACTTATTAAATGGTGAGAAACCAGTAAACGTTGATTAAACTGAAGAATCGTAATGTGTACTGTGTGCAGCGTTTTGTTTCTGCATTAAAGAAGTGCATAGTAACTTTAGATTTAGTGCAGTATAGATTCACTAAATTAATTCCTGGGATGAGTGCACTGTCCTTTGATGTAAAATTGAGTTGCAATACTCTGAGAATGTGTCTCGTAAATGCTGGGAGATTGATGGATTTAATGAACAGTTTAGAGGACCAAGTGCTCATATTTAGGACCAAGAAGTCAAGAAGTTTCTATATTCGCAGAAGTGCAAGGAATTCATTTTCTCTACCATTAGAAAACACGAGACAGGCTTTGGAATTTTAGACTTAAAGACTTAACTAAGCAAATTTAGATACAGTAAAGATTGACTGAATATTTCCTCTAAAATATACGTAAGGCAACCTACAGGAGCAGAGGTAGAAAATATACCAAACCATAATAAGGATTTAGTTTTATTGAATATTAAAAAATGCCATCTCAGTGTAAATTGGCTACCTGTAAAAAAAAAGCATTATTTTATGCCTGATTAAACATCTATCAGTTTATTGTTTCCCTACTTTTAGTGGTATACTAGACCAATTGCTCCTTTTACCCCATAACCACCCTATTTACTGACGCATAGCCCCCAACTTGCAGTCACATCTAGAGGGGGGGGGGGGGGTAGAGAGTGAGGGCAGAGAGAGAAGGGGCAGAGACAAATAGAGAGGGGCAAGAGGGAGGGGGTGGCAAGGAGGAGAAGAGGGAGGGAGGGTGGGTGAGAGGGGAAAGGTGGAGGTGGAGGGGAGGAGAGAGAGAGAGGGGGAGAGGTGAGGGGAGGAGGGGGGAGAGATGAGGGGGAGAGGGAGGGGAGGGAGGGGGGAGGGGGTGGGGAGAGGGAGGGGGAGGGAGGGGGAAGGGGGAGAGTGTGGAGGGGAGGGGGTTTAGGGGAGGGATGGTGGTGGGGGGATGGAGGGGAGGAGTAGGAGAAAAAGGGGGAGAAAGAAGGGTAGTAGGGGAGAGGGGGGGGGGGAGGTTTAGGGGGGAGAGGGAGGGGGTTGAGGAGAGGGGTTGAGGGAGGGGAGGAGTAGGGAGGGAGGAGAGGGGAGAGGAGAGAGGGGAGAGGAGGGGGGGGGAGAGGAGGAGGGGGGGAGTGAGGGGGTGTGCTGAGAGGGGGGTGAGGGGAGGGGGAGGAGAGGGGGATGGGAGAGAGGGAGAGGGGAGAGGGGGGGGGAGGGGGTAGGGGTGTGAAGGGGGGGGGGGGTGCTGAGGAGGGGGATGAGGGGGGGGGGGGGGGGAGAGATGGGGAGAAAAAGGGAGAGGGAGGGGGTGGAGGGGTGAGGGGGTAGGGATGGGGTGGAGAAGGGAGGGAGGGAGGGGGGGTTTAGGGGAGGGGGGGAGAGGAGAGGAGGGGGGGAGAGAGGAGTGGATTTGAGGCAGGCTTTTTTACTTTAACCATATTTTCATTTTCAAACCACATTAAGGGTACTTACTCACAGTTGTGTGAACATGTGTTCAGTGTTATTCACAGCTCAGAGAAACTTGACCCTCTGCCTTCCTCCAGCTTGCAGACTAATTGAGGCACACCACTTCCTGGTTTTATAGTCCATCCCCCTGCTGCCGCCAACGGGGGCAGCAGAGAGAATGGGGAATTTTGTAAAATCATTAATATCTGTAATTTTTCATCGACTGGAAAAATCCTCGGCACACATGTGGCGGAGAGGGGCTCTGAGCGAGGTGGCCAAAAATGACGACCATAGGTGGCGCCGTTCTCTCGGACATCGCAGCACAGATCGCCAAAACCGGTCAAGAACAGACTTTTAGTAATATAGAAGATTGGCATACAGCAAAATATATACGCTGCGTAATCAGCAGGAAAGTTTATTTATGTTTAGGAACATGTTGTACTTATTCTTAGAATGAGTTCATGCATCTGTCACTGAACATGATCCAGAGTTATTAGAGACATTGGAGAAGGCAGGGCTCAACATTAGCGGTTGCCCGGGGGCCACTGACCACCCAAAGTGCCGCCGGGCAACCTAAACACCGAGTCATTTTGCCCGGCTTGGCACGCAGATACTGGTTGATACCGAAGATAGACACAAATAACTCAGCGGGTCAGGCAGCATCTCTGGAGAAAAGGAACGTGTTGTTTTGTCTCGTCGACAGCTGTAATGCGTGGGAAAGATACTAAGTGTGGCATGTCGGAGGGTCGGAGCGAATGACGGGCCCCAAACAGCAGCAGCGGCGACGTCGGCGGCGGCTCCATCTCCTCCCTCCTCCCACCCACCCTGTTAGCGGCCGCTGCCTGCCACTCCCCCAACGGCGCTTTCAAAACAAACCCTCCCGCACGCCGAGGCCGGGAGGAGGGAGGGAGGGAGTGGCCTCCTTCCGTCGTCTGAAGCGTCTGCACCATTCAGCCCCGCACCTTCCTGTTGGTTGGCGGAGGAGGGGAGGCGGTGGCGAGGAGATCCTAACTGCCTCCCCCTTTGGCAGCGGCATTTGGCGATGGACAGGCAGGGGAGGAGATCCCGGGGGCCGACAGGAGACGCACGTCCCCCCCTGTTTTGAGAGGTCCCCACCCGAGAGCCCCCCCACGCCCAGGGGTGACCAGAGGCGTTGGGAGTCAGACGGGAGTGGTGTCTCCAGGCCAACAGCCAGCACAGAGAAGCAGCACTAAACCAAGCTCAGCTCTGCCTCTCCCGCCAGGTTAACCCTGCCTGGATTTACGGGAAATATGTCATCAGTCCAGGCATGAGCGGGCGAGAGGCAGAGTTGAGCTGCATTTAGCACTGGATTGAGCTGAAATTACCGTTCACAGGGCCTCTGAAGCCGTGTGTGTGTGTGTGTGTGTGTGTGTGCGCGTGTGTGTGCGCGTGTGTGTGTGTGTGTGTGTGTGTGTGTGTGTGCGCGAGTGTGCGTGCGGCCGCCAAGATATTGTGTCCCCCGGTCCACTCCATATTTTGATAACGATTTCCGTGCCTGCAGCGATGATGCCGGTGTTGTCCGAGTGCTGACTTTCCTTCCCCTTTATCCTTATTTAAGGATAAATGGGAAATCTTTTAGGACCGAGTTGAGGAAAACTTTTTTCACACAGAGAGTGGTGAATCTCTGGAATTCTCTCCCGCAGAAGGTAGTTGAGGCCGGTTCATTGGCTATATTTAAGAGGGAGTTAGATGTGGCCCTTGTGGCTAAAGGGATCAGGCGGTATGGAGAGAAGGCAGGTACAGGATACTGAGTTGGATGATCAGCTATGATCATATTGAATGGCGGTGCAGGCTCGAAGGGCCGAATGGCCTACTCCTGCACTTATTTTCTATGTTTCCCACCTCCTCTGCCCCTTCCTCCCTCTCTTGTACGCCCCCCTCCACACCCTTATCCTGAGACCCCCTCCTCTCCATCCCGCACTGATCCCCATTCCTGCCTCTATTCAGTCCTCACTGACATCCCGTGTGCTCCCCTCCTAAACTACCCTACCCCCCCATCCCCCCATCCATTCATCCTGCACTGATCTCCCTTTCCACCTTGCATTGATTCTCCTGCCACTCCCCATCAATCCTACACTGGCCCTCCAATTGATCCTGTACTGACCCCCTTTTCCATCCATCCTGCACTGCACCCCCCATCCATCCTGCAGATCCCCCCATTCAACCCCACTGTCATCCCCCGCGCTCTCCCCTCACAATTTTACCTACTCCAACCAACACGCACTGATTCCCCTGCCTCAATCCATCCATTCCGCACTGATTGCCTTCTCCACCCCCCACCCCGCCATCTATCCATCCAGCACTGATTCACACCACCCCCTCCCGACCCTATTGTGCTGGAAATGTCTTCAGAGCGAACATTGACTATGTTTGATAATGGAATGCAATCAACTGTGTTTTAATTCCCAACGTTATTATTTGTTTTAATCCATAAAGATGGATTAATTAAGTTGTGAACACGTGAAATATTAAAACCGCAGTGTTCGATTGTCACTGCAACCGTTTACACGTTATTACAGAATTCATTTTAACGGCAAATCAATGCTTTTAATATGGAGTATCAGTACTGTAGTTATTTAATGAGCAACATTCACAACTATACGTTGGATTTATCCAGGTTTTACTTCTACAGCCATACATCACAATTTTGGTCAGGAGATATTTCAGTTGAAATTTTAATGTTAATTCTGAAGTGGGAATGAAGGAAAAAGCAGTTATCAACAATTTTTTTGCTTATAAACTGGGTATCTTCATTGCTGTTCACAACAGATTCAGATTCAGATTCAATTTTAATTGTCATTGTCAGTGTACAGTACAGAGACAACGAAATGCATTTAGCATCTCCCTTGAAGAGCGACATAGCAAACGATTTGAATAAATAATAATAAGTGTCCGGGGGGGGTGGGTGGTGATTGGCAGTCACCGAGGTACGTTGTTGAGTAGAGTGACAGCCGCCGGAAAGAAGCTGTTCCTCGACCTGCTGGTTCGGCAACGGAGAGACCTGTAGCGCCTCCCGGATGGTAGGAGGGTAAACAGTCCATGGTTGGGGTGAGAGCAGTCCTTGGCGATGCGGAGCGCCCTCCGCAGACAGCGCTTGCTTTGGACAGACTCAATGGAGGGGAGCGTGGAACCGGTGATGCGTTGGGCAATTTTCACCACCCTCTGCAATGCCTTCCGGTCGGAGACAGAGCAGTTGCCATACCATACTGTGATGCAGTTGGTAAGGATGCTCTCGATGGTGCAGCGGTAGAAGTTCACCAGGATCTGAGGAGACAGATGGACCTTCTTCAGTCTCCTCAGGAAGAAGAGACGCTGATGAGCCTTCTTGATCAGAGTAGAGGTATTGTGGGTCCAAGAGAGGTCATCGGAGATGTTGACTCCCAGGAACCTGAAGCTAGAAACACGTTCCACCTCCGTCCCGTTAATGTGGATGGGGGTGTGTGTGCCGCCTCTGGACTTCCTGAAGTCTACAATGAGCTCCTTGGTCTTCTTGGCGTTAAGGGCCAGGTTGTTGTCAGCGCACCATGCTGCTAAGTGCTGGACCTCCTCCCTGTAGGCCAGCTCATCGTTGTTGCTGATGAGGCCAATCACCGTTGTATCATCTGCATACTTGATGATGGTGTTAGTACCATGTACAGGTGTGCAGTCATAGGTGAAGAGGGAGTAGAGGAGGGGGCTCAGCACACAGCCCTGAGGAACGCCGGTGTTCAGGGTGAGGGTTGAAGAGGTGTGCTTGTCTAACCTCACAGACTGGGGTCTGTTGGTTAGAAAGTCCAGTATCCAGTTGCAGAGGGAGGGGTCGATGCCCAGGTTACCGAGTTTGGTGATCAGTTTTGATGGAATAATGGTGTTGAATGCTGAGCTGTAATCGATGAACAGCATTCTTACGTAACACATACATCTAATCTGAATGTCCAGTAATGTGGCGTCTTGACTCCTTTAATTATATTACCAAAAAAACATTTGTTGCATTTATGTCCTTTGGCCATCTCTTGTTAGTTAGTGTAATGCTAAGTTGGATGATCAGCCATGATCATATTGAATGGCGTAGCAGGCTCGAAGGAGCCGAATGGCCTACTCATGCACCTATTTTCTATGTTTCTATGTCAGATGGGCATAGTCAGTTTTAACAGCTATTATCATAAAATGCCTTTAGAAAATTCCTTGCAACCTGTTTATTTTGTTGTGGATATATTATGTGGGAAGCGAGAGTGTTTCTGTACCAATAGCAATAACGACCCATGCTAAGGCCATGTCATGATAATTTTCAGTCCTTCACAGAAAACATGCTTGCATCAATCTGTAGTGTGCATGGTTAAGCATATATGTCCAGGATTTATTGACACAAGTTGATCATACACTGAATAATCCAACCACATTTTTGTTTGGAAGTGGAAAGAAATAATAAAAATTGCATTAATTACAATGTGTAAAAAGAGTTGAGATACTGTATTATAATTTTGCTGCATGTCATTCGTGGTATATATCATGTCTTGATTGGTGAATATGTTTAGTTTGTAACTTTATTTGAAGCAGAAATAATATGTGAATACTTCATTGAGCATAATTCCGACTGGTAACTACGCACTTCGTCCGAGCACATTATCGCACGCGTCATGACCACCTAAACTGTCATTTGGCAACCTAAAAAGCTGCCAAGGTTGCCCGGCTGGCAACAGGGAAAAAAAATTAAGCGAGAGCCCTGGAAAGGGATTGGGAGTACTGGCCTTAACTATTAAAATATTAATTGTTGTTATTTTCTTAACAATGCCCTCAGGAGGGACAGGGCTAAATAATTGCAGACAGATTTAGTGAGTTCCTGCTCTTGTTGAATTTTAATGCTGTTGTGTTTATTTAGTTTTAATCTAATCTCACCTCAAAGTCAGTTAGACTATTGAGTATAGAAGTTCGGAGGTCATGTTGCAGTTGTCGAAGAAGTTGGTGAGACTGCATTTAGAACATTGTGTTCAGTTCTGGGCACCATGTTATAGGAAAGATATTGTCAAGCTTGAAAGGGTTCAGAAAAGATTTACGAGGATGTTGCCAGGACTAGAGGGTGTGAGCTATAGGGAGAGGTTGAGTAAGCTGGGTCTCTATTCCATGGAGCGCAGGAGGATAAGGGGGTGATCTTATAGAGGTGATTAAGATAGTGAGAGGAATAGATCAGGTAGATGCACAGAGTCTTTTGCCCAGAGAGCAGGGTAATCGAGGACCAGTGGACATAGGTTCAAGGTGAAGGGGAAAAGATTTAATAGGAATTCGAGGGGTAACTTTTTCCCACTGAGTGGTGAGAGTATGGAACAAGCTGCCAGAGGAAGTAGTTGAGGCTGAGACTATCCCATTGTTTAAGAGACAGTTAGACAGCTACATGGATAGTTTGGAGGGATAGGGACCAAGCGCAGGCAAGTGAGACTAGTGTGGCTGGGACATTGTTGGCCAATGTGGGTTAGTTGGATCAAAGGACGTTTTTCTGCACTGTATCACTCTATGACTCCATGACAAAGAAAAATAAACAGTATGGATTTTTTTCCCACCATCAACATTATAAATGCATTAATTTTTTTTGGTACCTCCCGCTTGGGAGTTGAATTGTATTGTTGTACCATGCGTTAGTACCGAAGGTGGCAAGTAAGCAATACTCTTTTATTTCTTACTACTTCTGTAAAATGTACAAACTAGAAAAAATGCAATATTAATGAACAAGTATTGTGAATGTTGGCAACACTGTATCCTGAATGACATTTCTAGCCAAAAAAAACGTTCTTATCTCTGCCAATTCCACTTTCCATCAGAAATTCTCTAAGAAAAATAGACTTTCGAGAAAAAAAAGGATGTATGCTACTCCATTGAATATAATATGGAAGGCCAATTTTATTTTCTTAACAGAATTTCACAGATTGTTAATCAAATGTTGAACCACAATGTTCTTTGGTAAGATATCTCTCTCCACAATATTCACATTTCTGATTTGGCAGTATGGCCAAGCAGATATTTGTTAATTCTTGGGTTCCCTCTTATGGAGTAACTATGTTTATGTAAAAGTAATCTCTTGAATTTTAATCCAAAACAGAAATGGCTTTGGGTCAGAACAGATGTATAAAATCTTTTAAATCTCATACATGAACACAACTTACCTTAACCCTTCCAGCTTCCA
This sequence comes from Leucoraja erinaceus, assembly GCF_028641065.1. Lineage (NCBI taxonomy): Eukaryota > Metazoa > Chordata > Chondrichthyes > Rajiformes > Rajidae > Leucoraja > Leucoraja erinaceus. The sequence goes on from NC_073380.1 coordinate 62,551,128, forward strand.
TTTTAGTAAATTATTAACATCTATATAATTAAATGTCTCATTTTGACCACTTCCTGTCTGCACTGTATATTGCTTTTAGAAAAAACGCTACCCTGTATTGCTGTGATTTTTGGCCATCTTACTCACAGTCTTCAGGGCTGGCCCCTGAGGATTTTTCCCATCGATGAAAAATAAAAAAGTTATATTTAAAAATACCTTGAGATCAGCTGATTGGTCATCTTGCCTGTCTATCACTGCGATTAAGGTAACGCCCCTTCTCGGGGGGGGGCGGCAGGATTATAAAACCCCGGATGCCTGGACGCGAGTCAGATTCTGCTAGAACGCGGGGGAGAGGCCACTACTGTCATTCTAAGCTGTAAATCAACTGAACTGTGAGCTTGCAATGTACTTGCAATAAATGATTTGTTAGCCCTTAATGACAATGCCATGAGTTGTTCGGCCTGCTGCCCTGCCTGGGCTTGAAACTGCAATGCTTTATTAGGTCCGACCATGTTTGGAAGGAATAAATGCTTTATTTGGCCCGACTGTGTTTGGAAGGAATAAATGCTTTATTAGGTCCGACTGTGTTTGGAAGGAATAAATGCTTTATTAGGTCTGAATGTTTGGAAGGAATAAATGTTTTTTTAGTTCCGACTGTGTTTGGAAGGAATAAATGCTTTATTAGGTCCGACTGTGTTTAGTCCAAAAGTCCCGCTCATTTTGTGACTTTTGCTTAGTGGACAGGTCGCGCTGATTGCGTAATTTCCGGTGAGTGCAGAGGTCGCGCTGATTGCGTAATTTCCAGTAAGTGCAGAGGTCACGCTGACTGCGGAAGCCCCACATTGGAGAGGCGCGCGAGTATATTCAAGAAAGTTTACTGTCATATATATGGTGTGTGAGTCAGTGTGTGTGTGTGTGTGTGTGTACAGTGGCTTGCAAAAGTATTCATACCCCTTGAACTTTTCCACATTTTGTCACGTTACAACCACAAACATAAATGTATTTTATTGGGATTTTATGTGATAGACCAACACAAAGTGGCGCATAATTGTGAAGTGGAAGGAAAATGATACATGGTTTTCAAATTATTTTACAAATAAAAAACTGAAAAGTGTGGCATGCAAAAGTATTCAGCCCCCTTTACTCTGATACCACTAAATAAAATCCAGTGCAACCAATTGCCTTCAGAAGTCACCTATTTAGTAAATAGAGTCCACTTGTGTGTAATCTAATCTCAGTATAAATACAGCTGTTCTGTGAAGGCCTCAGAGGTTTGTTAGAGAACATTAGTGAACAAACAGCATCATGAAGCCCAAGGAACACACCAGACAGGTCAGGGATAAAGTTGTGGAGAAGTTTAAAGCAGGGTTAGGTTATAAAAAAATATCCCAAGCTTTGAACATCTCACGGAGCACTGTTCAATCCATCATCCGAAAATGGAAAGAGTATGGCACAACTGCAAACCTACCAAGACATGGCCGTCCACCTAAACTGACAGGCCGGGCAAGGAGAGCATTGATCAGAGAAGCAGCCAAGAGGCCCATGGTAACTCTGGAGGAGCTGCAGAGATCCACAGCTCAGGTGGGAGAATCTGTCCACAGGACAACTATTAGTCGTACTCTCCATAAATCGGGCCTTTATGGAAGAGTTGTTGAAAAAAAGCCATAAAAAGTCCCGTTTGCAGTTTGCCACAAGCCATGTGGGGGACACAGCAAACATGTGGAGGAAGGTGCTCTGGTCAGATGGGACCAAAATTGAAGTTTTTGGCCTAAATGCAAAACGCTATGTGTGGCGGAAAACTAACACTGCACATCACCCTGAACACACCATCCCCACTGTGAAACATGGTGGTGGCAGCATCATGCTGTGGGGATGCCTTTCTTCAGCAGGGACAGGGAAGCTGGTCAGAGTTGATGGGAAGATGGATGGAGCCAAATACAGGGCAATCTTGGAAGAACACCTGTTAGAGTCTGCAAAAGACGAGACTGGGGTGGAGGTTCACCTTCCAGCAGGACAACGACCCTAAACATAGAGCCAGAGCTTCAATGGAATGGTTTAGATCAAAGCATATTCGTGTGTTAGAATGGCCCAGTCAAAGTCCAGACCTAAATCCAATTGAGAATCTCTGGCAAGTCTTGAAAATTGCTGTTCACAGACGCTCTCCATCCAATCTGACTGAGCTTGAGCTTTCAGTCTCTAGATGTGTAAAGCTGGTAGAGATATACCCCAAAAGACTTGCAGCTGTAATTGCAGCTGTAATTGCAGCGAAAGGTGGTTCTACAAAGTATTGACTCAGGGGGGCTGAATACTTTTGCACGCCACACTTTTCAGTTTTTTATTTGTAAAAAAATTTGAAAGCCATGTATCATTTTCCTTCCAATTCACAATTATGCACCACTTTGTGGTGGTCTATCACATAAAATCCCAATAAAATACATTTACGTTTGTGGTTGTAACATGACAAAATGTGGAAAAGTTCAAGGGGTATGAATACTTTTGCAAGCCACTGTATGTATGTATGTGTATGTGTGTGTGTGTATGAGTGTATGTGTGAGTGTATTTGTGTATGTGTGTGTGTGTGTGTGAGTGTATGTGTGTGAGGTGGAGGGTTTGTGTGTGTGTGTGTGTGTGTGTGAGTGTGTGTGTGTGTGTGTGTGTGTGTGTGTGTGTGTGTGTGTGTGTGTGTGTGTGTGTGTGTGTGTGTGTGTGTGTGTGTGTGTGTGATATATTGGAATTGGTGGAGAGGTGAAATATGGGGTTGAGTGTCCAGCCCTCATGTGTGAAGCTGGGACCCAACGGGTCCCACAGTCTAGTATCTTAATAAAACTCTGAACCTCACATTTAGTTTCATCTTAGATTCAATCGTATGTGGACTATATTTCGCTGCTTCACTTCAGATGTTTATTTTGTACTAAAATTACAATTAGTGTGACCATTAGTATTAAATTTTGCTAACATGAGCCATGAACCAAATCGGTGTTTGGGTTTCATTTAAATGCACTGACATTGTGGATTTACCAATCATCTTAAAAATAATAATGTTTAGAAATTCTATTTCGCCCAAATGGATAGTGCCTACAACAGCTGCCTGTCTTAACGGTCATAAAACGGTCATAATAGTCTGCCAAAGCCTAAAGCGAAACTGATCAGGTATTGTACATTTTAGCACCAATACTCCTTGTGGCAGCCAGTTTTCACTGCAGATGGGGAAGAGGTCAGTGACTACTAGCTCAATTAAGTCTTCATTGTAACCAGCCTTGGAATGGGGATGGTGGAGTTGGGACAGTGAGGTTGGCATTGGAGCCCTGCAGTTTGGAAGGACGATGCGTGGCTCAAAAACTGTCATTCTGTATTCTGGGATTTTGCAGGGTGGGGGGAGGTCAAAGTGGGAACAAGCACAATCACCACAGGATGACAGCAAGCAGGGAATCTGTAGGAGAGGAGAAAAAATAAGTCGCCAGCAAAATTAATAATTGAGCTCAAGTGGTGAGGATCTGGCACTCAGTGATCACTGGGCTTGTTGAGGGAATGAGAGACTGTGTTGAGGGAATGTTATCGGATGGTGGGGATGTTATGTCCATGCAGGTTCAACGCTTTCAGCCACACATCCAAGATTTACATTGTGGAAATAAAACTGGGCAGTTCCAAAGCCAAACTGCAACATTCCAGAAGTGTACGGGGCTGAGATCTTTTGATGCACAAGGACAGAAAAAATATAGTAGTTTTCGATTTAAATTTCCATATGATGCAAAATGCCCTGAAAGGATTGCGATCATTAGTCCCTTTGGGGACGAAAAAAATCACCTATGTATTTTTGTACACTTAATGTATTAATTAGACATTTACATGTTGTTTTTCATAACAGATTCTGCTGTTGCTTTGAACTGCAGGAAGAGCATTTCAATGCTTTAAAATATTTTTTGATAGTCATCATTTAAAACATGTTTAAATAAGCAACAACCTACAGAGATAGTTAGGTCTTTATTCTCTGGAGCGCAGAAGGTTAAGGGGGGACCTGATAGAGGTCTTTAAAATGATGAGAGGGATAGACAGAGTTGATGTGGACAAGCTTTTCCCTTTGAGAATAGGGAAGATTCAAACAAGAGGACATGACTTCAGAATTAAGGGACAGAAGTTTAGGGGTAATATGAGGGGGAACTTCTTTACGCAGAGAGTGGTAGCGGTGTGGAATGAGCTCCCAGTGGAAGTGGTGGAGGCAGGTTCATTGGTATCATTTAAAAAATAAATTGGATAGGCATATGGATGAGAAGGGAATGGAGGGTTATGGTATGAGTGCAGGCAGGTGGGACTAAGGGGAAAAAAAATTGTTCGGCACGGACTTGTAGGGCCGAGATGGCCTGTTTCCGTGCTGTAATTGTTATATGGTTATATGGTTAGATCTGGCTGTCCAAAGTTGTTTCATTCTTGAGACAAAGTTGAGAAAAACAGCATTTAAAAAAAAGTGCACTGCAGATAATTCTTTCAGGCAGCCATGGGGAGGAGGGTTATAGGAATCTGGTAATGTAAACTTTCATCAGCGGCTGACCTGCTCACACCTAAATAGTTCAGTTGATTTGAGGGATTTGATGTTTTGTATGGTGTATTTTGTATGCAGAATATTGGAAACTGATTAATTTCCTGAATTATATGGTAATGTACATCTTGTTGACTTGGAACAAAAAATTGTGCCTATCTTGAAAATAGCTGCATTTTGTTTCAAATTGCTTTAACAATTTTGCAGCATCAGACCAAGTGGGATTAGTAGGGATAAAATAAAAGTTACATGAACATTGTAAACATCAGCAAAAATGATAAATTATTTTCATAAAAGGGAGATGAATTGAAAATCACTGCTTTCAATGTTTTTGTCTCGAAGAAAAATAATGTAATTTTATATTCTAAATGTGTATATTCCAAAAGCAAACCTACTTGACAGCAAATATGCCTTTTGGTGGTGGTTGGCTTAGTTGCACTCTTACCTTAGTCAAAAGGTTACAGTTCAAACCTCTCAAGAGAATTTAACTACATAATCGGAAACCTGATCGCAAAAACATTCTTGACAAATGCTTTCACTTTTGTTTATCCAAGAATTAACTATAGCACACAATATCAATGTCATCTTAAATTACATTTGGTTTGATAACCTTCTTGTAAATTTGCCGTAGAATTTTAACCAAGTAAATTCTAGTTATTATTGTCAAGGTCCATTTTCAAAATCTAACATACCCCATGACACTATTCAAATAAGAACATGTTCAATATCTTTATTAATGAACGTTTGTCAACCTACTACAATGAGCCAATATCTGGTGGAATAACTGTAGTATGCAAACTGACAGCTGGAAAAGTGAAAATACAGTAATACAGCCACAGAACCGAACAAAAGCCTCGACACGAAACATCACCCATTACTTCTCTGCAGAGATGCTGCCTGTCTTGCTGAGTTAACCCATATTTTATGTCCAGCTTTTCACTGTACCGAGGTACACACGATAATAAACTAAACGGAAAAACATGTTCAGAGATGCTACCTGGCCCGCTGAGTTAATCCAGCGGGCATTTTTTTTGTGTCATGATCTTTGAGACCTGCCTAGACTTGAACCGCCGACCTTCGGCTCTTGTGAGGTCGATGCGCCGCGACGCGGCGGGCGAGGCAACGCGGGCCGGGCGTGACGCGCCAGTGGCGCGAGCATTTGAACAGAGCGCGGTTTATTCAACGGTCCGAGTGTCTCCCGCGGGAAGCGGCCCGCGAGCTCAGTGTCCGCGGCGCCCCCCAGGCCGCGCGCTCGGAGCGGGGACAGTGCGCGTGTCCGCGGCGCTACCGCCCGCTCGCTGGGAGAGGAGGGTGAGTGCGCGTGTCCGCGGCGCTACCGCCCGCTCGCTGGGAGAGGAGGGGGAAGATTGATTGCGCGTGTCCGCGGCGCCTGCTTTTATCGGGCCTTCCTCGGGCGGACGCGATGTCGTTGATCAGGAAGATCCGCAAGAAGGGGAGACCGGCCTCCAAGAAGGAGTGGGACAGCACCATCAGCGACCTGAGCGTCCACCGGGCCGACCAGGGGGAGCTGGCGTGGCGCCGGCAGACCCGCGTCTCCAAGCACCAAGCAGCAGCAAAGTCGGAGCTGCGGGAGAGGGAGGCAGCGGCGGCGAGCGGCGGGCAGAGGCGGCGAGCGGAGCAGCAGCGGCCGGCCATGGCCGAGCTGCCGCTTGAACAGTGGCAACTGCGGGACGTGTTGGCTCGGTCCGACCGCGCTCTGGCCGTGGTGCGGGATCCGTTCGGCGACGCCCCGCGGCGCCAGGCCGGCTTCCCCAACGTGACCGTGGCCCCCGGCGGCCGGCAGCCTCCCGCCGCACAGCTCATAACGCAACACAGCGAGCAGCCCACACAGCTGTCCCTGCTCAGCGAGTCGGTGATGGACCCGCAGGCCCTAAATGAAGCTTCACACTGTTCACAGTCGGGGGCAGAGTGTTCACTGCAGCATCAGGCCGATGGTCAGGCACTGGAGCTAAAAACTCCCGAAACCCCAAGAGTCCGGCCTCAGACATCATCCAGCTGGACCGCAGAAGGTGCCTCAGTGGCCCACGCCAGTTTAAATGCAACAGCGGCTATCCAGAGAGTGAAGTCCAGATTGGAAAGTAGAGCGGAAAATGATGCAGAACTAGAAGGCACATCTCCATTTGAAACTATGCAGGCAATCCGACAAGTACTCCATCCTGGTTCAAGAAACTCTCAAAGGTGTTTTGACATGTCAGAAGACAACTTTTGTGATGTGCCTACCAAAAGAATGGAAACCCGGAGGACTGAGGACAGGCAGATGAACCTAGAGATGCTGCAAGAAATGATTGAGAAAATCGATAAGGAACTGCTGGAATATGAACATCAAGCCGGATGCGAGGTTCCCAGCTGGTTGCCTGAGAAAGATCGTGGTGTAACTAGTTTCACTTTCTCATTAGTCAACTTGATCAGCAGATTGACCTTCTCTCTAAAAGAATGTGGAATTCGGCAGTGGCAGGAGAAGGAAAACCATCAGCAACTTCTGGAAAAATCTGACCATCACCAAGCACTGATTGATGCATTGACAGCAGAATTTCTAACAGTACAAAATGAAATTGTTTCTCTGCAGGCTTACCTGCAGCAATATATGATCAAAACAGACAAAGAGTTGTACTCCCTGAAACAAATGTTGCATAGATCTACTGAAGTAGAAAGAGATATACCAAGACAAAACATTACTCGTGAAGTAAATGAAATTGCAGTAGAATCTGAGAGTTTGTATCATTGTGCTAACACTAAGAAGCAAGGCAATGCTCTTTCAATGGTTGTGACAAATGTTGAAGATGAACTTTTAAAAGGCCTGAACCAAAACCAGCCATCTGCTTTTCAGTACAAAGAGAATCAGTTGGAGAATGAAAGAAGAGGTCAGGGTTTACCTGAAAATTCATTTATCCCTGCCGTATTGCTTTCTCCTCCAAGACAGAGGAATAGCCAAATAGCTACTGGATCACAAATCACAGTTAATTTGTGTCGAGAGTCCCCTCAGTCTAGCAATGAAAATAAAGAATCTAATGGTTCCTCACAGGTTCTTAAAAATGTTCTAGATGTTCCACATGGAGAAAATGATTTTGTAAAGCATTTAGCAGTACTGAACCAAATGCCAGATTGTCAGTGTCCTGCCCAGCAATGGAAGATTTCTGATGCAATCAGTGAGCATAAACAGATTATCCATTCACCTGTTTCCAATTTGCCATGTATGCATTTGGGAGCGTTTGATGATACAACAACATGCAATCTGAGAAAAATGGAAGACAATGTAGTAGCTGTAGGCAGTCAAAATGCTTTAAATAATTGGCTGAAACATCAAGCAATGCTAAGTCAAATTACTGAGCTACAGTTGCAGAATTCTGCTCTCAAAGCCCAACTTGGTCAGTTCAAAATAGGTAAATTATCTAACCCAGCACCACAAATTGAAAAGGTTACTCCCACCACTTCTGAGAATCTTGAGCAAAGGATAGCTGAGCTCAACCATCAGAGTGCTGAAGCACGGAGCAAACTTTTGTACCTGATTGAACAGCAAAGACAGATTTCCTCTGAGTCGGTGTCCCCAACAATTTCTCCTATTCCGCCTGAAAGCACGGCAATAGGAACTGGCAGCAAAACATTGGAAGTATTGATCCCACTCCCCAGTTGCTTGGACTCGTCTACAGGTAGCTTACCTTCCCCAGACAGTAAAATTGACAGAAACAGATCCATAGATCACATTAGTACAACTAGTTCCTCTCTCTATTTGAATAAAACTGATGGAAATAAGACACTTGTAACTCAAGGAACAAAATCAGAAAAACTGAAAGAAGAAGGTTGGTTTGCACTGTCTACTCACACCATGCAATTCTAATGATGGGAGATAGATAAATCATATTGATATTTGCTGAACAAGCAGAAATGTTTTCAAATTTGTAGAAAGAAAAATGCTGCAGATGCTGGAAATCTGAAACCGAGAAATCACATTTTGAATGGACAGCATAAGAAATACCAATTTGGTCTATTTTCACCCCAGATTATACAATTTTGTTTTTTGCTTGTATATTTTTGCTTGATTATTTTCAATGGAAATTGATAAAATTTAAATTTGTGAGCCTGAATAGTTCAATATTTTCAATTCTGTTGATTAATCTATAGAGACAGAATATAGACCAATGAAGGTATATAAAGGAAATAAATGATTCATATTGCAGTTGTTTTTAATTCACCTGTTTAATTTTTATTTAAGTTGAATGGGGGTGATTATTGATCAGGACAGCATCTTGGGCAACAGATTGGTAATCCATATTATATCCCACCCACATTTATTTCCACTGTAAATAAACATGTGATGTGCTAAGTTATTATCAGGTCTTTCGGGATTGGACGTTTGCCGTATTTTTGATGCAAATCAGATATTTTTCCTTTTTCTAACATGGAGCAAGGGGCTATCAGAGTTTGAGAAAATCCTTTATTTAAAATTATGAATGTTATTACATTTTTAGATTACAAGAGGATTGATATGTCATTAATAAAACTTTCACAATACAAACAGAAATGAAGAGTGGTTCTTTTTATGGTATTTGCCTAAAAAGTCTCCAATATCAATTCTCATAAGCTGTCTGAGATTCTCTTAGATCAGGCACTCTCATCTACCTGTATGACAATAGGAACCAGGAATCCTTTAGTGAGAAAGTCAATAGTGCCTTATTTGTCATATGCAACTGCAGTGAAATTAATTTTGCATATATTACACATGCAGGCCATTTTTTAAACCATTCAAAGTCTGGTGGACCCATGTGCTCGTACTGGAGCAGTTCCCGCGAACCGACAGCGCTCTCCTTACCTGGCCATCTGTGTCCTGGGGCAGCGTACCTGAAAGTGCGGGAGGCATTACCCCGGTTTACCCTCCTATCGGCCCTAGCTCTCCGCGTCTGACTTCTCCAGCTCCCTCCGGGTTACGCTGTCTGCGGGTTCCCAGTCCTGAGACCACAAGCCTTCTGATGGACTCCAATTAGCCTTTGGATGGTCCCGTCGGAGACTGCGGCCGGCAAGCCGGGCCTATCAGGGGTGTCCTCTGTCGTCTGTCCGTGGCAGGTGTCGGCTTCCGAGGTCGGTTCGTGGCAAGTGAGTTGGGTCTGGTTGCCGAGGGTGTCCCGGTTCACTGAATGGAGACTTTATGATTCAGTTATTTGATGACAGCAGCAGAAGTTGAAAATTCAGGTGGAGGATGAACCATTGATTTAAGGATACAGTGGGGTCAAAGAAGAGAGCTAATGGAGAAACTAATTGGGGATAGACACAAAATGCTGGTGTAACTCTGGGTCAGTCAGCATCTCTGGAGAAAATGGATAGGTCACATTTTAGGTCGGGTGCCTTTTTCAGACTAATTGGGAGAAAGAAAAAAGTGAAAGCAGGAATTCAAGCGATCTCAATGAAGTTAACTTTAATTAAGTTGATATTTGTTTTGGTAGGACCAGAATTGAACTTAGTTTCTTCATTGTAAAAATGTAATTGATTCACCTAATATTTCTAGTATTTGGTGTTCTGCTGGTGTTCATGTTCTTGTAGCATTATGTATGTCACCCTCCAATCCCATCTGGGATGCATCTTGATCAAGCTACACTGTCCCGAGATGATGGACTTAAACACATCTGCACTTCCCTATGGAACTTAATAATCAGATCCATGCCCCAAATATTCCCTGAAATAGTTATGAATAACCCTAGCTGTGAAACAGATTGGGCTGTTTGGAAATTTTCATCCAAGAATGTTAAGCCAAATACTAGATTGTGCATGTCTATGAGGTCTCCTCTGTCTCTTGTATATAAAACTAGACTAAGTGGGACCCGTTGGGTCCCAACATCCCAACATCATATTGCTGTTCCCCCAACGTAATATTCCACCTCTCCACCAATTCCAATATTGGTGGCTGTTAGGGGTGGCGGGGTGGGGTGGGGGGGGCTTTCTGGAGTGCTAGTATGTGTTGTGGGCTGAAGGGCTAGTATGCAGATTGTGGGCCGAATGGATTCTTGGGCTGGTGGTTCAGTCGCTCAAGCCTGTTGTGCTAGCAGCTCACTCACGGCTGATGGGCTGGAAGTTGACTTGCAGCTATTCCTTCAAATTCCATTTCAAGCAGGGTGCAATGCCACCAAATTGAAGTGCAGTTTCTTACCACTTCAAGCAGGGTGCAAGGCCACCAAATTCAAGTGCAGTTTCATACCATTTCAAGCAGGGTGCAAGGCCACTAAAGACAGCGAGTCTCTCCCTCCTCCATCTGGCAGAGACTGAGCTATACCCCTACTTCTGGGTTATATAGTCCTTCCTTTCCCACCCACTAGAAGGGGCGTGGCCCTCATGGCGTGATTGACAGGAGAGAGAATCTCAACATTTTTTAAACACTAACTCTTTTATTTTTCATCAATGGGAAAAATCCTCGGCACCTGATGAGCGGAGGGGGACTCTGAGTAAGATGGCCAAAAATAACAACCGTACGTGGTAGCGATTTTTCTAAAATTAATATAAAGCGCAAACAGTTAGTGGTCAAGATTAGACTTTTAATTAAATAAAAGGCAAGGCAACTTTAATTAAGCAACACAGCTTTAGCATTTCCAAACGAAAGGCAACACAGCTTTAGCATTTCCAAACGAAAGGCAACACAGCTTTAGCATTTCCAAACCAAAGGCAACACAGCTTTAGCATTTCCAAACCAAAGGCAATATAGCTTTAGTATTTTCAAACCAAAGGCAACACAGCTTTAGCATTTCCAAACCAAATGCAACACAGCTTTAGCATTTCCAAACTATATTTTCAAACCACGTTAAGGGCACTGACAGGTCAGTAAAACCACTCACAGTTTAGTGGACATGTGTTCAGTGTTATTCACAGCTCAGACTGAGAGACATGACCCTCTCGCTTCCCCCATCTTGCAGAGACTGACTGATGCACTCAACACTTCCGGGTTTTATAGTCCCTCCGGAAGGGGCGTGGCCTTTAGGAGAGAGAATCTCAACATTTTTTAAACACTAATAACTTTTATTTTTCATCGATGGGAAAAATCTTGTCCTGCCCAGCGGAGGGGGACTGAGTAAGATGGCCAAAAATCAGCCGTAAGCGGCAGCGTTTTTTCTAAAATCAATATGCAGAACAACAGGAAGTGGTCATGATCAAACTTGTAGTAATATAGATGAAGGTGTCTCGGAAATTACTCAATTTCTGTTTTGTCTCCCTGTTCTAGAGAAAGCTCTCAAGCAGTGAACATAATACTAAATTAAAAAAAATTACAGAGAATATTTGGAATTTTCTGCAGTAGTCAGAAAGGAGGTAAAAGGGGAAGTGTAGCAACTCCAGATTTTGATTACGAGTTGTGTTTGAAGGGGATGATGATTAACAATGATGAAGTGAAACAGGTTGTTATCAAGGGAAAATCTAGAATGCTGAAAGGGGTGTGAGATGTTTAGTCTCATGGTGGAGGTTTATCCATTCATTGGGGATAATGGATGGTTGGGCTCTGACAGCGCTGAGAAACCTCAGCATGCCATCACTGTCCGCAACCTTGGCGTGATCTTTGAGTCCGCCCTCTCCCTTGAGCCTCACAGCCTGTCATTAAAACCTCCTTTGCTCCGCAACATCGGGGTGTGAGATCCCGCTGTTAGTCATCATGGTGGACTTCTCCTACCAAACACCTCACGGTCGGTTATCCATTCATTGGGGATAATGGATGGTTGGGCTCTGACAGCGCTGAGAAACCTCAGCATGCCATCACTATCCGGAATCTTAGCGTGATCTTTGAGTCCACCCTCTCCCTTGAGCCTCACACCCGCCATGTCATTAAAACCTCCTTTCATCTCCGCAACATCGCCAAACTTAGACCTTTCTCTCACACCTCCCGCTGCTAAAAGACTCATCCATGCCTTCATCTCCTCCCGACTGGACTATTGCAACTCACTTCTCGCTTGGCATCTTCTCCACCTACATCAACCGTTCTCCAACTGGTCCAGATGGACTTTAGAGGAGCTCAGCAATACCAAACCTAAGAAATAATTTCTCCAGTAAATTACACCTGTTTCATTCTTTACAAAGTACTATTGTGCCTATGCATAAATTACATCACATGCTTTATAAACAGTAACCACATTCCCCAAATTACATACTTTAGGAATTACAAGTATATGTTGATTCCAAAAAAATCCTGAGTGCTATATCCTGGAATCAACTCTTAACGTTTCCTATCACTGCAATCGTCCAGTACTAACACAAATTCTTTCCTATTGACCACTTCACTGGTTTTGCCTTCCCATCTCTGAATGAATGGTTTAATGTATATTCACAACGGGATCACCTACAAAATCCTGATCCTGCACCTCACTGCCCATAACTGAGGAAATAGACTCTTCATTGTGGAGCTTATGAATATTGTCTGAAGAAGGCTCTTGACTCGAAGCATCGCCAATTCCTTCTCTTTATAGATGCTGCCTCACCCGTTCAGTTTCTCCATCATTTTTTGTCTACCTTTGTTTTTTCTAGCATCTGCAGTTATTTCTTAAACATATGAATATTGTGGATGGTTGATGAGGGGCCAGGCTACTTTGTTTTAATTGCTTGTTAAGAATTGGAGCTGTGCTTATTAAAACTTGGTGAGTATTTCATCCTGCTTTTGACGTGCCTTTGGGAGCAGTGAAAGGCCTTGAGGTGTCAGGAGATGAGTACTTTCTATAGGATATCCAGCCCAGAAATACCTTTGTATTTATGGTTGACAATAAATCTCCAGAATATTAATGATTGGGGACAGTAATATCAATTCCATTGAATGTGAAATGTAGATGGTTAAGACTCTTCTTTTGCTGGAGTGGCTATTTGCTGACACTCTGTCCTTTCTGATGAGTTGTAAATGGAATTGAACATTGTGCAACCATCCACGATCATCTCAGATCCACATCAGCTAGGGTCTCCTCCCATGCTCAAGAAGGAACTGCAGATGCAGATTAAACGAGAACTTACCAGTTTGAAGTTTGATCTGTATTTTATGAGGAGTTACGATGAGGGTCCAAAGCCCCTCGGCATGCTTTTTCACAGGGGACAGAGACCTTCTCCAGGGCACGTAATCCCAGGCTCTGGAACGTTTCCTCCCCCAACTGATCCGCAATTCCGTGTCCCTCACCATCTTCCAGTCCCACCTCAAGACCCATCTCTTCACCTCTGCCTATCCTTAGCCCCACGTCCCCCTCCCCTTTCATCTGTGCATTAATTGCCTCATATTGTGTTTTGAATTGTATTCTGTCTTTACTTTGTGTACTAGTCATGTCTCTACTATTTATTTCATTCCCCTTTGCATGTTTTTCCTCTACCTGCTAAATTCTTGTAAGGTGTCCTTGAGACTCTTGAAAGGCACCCATAAATAAAATGTTTTATTATTATTATTACTGTCAATGAATTACTGATCCATCCAAGATCTGTACTGAAATAATAGGTTTTCTGCTGCACCTCTGTCTTCCGGTGTCTGCAGAGCTGTTTCCCTTGAGAAATGGTGGATGTTCGAATACAGGAATACCTTGTGCTCGCAATTATTTAGCTTCTTGATCTTCAATCATTCCCATCAAATTACTTTGTTCTTTGTAGAGAAGCATAAGGTCTCTGTGCATATGCCAGCTATGATGGACTTTAGAGGAGCTCATATCTGGGTACCTTTGAGGATGCATGCACACTTGGCAATACCAAACCTAAGAAATAATTTCTCCAGTAAATTACACCCGTTTCATTCTTTACAAAGTACTATTGTGCCTATGCATAAATTACATCACTTGCTTTATAAACAGTAACCACATTCCCCAAATTACATACTTTAGGAATTACAAGTATATGTTGATTCCAAAAAAATCCTGAGTGCTATATCACAAATTCACAAAAGGAATCAACTCTTAACGTTTCCTATAATTTGTCTTTTTTTCCCACATTGCAATCGTCATTACAGTTTACTTTTAACACTGGACCTTTATTATTTCCTATTGACCACCTTGTAACTCATTGTTTGCCTCTAACCGCTTTTCTGAATGGTTTAATGTATACACAACTTGGTCATCGTGATTCTTAGTCTGTCTTGCTGCACCTTGAGGGTATAGTTTATGATCTGAAATTACTGCCCATAACTGAGGAAATAGACTCTTCATTGTGGAGCTTATGAATATTGTCTGAAGAAGGCTCTTGACTCGAAGCATCGCCAATTCCTTCTCTTTATAGATGCTGCCTCACCCGTTCAGTTTCTCCAGCATTTTTTGTCTACCTTTGATTTTTCTAGCATCTGCAGTTATTTCTTAAACATATGAATATTGTGGGTGGTTGATGAGGGGCCAGGCTACTTTGTTTTTATTGCTTGTTAAGAATTGGAGCTGTGCTTATTAAAACTTGGTGAGTATTTCATCCTGCTTTTGACGTGCCTTTGGGAGCAGTGAAAGGCCTTGAGGTGTCAGGAGATGAGTACTTTCTATAGGATATCCAGCCCAGAAATACCTTTGTATTTATGGTTGACAATAAATCTCCAGAATATTAATGATTGGGGACAGTAATATCAATTCCATTGAATGTGAAATGTAGATGGTTAAGACTCTTCTTTTGCTGGAGTGGCTATTTGCTGGCACTTTTGTGTCATAAATTTTACTTATCACTTGTCTGCCCATTCCTGAATGCTATCTCAATTTTGCTATGTGCAGGTGCTTTCTGATGAGGGATGTAAATGGGATTGAACATTCCCTCTGCTCCCCCGCGTTGGGGTGGACTTTCCTCCTCTACGGTCTGAATTTCCTCCTCCGTGCAACCATCCACGATCGGCCGGTTTGTCTTCTGACCTTAGTGATAGGGTGACTGGGACCGGCTCATTGAGGAATTTCAAGCCGCTGTTCAAAGTATGGACAGGCTAGGACTTAAACCTCAGTAACTCCTCAATTAATGCTCAAGAAGGAACTGCAGATGCAGGAAGTGCTCCGAAGTAAAATCAAAGGTAGACAAAAGTGCTGGAGAAACTCAGCGGGTGCGGCAGCATCTATGGAGCGAAGGAAATAGGCAACGTTTCGGGCCGAAACCCTTCTTCATACTCCATTAATGGCCTGGTGTTTGGATAATTGATGCCTGATCCCTGAAGTTGCAGCACAGGTGGATAGGCTGGTGAAGAAGGCCACAAGTTGCTGCATGCTGGGTCATATGGGATTAGAGCAAGAAGCTCGTGGTACAACTTCATAAAATATTAGTTCGGCCACAACTGAAAAATTGTGTGCTCTTCTGATCACCACAGGATAGAAAAGATATGATTGCACTAGAGAGGGTTTTCTAATGGAGGAATTCTAAGGAAGAATTATTTTCTCCTGTTGCAATTTGGAACACACTGCTGAGAAGGTAGTGGAGGCAGGTACTCTCCAGGCATGAGATTTCTCTGCGAATTTTGAATCTCGGTTTAAAAAAAAATCTGCCTAAATCTCCGCTATAAATGACTTTCCGCGAGACGGTGAGCCGCTGCGCCAATGGTTGAGTGCGTGGAAATTAGCTGAGTCGATTTTAGCGGAAAGTGTACGTGGTTGCCGGCCGACCATCTTTCCATGCGTATTTCTACGGCTAGCGTTCAGCTCCGCACATGTAGAGTGGCAGTTTTCCTCTGTCCCCAAGGCCTACCGTACCGGGGTTGGGGCGAGGAGCACAGAGTTACGTACACAACGCTCACACTGCATTCAAGAGTCTGCATTCATAGACACTACAATGTTCTTTTTTTTACCTGATTCAATCAGGTAAAATGTGTTATTGTAAGGTATAATTTTTAAAAATGACTATAAATTAAGGGCAAACAAGCAAGGCAATGGTATAATATAAAGGTATAATTATCAAAAAATTATCAAAAGTATCCTGTGTAAAGGATACTCAAGCAAGGAACAGGTATGTTACACGTAGGTGTAATATAAAATATTTACAATATGACTTCAGTGTAAACAAGCAAGGAGTTGGTGTTATTTTAAGGTATGATATCACAAATTTTCTGTGTAAATGAAGTGACAAGCAAGTAAAATGTTATTTTAAGGGACAATAAAAAAAAATCTCAGTGTAAATTATGGGTAAACACAAGAAAACTAATTTCAGGTACAATTATCAAAAAATGTCTTCATTTAGGGGTGCTGCCCCCTTTTATCCCCACTGGGGCGTTGACCCTTGGATCCCCATGTTTTTTCAGTTTTTTCCTCTCATGCCTGCTTGCACAAAATGCATATGGATGAACAAATGATTGGCTAAGACACTGAAGCTACAGCCTAAATTTTGCTGGTAAATGGGATTATTACAGATGGGACTTGATAGTTTACATGGACATGGTGGGCCTGAGGACCTGTTTCTGTACTGTTTGACTATTATTATATGAACTGGAACCATCCCTTGTGTGACAGGGATCTAGTCATTGGAATGTTTTCACCTTGATGCCACGCTCAGTCAAATGCTGCTTTATTGTCAAGGTTAATCACTCACTTCACCTGAAATTCAACTCCTTGGCCCATATTTGGACTAAGACTGCGGTGAGGTCTGAAATTGAGTGATCATTGTGAAACGTGAGAGACCATCAAGTGAGTAGGTTATTGGTAAGAAAGTACCACTTGAAAGCACTCTGAATGATGGGTTCCATCACTTTGCTGATGATTGAGATAAGATTGATTGGGAAGTAAATAGCAGGATTGGATTTATTTTTCTTTAGGCACACAGGAAGGGCAAGGACTGATTAGGGATAGTCAACATGGTCAGGCCATATTTGGAATATTGTGAACAATTTTGGGCACCATATTTAAGGAAGGATGTACTGGCTTTGGAGAGGAGGTTTATAAGAATGATCCCAGGAATGAGTGGATTAACATGTGATGAGCGTTTGATGGCACTGGGCCTGTACTCGCTGGAGTTTAGGGAGGACCTCATTGAAACTTACTGAATAGTGAAAGGCTTAGAACGAGTGGATGCGGAGAGGATGTTTCCTCTGGTGGGAGAGTCTAGGGCTAGAGGTCATAGCTTCAGAATTAAAGGACATCAGAAGGTGGTGAATCTGTGGAATTATTTGCCATAGAAGGCTGTGGAGGCCATGTCAATAGATATTTTTAAGGCAGAGATAGATAGATTGTTGATTTGCACAGGTGTCGGGGGTTGTGAGGAGAAAGCAGGAGAATGGGGTTAGGAGGGAGAAATAGATCAGCCATGATTGAATGGCGGAGTAGACTTGATGGGCTGAATGGCCTAATTCTGCTCATATCACTTATGAACTTATGATGACAATGAATACTCACCATCAGCTGATACAACTGTATCAAAAGTCATGCCACATGCTGCACATAATTCTTAAAGGTAAACAAACTTGATACCTTCCAAATCACCTTGGAAAATAAGCCAGGAAAAACACAGGGTAATGTTTTGTCTTGAAATAGCTTACATTTGAACCTTGAAATACATACATCATTAGTGCAAATTTGACTTTTTAGAACTGATATTAGCCTACATGGAGCAATCATCCCTGCATAAGTGACTAATTTATTTCTTAAAAATAACATTGTTTATATATTTTAAACTCCTAGGCCAGTTCAATGTGATTCACTTTCTCATTTGTTGATCTCACAGCCCATCTCATTGGTTCACTATACACTATAAAGACATGGATACTTAAGGAATATGCCAGCGTAGCAGTTGAGATAAACCGTGCTGAATTCAAGAAGCATTTGCAGATGGCAGAAACACAAACTTTGTCTTAATTGGGTGCAGACACTGGAATAGGATTGCAATTGAAAAGAACAGGTAATAGGAAGCCACGTAGTTGCTGTATTGCTGCAGTTTGCATGATGTTAACCAGCTGCAGTTGGAAATCATTTCGAGGGGCAGCTGTGTCTGTGCAAGGAACTGCTGCTCTGAGATAGCAGTGAAGATGAAATGAAAGCACAGAGCGCTGTGATGACAGCCAGATAGTAACGTATAGCATTATTAATGACCTTGTGGGCCACTTGTGGTTTGTGGAATATGAGAGGTATTCGTATTATTGAAGCTTGAAGAGAAAGTATTGTATTGAATATCTACTTTATGTATCTGTCCTACAATTTGCTGAACCATTCCCAGCAGTTAACTGCTGCTTCATGTATAAGCTGTGGATTGATTCCAGAAAAAACACTGAAAAGAGAAATTGTAACCGTGATGGCTTTCAGTCTGCAGTAACTTTTAATCAGCAGCTGTGCTGCACCAACCATCCAGCACAGTAAGTCATGTTTGCTTTATTTGTTAAAACCATGTTAATCATTGTGCTGTTTCAGAGTTGAAATGTTTCGACATAGCAAAGCATTAGAACTTGGATCATTATTTCAAATAATTAATTTATTAATTTTATATTTAGGTAGTTGAAATTAGAAAACCCATAGCATATTTTAGGAGTAGTCGATGAACCTCCCACATTTTTATCAATTTCTTTCAGAAAACATTTCAGTTTTGGAGCACTGTCGTTTTAAAACTGAATTATATTATTATGTGCAAGGCCACTGACGTCAATAGGTTATTAACTACCTAGAAGTTGCTACATTTATTATTTAAAGCTGAAAGTTCTCCGATTTTATGCCTGTTTTCTGCTGAACTTAAGCACAGTTCAACTTGGGGAAGGCGATGGTAAAATCAGTTCAGATTAATATCCCATTAATCCAGCTGAAAAGCGTATCTGTGTAGCTGTTTTTAGGCTCACCCATGTTCGTCTTGGATTTCAGTAGAATGACATCTGTAGGTTTGTCCGTGACATTTACACCACAAAATCCCATGTTAAACTAGGCATACAGTTCTGCCAAAACATCAGAATAAAGGACTGTATTTAACTGCATAAGTGCAAGGAACCGACTGTGATTTACAGACACGTCTACTGGAATTGGAACTAAACATGGGCCGATGTAAAAGCAGCTCATGAAAATCGGGATAGAAATGGACCTGGCATGGCCTGGCTGTAATGTTCATAGTTGCAAGAACAACCCAAAGATACTTGTTCCTTGTGTCATTCATGAATATATGGTTAATTGGGTGTGGCACTGGAGAGTTGGCAGCTCTTGTGAAACTGTGTCTCCACTGGAATCGACAAATATAATGGAGAAATTACTTTTCTAAATAGACCATTGTGCAATAATTATAGATTTTCAAACTTTGTAACTAATCACTCAATGTCTATTAAAATGAGTCAGAAGAAAAATGAAAGAATGGTTGTTGTATTCTCCAGGATTACAGTTCACCGTCTTTCATTCCAAAACATGGCTAATTTAAATCGGATCCAAATCCCACATTTGAAATGTCATTGTTTTCAAGTGCTAATGTAAACTACATGCAACCCTTCTACATCATTTTTATGAAATATTAAACTGAATGAAATGTTACACACTAAACATGACCTAGGCTTATGTTGTGGGTTTCATATATGTTAAAAGCCAGCAGATTTAGTGTTTGTTACCAGTTGTAAGAAAATAAAATTCTGAAAACATTTTGTTTGTGTCCAAGCAATTAGCTATCTTGGAGTTTAAATTTGACGATAAATTTTCAGATTAAAGGGTGCTGCCATATTATATTAACTATAGTGAAGATGGCATGAACATTCAGTGAGAAATGTTTTTGATTTTAAGTATAGACCCAAATATGCAATATGTAAAGTATTACATTTCTAGTTAAAATGGTAAACACTGATTTTGTAGCATGGGTACTTCCTGTCATGCATAACTTCTTTATGGTGTGATCTACATCTGTTTTCAGAATAATTTCACAGATAACTAAGTACTTTTGAAATATAGTAGTGACAATGTTAAGAAATGCTAACCAAATTATAATAGAAGATAGACACAAAATGCTGGAGTAACTCAGCGGGACTGGCAGCATCTCTGGATAGAAGGAATGAGTGACATTTCAGGTTGAGACCCGTCTTCAGACAAATTATAATAAATACATATATATGGATGTAATAATATGGCCAGGCGTACATTTAAAAAAAATGTTTCTGAGGCTAGACTGAGATTTTTTTTAAATAACAACCAAATCCAAGTATTAGGCTTAATTGAAATTCTTCACTTTTGAAAGCTGCATCTTCATGCAATGAAACAACTCTTTTCCATATATCAAATTTCACTTTCATGTTTGTCAGAAGGAAAAGACGTATCACAATGTAATATAAACTATTTTATAATATTAAAAATGTAAGCCTGGCCATATTTTTACATCCATATATTATGCTTATAATATATCAGTTGATCAAGCTTTAACATCTTTGTGTGGATGGATGTTATGTATCTTTGCCCATTGTTCACATCATTCCCTAAATAGTCCAGCTCCAAGTACATTATGTGTTAGGAAAGAACTGCAGATGATGATTTAAATTGAAGGTAGACACAAAATGCTGGAGTAACTCAGCGGAACAGGCAGCATCTTTGGAGAGAAGGAATGGGTGACGTTTCGAGTCTTGAGTTACTCCAGCTTTTTGTGTCTATTGTTGAGACCAATGTTGAGTTCAGATGCGATGCTAATCCTTGAGTTTGCATGGAATTCCTTTGAATAGTGTTGGAGATTGAGGCCAGAGAGATCAGATTGGGACTGGAAATTAAATGATGTGTGACCAGAAGGTTGGCAATACTCTTGGAGATTAAACGAGGTATTCTGCCAGTTAAGCGCCTGTCCCACTTGGGCGTTAATGCATTACGCGCGCATGGTGCGTGGTGAGACGTGGTGGCATAGGAAGTGACGCACGGTCACGTGCGGCTCCCTAGGATTTTGGGATTAACAAAATCTTCGTGCGCCACCTGCATGACGCGCAACTGACTTCCAAGTGGGACAGGCCCTTAAGTCAACCATTCTGAGTTTGGTGGCTCCAGTGCAGACTGATAGTAAATCAGATTTCAAAAACTGCATCTAGATAGTTTGTTCATATGGGATGTGTATCTAGAGATGTGGAAAGTCATAAAAGTTCAAACATTTTGAGCAGGGGGGAGACAAAAGGGCAGATGTGAATTTCCCTTACTCGCGTACTATGATATCATAGGAGTGACTGGTTATTGGCGGTAATAGAGATTTGACTCTGATCTATTCAGATGGCTTAACAGGGAGGGGAAGATCTTGTTTTGTTTCTATTTCCAGTGCTAATGGAAGCCCAGTAACTTAAAACGTTCATTCGTGTTTTTTTTGTATTTCTCTATAGATGCTATTTAACCTGCTGAGTACTTCCAATCGTTTATGGTTTTAATATTTCAAGCGTTCAATATTTTTGCGTTGGACTAGTTGCTCATCTGCTTGTCTGCTGCCTTTGTCATTGATTATTTACTTGGCGTCTTGAATGATTTGAGTGCAGTACTGATGGATAATAGGATCATGCAGTTATATTTTGATGTTAACTAAAACATCTTACTAATGCAAACCTAAATACCAGATGGTTTAATGTTCTTGCTAATTAAACATCAAAAACACATTTTAAGAAGTCAAATGTTTGCAAGAGTGAAAGGCTGAACTCAGTGTTCATATTGTACATTTCAACTTTTTTTTGTAATGACAGATAGTGGTAAGAGATGGCTAATTAGGTGATAGTACATGAAGGATGACTTTGGAACTCTGACCGCAATGGCAGAATGGAAATCATGGCACTGCGGACAAGGAGCAAGAATTAAATACATGTTAATTTTTCCACATATCGTTGCATGTATGCTCCCCTTTCATCATAGTAAAAATAGTTTTGCAGCACGCCTGGATTGTTAATCCCAAGTGTTATTGAATGCAGAGAAGATAACAGTACAATTAGCAAGTCCACCTCATTTTTACTATGCCAAGGACAAGTTATGGACTCCATTCATTTTCTAAATCTGTCAAGCACTGCAATAATTATTCCATAACATAATCCATCAAATCACAATATCACTGTTAGCTGCACCAACGGCCATTAGAATATGAACATTCAGTGTCCGAATAGGAGGTGTTTAAGAAGGAACTGCAGATGCTGGAAAATCGAAGGTACACAAAAATGCTGGAGAAACTCAGCGGGTGCAGCAGCATCTATGGTGCGAAGGAAATAGGCAACGTTTCGGGCCGAAACCCTTCTTCAAACTGATGGGGGTGGGGGCGGGGAGAAGAAAGGAAAAAGGAGGAGGAGCCCGAGGGCTGAGGGAGAGATAGGAAGGGGAGGAGACAGCATGGGCTAACAAAATTGGGAGAATTCAATGTTCATGCCCCCAGGATGCAGACTCCCCAAGTGGAATATGAGGTGCTGTTCCTCCAATTTCCGGTGGTGCTCGCTCTGGCCATGGAGGAGACCCAGGACAGAGAGGTCGGATATGGAATGGGAGGGGGAGTTGAAGTGCTGAGCCACGGGAGGTCAGGTTGGTTAATGCGGACCGGGCGAAGGTGTTCGACAAAGCGATCGCCAAGCCTCCGTTTGGTCTCACCGATGTAGATCTGCTGACATCTAGAGGAGCGGATGCAATAGATGAGGTTGGAGGAGATGCAGGTGAACCTCTGTCGCACCTGGAATGATTGCTCGGGTCCTTGAATGGAGTTGAGTGGGGAGGTAAAGCAACAAGTGTAGCATCTCTTGCGGTTGCAAGGGAAAGTGCCCGGGGAGGGGGTGGTACGGGAGAGAAGGGAAGAATTGACAGTGGAGTTACGGAGGGAGCGGTCTTTGCGGAAGGCAGACATGGGGGGAGATGGGAAGATGTGGCGAGTGGTGGGGTCACGTTGGAGGTGGCAAAACTGACAGAGGATTACTTGTTGTATGTGACGGCTGGTGGGGTGAAAGGTTAGGACCAGGGGGACTCTGCCCTTGTTGCGAGTGGGGGGGATGGGGAGAGAGAGCAGTGTTACGGGATATGGAAGAGACCCTGGTGCGAACAGGAGGGATCATCTCAACCTTCCACTGTGATCAATATCTGATTGGTTTCCATGTACAGAATGATAGAAGAATAATTATGAGTAGTAAGAAATGCATGTTTCCTTCTGTGAGGATAAGGTTGCCAGGATTGACCTGAAATTTATTGCTATAATAACAAGGAGCAAGTTCATGGAGATATTAAAAGAAATAACGTTTTTTTTTGTGTGACTGATTATTGTGTTAAAAGTCATTTACCTGGAGTAAAGGCAAGGTGGCTAGTGTAAGTGATTAAAGGTTTAATGATGTGATGACATCTACAGATGTGCAAATGATCAGAGTCATTTTTAAAGGTAGACAAAAATGCTGGAGAAACTCAGCGGGTGAGGCAGCATCTATGGAGCGAATAGGTGACGTTTTGGGTAGAGACCCTTCTTCAGATTGATATGGGGGTGGGGGAAGAAGAAAGGAAGAAGGTGGAGACAGTGGGCTGTGGGAGAGCTGGGAAGGGGAGGGGAAGGAGGGAGAAAGCAAGGACAACCTGAAATTGGAGAAGTCAATGTTCATACCGCTGGGGTGTAAACTACCCAAGTGAAATATGAGGTGCTGCTCCTCCAATTTGAGGTGAGACTCACTCTGGCCATGGAGGAGGCCCAGGACAGAAAGGCCGGATTTGGAATGGGAGGGGGAGTTGAAGTACTGAGCCACCTGGAGATCAGGTTCAGTATTGCAAACTGAGTGGAGTTGTTGGGCGAAGCGATCGCCAAGTCTGCGCTTGGTCTCACTGATGTAGAGCAGTTGGGACCTAGACCAGTGGATGCAATAGATGAGGTTGCAGGAGGTGCAGGTGAACCTCTGCCTCACCTGTAAAGATGACTTGAGTCCTTGGATTGGGGGGGGGGGGGGGGGGGGGGGGGGGGGGGGGGGGGGGGAGAGGTCAAGCGACAAGTGTAGCATTTCCTGCGGTTTCAAGGGAAAGTACCAGGGGATGGGGTGGTTTGGGTGGGAAGGGACGAATTGACCAGGGAGTTACGGAGGGAGCAGTCTCTGCGCAAAGCCGAAAAGGGAGGAGATGGGAAGATGCGGCCAGTGGTGAGATCTCGTTAGAGGTGACGAAAATGTCGGAGGATTATCTATTGTATGTGACGGCTGGTAGGGTGGAAGGTGAGGACAAGGGGGAATCTGTCCTTGTTACGAGTGGGGGATGGGAAATGAGAGCGGAGCTACGGGATATAGAGGAGACCCTGTTGAGAGCCTCATCTATAGTAGAAGAGGGGATCCCCGTTCCCTAAAGAATGAGGACATCTCTGATGCCCTGGTTTAGAACACCTCATCCTGGGTGCAGATGCGGCGAAGACGGAGGAATTGGGAGTAGGGGATAGAGTCCTTACAGGGAGCAGGGTGGGAAGAAGATAACCATGGGAGTCAGTGGGTTTGTAGTAGATGCCGGTCATTTTGGGGAGAGGATAAAATCGGGCCGTGCAGGGCTGGGGAACGATGAGGATGGAGGCTTGGGAGGGCAAGTAGCCGGAAGTGATGAAGCCAGTGATAGTGTTTGTGATAATGGCCTGGCGCTCATCTGTGGGAGTCATGGTCCAAGGATAAGTAGGAGGAGGTGGCTGAGGGTACATTTTTTATGTACTGAAAAGTCATCCTTCATGGTTCAGGAATAGAAATGAGACTGTGGTCTTCCCATATAATTTGGTTAAAGGCATAGTTGATTCTAGTTGAAGTAAACTTGTATCATCCTATCACATTCATCATTTTGAATTAACAGATGCTACACAGACTACCCAGTCTCGTTCCAAAAATAGTGACACACTGCATTAGGCATGTCCTTGAACAACCTAGCTAAAGGTTATTATTTTTTAAAAGTCACAATTAACATCTAGGAAAATAGAGGAACAGAATATATTTTCCATTTTTGTTCTCGGAGAGTACTGCACATGGAGCCATGGAAATATGTCATTTTCTCATACGTGTCGATTCTTTAATGTAAGCGTTTACCATGAATGACAATGGTCTTTTGAACCAAGGGGGGAATCCTGTAAATTTATTTATTGAACTTAGCGACTAGAAGTGAAACTCCAGCTAACTTCCTCACTCAATATATGTTGTAATGAGAAGTGTCACTTTTATCTTGTGGGATCTTCACACAGCTGTGTCATTTACATTTTCAATCTTTAATATCTCTGAAGCTTCTAATTTGCTTGTGAGAGGGACTTGTGCTATTTTCCCTTTGTTTAAAGGAGAGAAAATTTAGAAAAAGCTGACCTCGGTTAACACACAGTTTCACCAGTAAACCTGCGATTAGAAATCAAAATGAAAAACAATTTTGAGTTAGATAGAACCCCTGGGGCTGGTGGAATCAAGGGATATGGGGAGAAGGCAGGCGATTGGGAACGATCAGCCATGATCATATTGAATGGCGGTGCAGGCTCGAAGGGCTGAATGGCCTCCTCCTGCACCTATTTTCTATGTTTCTATGTTTTCTATGATTATTTCTTTCCTTTCCATACCATGATAATAGAGATTTTCAGTCAAAAAAATGTGATGCACTAGTTTCTACTGGAGGGAAAAGTAATGAAATTCTTAGAATCATTACACAAATTGCTGAGGTAGTAATAGTACATCACTAGAATCAACAGCCTTAAGTTGAAATTTCACATGCATTGCCAAATTAAATAACATTTTGATCACTTGTGGGCTATCACCATGAAAATACCCGAGAAATTTTCTTGAAAGTTACAAAAATCAAATGGTTCAGGAATGTTCTCAACATGTAGTTAATTATGCATTCAATAATTATGCATCCAATGCATTCATTTGGTTGTTATCTGGTATGAAGTGAGTAAATTGAGTATCTTCATTGGTGATGACTTTCAAAGGAGACCAAGTAACATCATTCACTTCGTATTTACGGCTGAAAACATTTGTAAGTTATTCAGTCTTGACCTTACTTTCATGTGCTAGGCATTACAATAGTCAATAATGTGGATTTTTAGGGATTCTACTTGTCTGGTAAAATTGTCTGGTGTAAAAAATTTTAATTGTGTTTTTGTGTGTTCTTTATCATTGTACCGCTGCTGGCAAATTCATTTCACTTGCACTTTATGTGCAATGTGACGAATAAAACTGATTGTGATTGATTGTGGTGAACATGCAAAATGTTTGATTGGTAAAGATTTGTTGATCTATTATTTATTTATAGTCTTCCACTGCAGAAGGATATGGACACGTTGGGAGAGTGGGCAGAGAAGTGGTAGATGGAATATAGTAGTTCAAAGTGTGGAGTCATGCATTTTGGTGGTCGGAATAAAGGCATAGACTATTTTCTGAATGGGGTAAGAATCCAGAATTTGGAGGTGCAAAGAGACTTGGGAGTGCTGGTGCAGGATTCCCAAAAGTTAACCTGCAAGTCGGATCGGTAGTAAAGAAAGCAAACTCAATGCTAGCATTTATTTCAAGAGGGCTTGTATACAAAAATAGAGGTGTAATGTTGAGGCTCTATTACATGCTGGTAAGGCCGCATTTGGAATATTGTGAGCAATTTTGGGCACCATATCTGAAGAATGATGTGCTGACTCTGGATAGGGTCCAGGGCAGGCACGTGCCGTGAGTAATTACTCAGGGTAGGCAGTCAGTCGGCTTTTAAAAAATATTAAACTGCACATGCGCAAATTGTCCTCTTCTCTGTAAGCTGTCAGTCGACTTTTATAGTCTTCAAAAGCCATATCTCTTAATAAAGTACCGTATTTTCCGGCAATGAAGAAGCACCCCCATTTTAAGTTACTAAATTTAGAAAGAAGGCTGGCAGGACATAGAATTTCTCACGCTCATAAAAATAAAAAATAAAGCTAAAGAAAGTAACAATTCAATTTGCCCAAGGATTCCAAATCTCCTTCATTCTGAATTACTGAATGGGAAAAATGGGAGCACACCGTTGAATCAGTTGTTATTGCATCAGCAATGGGACATTGAATCGGTTGTTATTGAATCACTTATTTTTTAATGAACATTGAGGAGATATGTAATGGCAACTGAGTTAAATTATTTTCTTTAATTTTGCACAAGCAGTAAAATATCCCTCACCCTGCCCATACTCCAATCGTCATACTCTCACACAATCCTGTATGGAAATGTTTAGTAAAGTTGTAGGGAAAACTTATTCAATGAGGTTTTGTTTCAACTGCACAAAACATATGCAGCTTGACATACTTTTAAAATTAAAGATTCCTTTCAACATGAAAGGGAGACTGAAATATCTTGGGCACAACTGATTACTTTGTGGAAATGTTTTGAAAATATCATTCACTTACCTTAGATCATCTCTTTAAATTATTGTTCTTATTTGAAATGTTTTAATATTCATAGTTCTTTGAGAATATTCACACGTATGAAACTGGTCCATCCCTCTCATTCTGCACTCTAAATAAGCGATTGTGGTGCTGTTACTTCAAGGTTTGCATTGTAACATAGTATACAAACTTAAAGCACACGGCATTGGGGGTTCAGTATTGATGTGGATAGAGAACTGGCTGGCAAACAGGAAGCAAAGAGTAGGAGTAAACGGGTCCTTTTCACAATGGCAGGCAGTGACTAGTGGGGTACCGTAAGGCTCAGTGCTGGGACCCCAGCTATTTACAATATATATTAAATCGATCTGGATGAGGGAATTGAAGGCAAGATCTCCAAGTTTGCGGATGACACTAAGCTGGGGGGCAGTGTTAGCTGTGAGGAGGATGCTAGGAGACTGCAAGGTGACTTGGATAGACTGGGTGAGTGGGCAAATGTTTGGCAGATGCAGTATAATGTGGATAAATGTGAGGTTATCCATTTTGGTGGCAAAAACGGGAAAGCAGACTATTATCTAAATGGTGGCTGATTGGGAAAGGGGGAGATGCAGCGAGACCTGGGTGTCATGGTACACCAGTCATTGAAGGTAGGCATGCAGGTGCAGCAGGCAGTAAAGAAAGCAAATGGTATGTTAGCTTTCATTGTAAAAGGATTTGAGTATAGGAGCAGGGAGGTTCTACTGCAGTTGTACAGGGTCTTGGTGAGACCACACCTGGAGTATTGCGTACAGTTTTGGTCTCCAAATCTGAGGAAGGACATTATTGCCATAGAGGGAGTGCAGAGAAGGTTCACCAGACTGATTCCTGGGATGTCAGGACTGTCTTATGAAGAAAGACTGGATAGACTTGGTTTATACTCTCTAGAATTTAGGAGATTGAGAGGGGATCTTATAGAAACTTACAAAATTCTTAAGGGGTTGGACAGGCTAGATGCTGGAAGATTGTTCCCGATGTTGGGGAAGTCCAGGACAAGGGGTCACAGCTTAAGGATAAGGGGGAAATCCTTTAAAACCGAGATGAGAAGAACTTTTTTTTCACACAGAGAGTGGTGAATCTCTGGAACTCTCTGCCACAGAGGGTAGTTGAGGCCAGTTCATTGGCTATATTTTTAAGAGGGAGTTAGATGTGGCCCTTGTGGCTAAGGGGATCAGGGGGTATGGAGAGAAGGCAGGTACGGGATACTGAGTTGGATGATCAGCCATGATCATATTGAATGGCGGTGCAGGCTCGAAGGGCCGAATGGCCTACTCCTGCACCTAATTTCTATGTTTCTATGTAACATTGTGGGACCTAGCTGTTGGGTTGATTTTGGTTTCCTTTCTATTAATTTTCTTTCAATCACGACAGAATATTTGTTATTTTAGTGGCATGTCTACTCTACTGTTTGCTGAAATATTACAGCTACATTCAGAATTCCACCGTGACGAGGTTTGGCTCTGGAAATTAATTATTTAACAATTTACTGTCCTTAAAATAAGTGAGACAAAGTCCTGATCCCTTCTAAATAATGAAGATGAACGTTAAACATTTCCAAATCATAATCCTCACTGGGCAAACTATCAATATTTTGCTGACCACTGATGGCAGTCTGTGTTACAAAGAGATCCATTATTTTGAATTGTGTCCTATTCGTATGGTCTTATTAAATCATACTTAAACATTTAAAATGTAATTTTAAGGAGAATTGCTCTGTCCTGAATACTGTTTAGTGTGTTATGTCATGTTTCTTTTCTGGAAGTGATCACACAGCAATTTTTAAAACCCCAGAAATAAATACTAAATTAATATAATTACTTCTGGCTGTTATTAGTACATTCTTCCATGTGCTCAGGAGCTCAGTTGGTTTAATTGTCCAACAAAATAAACATGCTCTGGATATTATCAGCTTGTATATTAGACTTTCAGAGAGAAGTTATACTAATAAAAAACATTACATAATCACAAGTATTTAAAAAATGTATCTATAAAATGGCACTCTAAACTTGCCCTGAATCACTTCATAAATGTCAGTACATGTTTTAAAGAACTATAATGCTGAATATTTCCAATCCTGACAACTAGCTGAATTGGGCATGGTGCCTATAAACTGATTCAGGAAATAGACATAAACATTCATGATCCAATTAAGTTATGTTAGATTATGTATGAAGAAGTGAGAATTCCTGTTCCTTCGTTAAAATAAAACAAATAATTTTCCGTTGGCTAATTTCATTTGACCTGGCTGCATAGTTTCTGAAATCTGGATCAAAACTAACTACATATATGTGACATTACCAAAGCTACAGGATAAACTATGAAGCTGCTTGGTGTCTGCTAGTACTGTTGCTGAAGGGAGAAATAACTTGCATTAAATAATGCCTTTCTTGGCCTCAAGACATTTCCAAGTATTATGCAGCTAATGAAGCATTTTCAATGTGAAACGTGGTAAACACAAATTAACAATTTGTGCTCAGTAACATAACATTGACAGCAATACGGTGATTGAATGGAAATTGTGAAGTTTGGGTCAGTAACAGATCCTCCCTTCCTCATCTCTATAAACTTCCATGAACCCTTTTTGACTAGCTGTGCAAGCAACACGGCAGCAGTTTTACATTCCATTTGCAAAGATCACCCCTGTCAGTGCAGCATTCCCGGAACTCTTCAGTCTCATGTGGGTCTTTAACTCAAGGTTTTACTTTCAGAGATAAGTTGAAGCTGAAATAAAATCATTTTAGACCAAACTGAAAATGTATTATCATAAATAACCATTTTCACTCGAATGCACTCCTTGATCAGTATGTGGTAAAGTGTAACTCATCGCTCCAGACAAACCTTTATAGAGGTACTGCTGAACAACTTTTAAATATCCTCACTTTGCTGATGGGCTAATGTACATTGACTCAAATTATAATTCATTTATATTCAGTATGTTTTGCTATATCATTTTAACAGTTGATCTTATGAGGAGCATAAGAGTTTGCACATCTTGAGAGAAAGTCCAGTCTCTACAGGAATAGATTAATCCTGTATTATCTGTAATACCTATTTATAGAATGTATAAAGCAGAAACATACATTTATGTTCAATTACACCCATGCTTATGCTCAATGCATATCTTTTCCAAATCTACTTTCTCCTTTTGTTTGAGTTTTGTTTATCATCACGTGTACAGTGAAAGGCCTTTGTTGTGCGCTAACCAGTCAGTGAAAAGATAATACCGTAAATTTGATATATCCTTTTATTCCCCTTTCTTACAAGTCAATCTTCCCTATTTATAGCATATGTAAAATAGGTTTGGAGCTATAATTGCTGCTTTAAATAAATTTCCAGAGGTAGTTGGTGGAAAACCTATAACAAGGTGAGTAGAAATTTACGCAGTTTGTGAAGAGCTTTGATTAAACTAGATAGAGCTAGTTTGATATCTTCGACTCTCATTTATTTCATGTCAGTACACCACTCAATGGTCTTTATTGGCAGTTAAGAGTTCAAAGAACACAGAAACTTCTGCATTTAATAAGCTGGCTTTTTTTGGCCGGTGGAGTATTTATGTCCACAATCAACTTTTCATGTTATCAGTTTGCATTTAGTCACATGATTTTACACTGCACCACTAAGGTCTATTCTTAGGTAACCAGGGCTGCCAACATTGGGTGAGAGTTTGGAATGAGAAATCGCAAGAGACCGAGCCCCAGGGAGTGTAGCGGTTGGGGGGGGGTCTCCGTACCCTCCCATTGGTACGGAGACCTTTTGCATTTTTCAGCTTGAAAATGTGCAATCTGGTGCATACTGTAGCGAGTTTTTTAACTTGCACTTGAATGCAATATTTATGCTTTCAATTGGATTAGCTATGAATAAGGTTAGGCTAAATTACATTCCTAATTACATTCCACAGTAGAGCCAGGCTCTGATCAACAGGTGCAGCACATGAATGACCTTAGTATATTCATGTATAGAAAATCAGATTATAATCAAGCACTTGGCCCATGTTGACCAACCTGGGTCTCACCGCACACCTGGTACTCCTGACCCTGGCTCCAGTTGCATACCTTGTCTCATTCCTGACCTCGAGTTCAGCCTTACCTGCCCCCCCTATTCTACCCTGATCATAGCTGCTTACCTGCTTAGGTTCCCAGTGCTGAACACTCCCATTGTCCCAGCTTTGACTGCATACCTAGTACTATTCCAGACCTTGACTCTGGATGCACACTTGGCCTTGCTCCTAGCCCCTCTGCACTGACAATATATCTGGCCCACACATAAAGCCCCATATCTGACCCCCTGGATTTAACCTATTACTTTCAAGTCCACAGGTGCTTATCTAATGTGGTAATCATTTATTCATTAACACATATTGGCTTCCTTGTTATCTAACATGCTAGTTTCTTTGTCAAATAAGTCGTAAATTAGTTGAACACAATTTATCATCAATGCATGTATTATGTTACCATTTCCTTCATTTTCTTAACAAACTGTCCTGAAGTCATTTTCACCCCCAATATTTTCAGTATTTTCCTGTCTTCGTCTCAGCTGGCACTTTTCCGAAATGCAAAGTCCAATAACTATATATTTAAGCAATAATATTCTATTTAATGTGATCTTGAGAGTACATAATATTTTATAACACAATAACACAATAATGAAAAAAGATCTTTGTTTTGATTGCATCTACCAACATGCATACATTATTATATTACAGTTAATGTGTACTGAGGGAAAATGTTTGTTCCAATGCTCCCCATTCCCAATTACCTTACATTGAAGTGATTGAAATCCAAGTGAAGCTTAAATGGCATCAGAAAAATAGAACCTCCAGAGTGGATGATAGTCATTACATGGTTGGTTGGAGTCAGTATCAGCACAATTACTATAGTAAAGTTTTAATCTTCAGATGTCCTGGTTCAAGCTAAAACGAAAGACAAATAATAACCTCCTCACACATTCCCCTGCGAGTATCTCTGTCACTTCTTTAAAATATGCCCCTTCTTTGAACAAGCTCTTAAATATTGCATCTGAATCAGTTTCCATCTGATTACACTCCTTGAGGATGTTCCTCTATGGGTTCAATTAATAAAACAACGAGATTGGGGACATTTCTATTCAACCTGTCAAAGGAATTTGGGGGGGTGGGGTATGGGGGGGGGGGAGGTTAGAAATAGTCAGTGAGGTAAACAAACATAATAGTTGAGTGGTAATAGTGGTACCTTCCCAATATTGAACTGCAGGAAATAATTGGATATCGGGGCTGTATGTTGTGACAGACAGCCTGACACCTTGCATGTCATTTTAATATTACACTTCCAGTATCCCATCTCCCTGGATATTCCGGATTAATAAATTAAGGTTTTGTCAACTAATTACAAATCAATAACTTTAGCCAACTCCGAAACATGAAGCGCTGAGCATAGGGATCCAGACATCATGGACAACTGGCCTCAGTTCCCTGTTCACATCTGACAGTGCTCTCCATCTGAACCAGGGGCATGGAGCACTGTTGAAAGTGGGGGAGGCTGAGCGATCACTGATCACTAGCCTTGGTGGGTGCCCAGTGAGAGAATGCAGTGACCGGGTGGGGGGGAGGGTGTAGGGACTTTTTGAAATTCGATGGATTAAAATCATGTTTTAGTGCATGGTAGAAGTATGAGTTCAATGTTTTTTGTTTGAAGTCTTTTTAAGAAGTAACTTTTTAAGGGGTAACCTTTTTCACAAAAAGGGTGGTGGGTGTATGGAACAAGCTGCCAGTGGAGGTATTTGAGGCAGGGACTATCCCAACATTTAAGAAACAGTTAGACTGATACTTGGATAGGAGAGATTTGGAGGGATCTGGACCAAAAGCAGGTAGTATAGCTGGGACATGTTGGCGGGCGTGGACATGTTGGGCCGAAGGGCCTGTTTTCACACTGTATCACTCTAAGACTACATTATACCTCCACCATGCATGAATGCTTCAAAATCAAGTGTTCAAGTTTTATTCTCATATACTCAAGCATAGAAACATAGAAAATAGGTGCAGGTGTAGGCCATTCGGCCTTTCAAGCCGGCACTGCCATTCAATATGATCATGGCTGTTCATCTAAAATCAGTAGCTCTTTCCTGTTTTTTCCCCATATCCCTTGCTTTCACTAGCCCCAAGAGCTAAATGTAACTCTCTTTTGAAAACATCCAGTGAATTGGCCTCCACTGCCTTCTGTGGCAGAGAATTCTACAGATTCACAACTCTCTGGGATTTGTCCTCATCTCAGTCCTAAATAGCCTACCCCTTATTCTTATACTGTGACCCCTGGTTCTGAACTCCCCCAACATCGGGAACATTTTTCCTGCACTTGCCGTAAGAGTGAAAATCTAGCATGCAAGCAGGATGCTTTCCCCAACCACCCCCATTTGAAGACCACTATCTTCCACCGCTTCTACCCAGCGCTTGGTTACTTCCAGCAACCACTGGTTGTCCTCCAGGATGCACCGAACTGCAGCCTGGTCCATTCCGGTCACCAGGGTGAATTCTCACAGCAGCGGCGCAACACTTCCGACGGTCCGGGACTCTTGACTGAAGCTGCTCCATGACTGGAGCTGCAGCGAGCGTCTCACCAGCCCGGCAAACACTCGCCAGCCCCGGCTCCCCATCCCCACCTGCCCCCGCCGCTGCTTCTGCTTCCATCCCTCCCTCCGCCCTGGCTCTCCAACACCCACGACCAGGTTGCTCATAGCACAGCAGCGCCTCGTCCAAAGCCCGAGATATTGAAACATGCCTAGCCCCCCCCCCCCCCCCCCCCCCCCCCCCCCCCCACGGTTCCACGGCCTATGTACCTCTCATCGGCCTCACTCATGTCAGCCGCTTCCCATAAATCCTTAAATTCTGGATCGCCGGGAGCAGGACATGGCCTTACTTGCTGCGCTGGGTGACACTCATTCACTGCCTGGTCCGTGTCTTTCAATGTAAATTTGCATGGCGATATGCTTTGGTGGTGTGTGACGGTTTGGTTAAGTGAGAATAGCAGAGAATAAGAATACTGCTGTTTTGTCAACGGATGCGCACACAAGCAGTTGATATTAGTTTTGAAATTCTCATTGATTACAGAATTTCTCATGACAGAGCGTGAGAAATTGGTGATCTGCGTGAGAATTGGGCGAAATGCGTGATTCTCACGCTCAATGCGTAAGAGTTGGCAGTCCTGGGTAACTGAGGTTTCGCCATTACTTCCAGGTAACTATAAGGTCTACGCTACATAACTGAGGCCTTGAGATTACTAAAGGACCAAACTTGTTTCTGACAAGGTGTCTCAGCTTTGCTAAGTTTCTCCAAGGCTTTATCAGAAGATGCATTACACACCATAAGGACAAACTCCAGAATTAACTGCCAGAAACTGCTGAAGGGCAGCATATGTGCCGAAAACCTCTGGGTTTTAGGTGAAGGATCACCAAGAGGTTTTACTCCTGATTGCTATCCGTTCCATGCTGCTGGGTGGATGGATACCGGGTGAAGGTGAGGCTTCAGGATCCTCTGCATGATGGAGCAGCTTGTCAGTCGAGGTTCACGGGTGAAGAATAGTCGCTTGCACCGGGAACAGCTGCTGTGAACCGTAGTCCAACAAACATCCTCGGGGCAAAACAGGAGAAAGGGTAGGGGTGGGGAATTGGTACTGGAGCTTATAATTGCAGTGTAGCATATTTCATTTTTGTCATTAGTATTTGCGCCATTACTACCAGTCTCGCAGAAACTTAGAATGTCAAATGAGGTGAATGCCATTTTAAAAAAAACCTGATATTTTTCAGAGATTGTATGGAATGTTGAATAATGTTAGTTTTTCTGCCTACTCAGTCTGGAGACGGTGTATATTATTTTAACAGAAGAGGATTTATAGTTGATTTGGACATTTGAACAAAGGCACCCTCAGTAGACATTGATGGAATAAGTGTTTTACCTCATTCAGCTTAATTATATTTACCTCCTTAACATGGCATTTTACACTGAAATATAGGTTCCTGATGGAAAATAATGACATGTTCTGAAATTAGAAGTAAATGTGAATTAAGAAAATAAACATGTAATTAATCTATTATGCTAAGATTCTGTTTCCAGGAAAGTTTTCTATCACGATCGTTAAATGGATTTTCCAGTCATTTTGAAACATGCCTTCTATAGGGTCATGTGACCCCAATTTCACCTTTGTCAAGAAGATATCTCCTTTGCATGGCACAAAAGTTTAATAGATCCCTACTTTAATCATTTCAAGAAACTAAATTTATTCTTTTGTCATTTTTTTTGCTGCACAGAGATTAAGCCTCTGGCCTGAAATTTAGGCTGCCAGAAATACGCTGAGGCAGGATTTCTACTTACCATTATTAGGGTGACCCTCATGTATATTATGTGTTCAGAATTAAGGAACAAGAGATCAGTGGTTGACTGGTACAGTGAAATTGAAAGTAGTTGGAGAAGAGTTGCTGTCGGTGAGTTAAAAACAGCTTTTGCTTGAATCATAATCGAGAAGTAGAGTTGGGTGATCAGCTCGCTGAGAAAGGACCAGCAAGCAACTTGGTGTTAAGCACCTTGTTAAACTCCATGAACTCTCTGAGTACTTCGTAGTACAGTTTGACAGTGAATTGAAGTTTCAAAAAAAATTACAGATGTAAGAAATCCGAATTAAAAACAGAAAGTGTAATAAATTCTCAGCAAGCCAGGCAGCATCTTTAGAAAGGGAAGCAGTTAATGCTTCAGTTTCTGGAACCTTTTTCAGAACTGGGAAAGAGGAAAACAAATGAGCTTTCAGCAGTAGGGAGGGTAATGAAGGGATGGATAGAAGGTAAGGAATATTTCTAATATGGTGAAGTGAAACGGCAAATGACCGAAAAGCAGAATTTTAAGAGCTTCAGCAGAACAAGAAAAATCCACTTCTCCATACTCTTTCTCATAATTTTTTTCTGTGTGGCATCTGTTATCCCCAGAGTGCCATGAGAATTAGTTGTGAAATTGAGATGGTGGGAGAGGAAAGAGCAGCACTTGTCAACTTGGAGCTTCTAATCCCTTGGATCCTTTTGAGGTTCTGCTGGTAAGATAGGAATGTCGGATCCAGAATACAGGTATCATTTAAGAACATATTGGAAAATTTGAGACAGTTGGTAAGTTTCACAGCAGAGTTAATATAAATATCCAAAGATTCAACACACGTTACACTGTCTGAGGAGTTTGGTAGTACAGGTGCACAACCTTTTATCCGAAAGCCTTGGGACCAGACACTTTTCGTAATTCGGAATTTTTCTGCTTTCGGATTGGAAGATTTTTAGCGTAGATTTTAACGGCTGGCTCAGTGGTAGAGTGCTCGGCTCATATCCACAAGGTCGCGAATTTGCGCCTCGATCCCGGCAGTTACTCGATCGCGAGTTTGAGTCTTCAATGTAGTTTTTTCTTGCAGAATAGGAGAGAAAGGGAGGGTTAGGCTGGGATAATTCCCTGCGAGATGATCTTAGTGCGGGAGACAAGTATAGGAGAGGTGTACTGACTGTGTGGGCAGAACTTTGGAAGTGATTGCTCACCATTCTCAAAAGCCACTGTGTCTCCCTGTCCCTCCAACTCCAGAGGAATCCACCCCCCGATGGGCCGCTACGGCGACAAGTGGCAGTTCGCCCACAGCCCGAGCTGCGCCACCCCAAGAACAAGACGTACCTTGCACACCATCAGCTTCTGCCCCTACGGGGAGCGTGTTCCTCTGGAGTTGGAGCGGGGCTGGGCTGGAGTTGCTGATCTGGGATCTCCGTGCTTGCAATGGGCCTGGGGGTCGGTGTCCCGATGAGGGGGCACAGCTCGGGCTGTGGGCGAACTGCCACTTGTCGCCGTAGCGGCCCATCGGGGAGGGCTTCCGGTGGTCCTGACGTCTTCGGCTCCCCCCCTGTACAGGAGCTGAGACTGGGAACTGTACCGCCCTTGCAGGTGAGCAGGAGAGTGGGGTTGTTTGCAGTTGCAGAGGGAGGGGGCAAGGGCAGTACAGTTCCCAGTCTCAGCTCCTGTCCAGGGGGGTGGCCGGAGACGTCAGGACCAACAGGAACCCACTCCCCGATGGACCGCTACAGCGACAAGTGGCAGTTCACCCACAGCCCGAGCTGCGCCCCCTCATCCGCAACCCGGGTTCCTCTGGAGTTGGAACGGGGTTGGGCTAGAGTTGCTGCTGGCTGTGAGTCTCCGGGATCTCCGTGCTTGCAGTCGGTGTCCCATTGGTCCTGACGTCTCCGGCCACCCCCCTGGACTGGAGCTGAGACTGTGAACTGTACCGCCCCCCCCCCCCCCCCCCCCCCCCCCCCCCCCCCCCCCCCCTGCAACTGCAAACAACCCCACTCTCCTGCTCACCTGCAAGGGCGGTACAGTTCCCAGTCGCAGCTCCTGTACAGGGGGGTGGCTGGAGACGTCATAGCCCGAGCTGTGCCCCCTCATCTGCAACCCCAAGAACAAGACGTACCTTGCACACCATCAGCTTCTGTCCCTACGGGAAGCGTGTTCCTCTGGAGTTGGAACGGGGCTGGGCTGCTGCTGGCTGTGGGTCTCTGGGATCTCCGTGCTTGCAGTGGGCCTGGGTGACGGTGTCCCGTTGGTCCTGACGTCTCCGGTGACTGGCGCTGACCTGCTGGCATCGCCGATGTGAAGACAGTGCAAAGCCCCCGCACCGGTGCAATGGGCGGGGAGCTGGAGAGGGGAGGGAAGGGGTCACACACATGGCCGGGAAGCAGAGGGGTGTAGGTGGGGTGAAACCGAAGGGAGCGACAATCTGCTGCTGCCTGCCCGTTAAAACGTTCCCACGCAAGACTCACGGTACATTGTGTATCGTGAGTCTACCGTGGGAACTTTTTAACT
The DNA here is from genome assembly GCF_028641065.1 of Leucoraja erinaceus. NCBI lineage: Eukaryota > Metazoa > Chordata > Chondrichthyes > Rajiformes > Rajidae > Leucoraja > Leucoraja erinaceus. The sequence goes on from NC_073380.1 coordinate 62,589,644, forward strand.
CAGCGGGCAGGCAGCAGCAGATTGTCAATTATTAACCCTCCCGCGCAATATACCATCACATCTTTTATGAATGGGGATTTAGTTCCCCTTTCTTCGAGGACTGACCGGAGGTTCCGCTGTCACCTCTGCGGGCCGCCCTCGGTGAACGTCTTCAAGGACCTTTCTTCAAGGACTGAAAAAATGTCCGCTATTCGGAGCTTTTCGTTATTTGGATCTTCGGATAAAAGGTTGTGCACCTGTACCAGCAATATCTGTACCTGTTCTCAAAAAGACACATTACCAGTTAATGTTCATTTAGCATGGATGCTTTGACCAATTGCTTTGAGTCCTTGGGACCTTTTCAATACATTTTTAACTTGGGTTCAACAAACTGTGAGACATCATCTCTTGATCTCATCAGAACCTAACCATTACATCGTTTCCCTCTGCTGATCTTCCCATTTGACCTTAGTTAGACAAAAATGCTCGAGAAACTCAGCGGATGAGGCAGCATCTATGGAGCGAAGGAAATAAGCAACATTTCGGGTCAAGACCCTTCTTTAGACTCAATTTACCATTTGACCTTGGTGACTCTGCCTTTGGATTCTTGTCATAGCTCATCTCTTACTTTCAGCAGCAGCTTGATGACAAACTCTGAACTGCTAATAACGTATTTATTTAACAACAGCATGTTTATTGTACTTTACAGAAGTATATATTAATCCAGAGTACTGTACTGATGGTTTGTTTGTGAGTCAGTGGATGAAGTTAAATGAGTGAAGAATGGTGACAAATGATCAACAATAAATTAAGTGACGGTCATAACAAATAGAATATAATGTTTGAAACTCAAACTCAAGCCACTTTAAAGTAAATTTAAAGTAATATTGTCATGATTATTTTCTTATTGATCACAAAGTTTCCATTCAGATGTATCATTGCATGTTCTGTGAATCAAGGAAGTCTAATAATCTACAATAAGCATGTAGATCCATGGCTAAAAATATTCTAAAACATTATGTTAAAGCCTAAACAAAGAAAAGGTCTAAAAATGTAGCTATATTTTAGTATGTTAGTGCAATTACAACACATAGTCAATAGTACTTTATTTGGCACACATGCAACTACACATGGAAATTCCTTTTGCATATATTATACATGTGGACGCTGTCATTTTTGGCATCGTTATACAAAGTTCAAAGTCTGATCGGCCCGCTCGCTCGATGTGCTGGAGCAGTCCCGGTGAACCAACGTCCCTCTCCTCTTCTCGCCCAGCCATCTTTGTACCTAAGGAGAGGGGGTTGAAGGAGCTGGAGGCACTACCCTGGTTCTCCCTCCTGCAGGGATTGATTATGGAATAGAATTAGCAAAATTCAAACTTGGCAATAAACGAGATAAGGGATATCAGAGGCCAATAGGAAAGGAGAGGCCGTAGCTAACAACTCGCATCTGATCTGAAAGGCATTTGCAGGAATCTACCATAGAATAAATTGTCAACAATATAAAATATAAGAATTAAAATGAAATTATTTCCCAAGAACATGGGTCCCATAAATTATAACCCTAACCAGACTGATTCCTGGGATGTCAGGACTGTCTTATGAAGAAAGACTGGATAGACTTGGTTTATACTCTCTAGAATTTAGGAGAAATTGAGAGGGGATCTTATAGAAAGTTACAAAATTCTTAAGGGGTTGGACAGGCTAGATGCAGGAAGATTGCTCCCGATGTTGGGGAAGTCTAGGACAAGGGGTCACAGCTTAAGGATAAGGGGGAAATCCTTTAAAACCGAGATGAGAAGAACTTTTTTCACACAGAGAGCGGTGAATCTCTGGAACTCTGCCACAGAAGGTAGTCAAGGCCAGTTCATTGGCTATATTTAAGAGGGAGTTAGATGTGGCCCTTGTGGCTAAGGGGATCAGAGGGTATGGAGAGAAGGCAGGTACAGGATACTGAGTTGGATGATCAGCCAAGTCAAGTCAAGTCAAGTCAAGTTTATTTGTCACATACACATACGAGATGTGCAGTGAAATGAAAGTGGCAATGCTCGCGGACTTTTGTGCAAAAGACAAACAACAAAACAACCAAACAAATTATAAACACAATCATAACACACATATTCTTTTACATAATAAATAATAGAAGGAAAAAACGTTCTGGAGAGTTAGTCCCTGGTGAGAAAGGCGTTTACAGTCCAAATTGCCTCTGGGAAGAAACTCCTTCTCAACCTCTCCGTTCTCACTGCATGGCAACGGAGGCGTTTGCCTGACCGTAGCGGCTGGAACAGTCCGTTGCAGGGGTGGAAGAGGTCTCTCATGATTTTATTTGCTCTGGAGTTGCACGTCCTGTTGTATAGTTCCTGCAGGGGGGTGAGTGAAGTTCCCATAGTGCGTTCGGCCGAACGCACTACTCTCTGCAGAGCCTTCTTGTCCTTGGCAGAGCAATTCCCAAACCAGATGGTAATGTTCCTGGACAAGATGCTTTCCACCGCCGCTGCGTAGAAGCACTGTAGGATCCTCGGAGACACTCTGAATTTCCTCAATTGCCTGAGGTGGTAAAGGCGCTGCCTTGCCTTACTCACCAGTGCTGAGGCGTGTGATGACCATGTCATATCCTCAGAGATGCGGACTCCCAGATATTTAAAACAGTTCACCCTATCCACAGGATCCCCATTTATACTCAATGGAGTGTACGTCCTCGGATGATGTGCCCTCCTAAAGTCCATGATCAGCTCCTTCGTTTTTTTGATGTTCAAGAGGAGGCTGTTCTCCTGGCACCAGAGTGCTAGATCAGCCACCTCCTCCCGGTAGGCCCTCTCATTGTTGTCTGAGATCAGGCCCACCACCACAGTGTCATCAGCAAACTTAATTATTGAATTGGAGCTGAACCTAGCCACACAGTCATGTGTGTACAGGGAGTACAATAGGGGGCTGAGGACGCAACCCTGGGGCGATCCTGTGCTCAGGGTGAGGGACTTCGATGTATTCCCTCCCATCTTGACTACCTGGGGCCTGGCGGTGAGAAAGTCCAGGACCCAGGCACACAGGGAGGTGTTGAGCCCCAATTCCAGTAGCTTCCCGGCCAGTCTGGTGGGGACTATCGTGTTGAAGGCTGAACTGTAGTCTATGAACAGCATCCTCACGTAGCCCCCCTTCTGGCTGTCCAGATGGGAGAGAGCGGTGTGCAAGACCTGGGAGACCGCATCGTCCGTGGACCTGTTCGGACGGTATGCAAACTGCAACGGGTCCATGTTCCGAGGGAGGAAGGCGCAGATGTGATTCTTCACCAACCTCTCAAAGCATTTCATGACTACCGAGGTAAGGGCCACCGGACGGTAGTCATTCAGACAGGCTGGGGAGGCATTTTTTGGTACCGGTACAATGATGGATTTTTTGAAGCAGGCAGGGACCACGGACTTGTCCAGGGAGAGGTTGAATAATGTAGTGAGCACTGGAGCTAGCTGCGTAGCACAGGACTTGAGTACTCGCCCCGAGATGCCATCGGGGCCTGCAGCTTTTCTCGTGTTCACCCGTGTCAGTGCCCTCCTCACGTCGTGCTCGGACAGCGAGAATGTGTGCATATTCCTCCCTTCAGCTTCGTTAGCCAGCCCGCTGGCGGTATTGTCGATAGTCGGCAGACCTGGAGTGCTGTTGCCCCTCTCGAAACGAGCGTAGAAGGAGTTCAGGTCGTCAGCTAGGGAGGTGCCGGCACATGCGGGTGAGGGAGGGGTGCTTCGGTAGTTGGTTACAATCCGTAGCCCCTGCCACAGGCTTCTGGTGTCCTGCTGCTCCATGTGTAACTCCATCTTGTCCCTGTACCTTCTCTTTGCGTCCTTCACCGCCCTTCACAGTCGGTAGGACTCTGCCATGATCATATTGAATGGCGGTGCAGGCTCGAAGGGCCGAATGGCCTACTCCTGCACCTAATTTCTATGTTTCTATGTATAGGTGACATATTGGGTTGTGACTCCTTTATATTTAACGTCTGAATTGATGTTGATAACTGATTAACTTATCCCTTGAAGTGTTAATAATATTGCTTTACAACACTGTTCAATCTGTTATGAGACGTAGATTATCCAGAAGATGCGAAATTTTTCTTTTATATCCACCACATAAAATAATAAATGAAGGTCAAATGTCATGGTTTTCATGTTGAAGTAACGGCAGTGGCCGGAGCAAAGATCAGTTTTACAGATGATACATTTTACAGATGATGCTGGGCCAAAATTATTGGAGTAATTTAATTTGAAGGCTTGAAAAATGAACAGGGTGCTCAGATTTAGCTGTTATAATTTATATCACTTGAACCTGTTCTGCATTCAGTCATTGACTCTCCTTTATATTATACAATGCCAATATAAATTCCTGCCACTTAATTACAGATCAACATACAAGAGGCTTGTGGAGATCTCATCATAATTGACAGTATTTTATCCAGGGCATTATTGTACTCTTCTGTAGTCACAGAATGTTCTGACCTCAATGCTACTGGCAATCAATCAAAAGACGAAATGGAATGAAACTATTCCAGCTCCAAAATTATCAGAAGCAGTTCAAAAAATATATATATTCTGTACATTTTATCGCATGGAATAACAGTGGATTTTCTATTCAATCTGATAACCATACAACAGTCTGAACAACTTTACAATGGAAGCTGTTTACTCAATTCACATATGATAAATTAATGTAGTGCTGTGTCTATCCTCAACATTGCAGTAAGTTACACATCATGACTGATTACGTCAAGGAGCTTTTTCATTACTTAAGCATTTCCAATGGTCAGGATATGAAGTCTTTTTGTTCTTTTCAGCCATATCAGCGCTGGATAATGGGCTTTCTCCATTCAAAATTTTGAATCAAGTTCAGTATATAGAACAAGTGCAAAATTAAATTCTGTAATGCCTACTGCTGGGATAATTGCTGTTTATAATTGATGTCAATGTTTTGAATGAGAACATGCAAGGTATGAGTAGTATGTTTGCAGAGGACACTATAGTGGATGATGTTGTAGATAGGGAAGATCTCTACAACATCTGGTTGGGCAGGAGAGCTGAGGAATGGTTGATGGAGTTTAACACAGGAAAGTGTGAGGTGTTGCATTTTGGGACGTCTAACCAACGTGGGAGCTACATTGTGAATGGTAGGGCTCTGGGGGCGTATTCTAGAGCAGGGGAATCTAGGAATGCAGGTACATAGTTAATTGGAAGAGGCATCACAGTTAGATAGGGTGGTCAAGAGGCTTTTGGCACAGTGGCTTTCATCAGTTAGAGTATTGAGTATAGAAATTGGAATGCTACAGATGTACAGGACAATGGTGAGACCACATTTAGAGGATTGTGTTCAATTTTGGTCGCCCTGTTGTAGGAGAGATGTTATTAAGCTGGAAAGGGTGTAGAGAACATTTACGAGGATGTTGCTGGAACTCAAGGGCTTGACCTATAAAGAGAGGTTGAGCAGGCTGAGGTAAGATCATGAGAGGATTAGATTGGGTAAACGAGCAGTCTTTTACCGAGAGTAGGGGAATCAAGAACTGGAGGACATGCGTTTCAGGTGAGTGGGTAAGATTTAATAGGAACCTGAGGGGCAACGTTTTTACACAAATGATGGTAGTTATATGGAACGAGCTACCAGTGGAGGAAGTTGAGATGGGTACTATCACAACTTAAAAAAAAATGTGGATAGGTACAGGGATCGGATAGGTTTGGAGGAATCTGGGCCAAACGCAGGCAGGTGGGACTAATGTAGATGGGGCACATTGGATGGTGTGGGCAAGTTGGGCCGAAGGGTCTGTTTCCACGCTGTATGACTATGAATCTATGCATGGGCTTATTGAGTCCCTTTGGATTAAAAATGCAATGCAGTACTCCTTACATAAGATGCACCAGTCTAAAATTGGCGAACGCATTATCCATACAATCAATGTCAGTTTGTAGAATAGAGATCATGACATTGAGCAAATAAAGCACAACAATTACTGGAAACATTCAGCAAGTTATACAGAATAAGTGGCAGTTTAGTTTGCAGATACAGCATGGAAACAGGCATCTTCGGTCCACCAAGCCCACGCTGACAATCGATTTGTATGCAGAAACAAGGAACTGCGGATGCTGGTTAATGCACAAAAGGACAACGTGTTGGAATAAGTAAGCAGGTCAGGCAGCATCTCCAAGAACTTGGATAGGTAACGTTTTGGGTCAAGACCCTTCTTCAGACTGACATGTCTCGACCTGAAAGGTCACCTCTCCATGATCTGCCTAAACTGGCGAGTTACTCCAGCACTTTGAGCCCTTCCCAGCGTTTTCCAGCTTTTATTTTGTTTTTCCATATCTGCAGTTCTTTGATTTTCAGGACATCAAGCAATACTGATTTGACACATCTGCTGTCATTTGGAACACACCAACATATGCCTTCTATTAACCTTGCATGTTGATGCAGGAAAGATTCAAAATCTGCATAATATCAAGGGATTATTATTTTTGGGTTGGATGGGATTAACGATTTATGAGTTAAATGCTAACTTATTTTTTGTTTCTATGATTTTATAAATACATGAATAAATTGCAAAGGTCTACAGCTGTGACATGTGCTAAACATCTTTTTGATGGTTTTAAGGTTTCTGCAAACGACTAGTTGCGACCAGATGTGATTACGTTAATAGACATTCCCTATGGAACACAGTAAGTCTAGAAGAATGTGCAAAGAACAAGTTGCATGAAGAGGGAGTGGGAATAAGATTTTAGTTGGAGTTCTTGACGTCAGAGATGATTCTCCTTCTTGAACAGTGAAGTTTGTGAGCATCTGCCACCTGCTGCAGCCATAAAGCTTCCTCAGCGCAGGACAAACACCCATAACAAAGAACATTTATGTATCTCACTGGGAAACAAAACAATTGGGGTTTTGGGAGGAGTAAGGAGGGAAGCAAGAAGTATAGGGAATGGAACAGGCGTAATCAAAAGCCCTTCCAGCCAAGTTCATTGGGATCCTGTACCAAGAAAGACAAGGTAAAGCAGTGGTACGTAAATAAGCATAATCGGAATAGTTGTGGTGGACATGCAGAAATTGAGTTATTACAGGATATTGAATAGGAGTATGTGTAGTGAATGAAGATGTGATGGATAGCAGACCTGGAGTGGATATTTGTCAAGTAACAATGCAGGAGAATTTAAGAGTGAGGAAGAGTGAAAGATGGCTTTCCTGGTGTCTACTTCAGCTTGATACCATGAAATAGAGTTGAATCAATGAACTGGAAAAAGAGGTGACGAAGGAGCCAGTATATGTACTAAAACAATGTTCCATGGATCTCACTGATTGACTGATGCAGCTCGGACTTGTACAGATTGATAAAATATGAAGTCTTGTTTGGAGTAATGAGTGGAGAGGAGAGGTATTTGATGTGCGAACCAGTCCAGCCGGGGGGAAGATTGCGTTGGTGTTTTGCAGAGGATGAGCTCCAGATCCTGAAACATGCGCAAGGGCAAACAAAGCTCATCGTGCTGGGAGACAGAAATATAGTGGGACTGAACAATCATCATGAACATGAGAAGCCCCAGAATGGAAGGAGATGATGTGAAAGGAAAGCAGCAGAGCATCTGTTTGAAAAGTAGTCCTCTTCCATGAAGTTCTCCCCCTTCAACGAAACAATGATCTGCTGGCTATGCCATTCCTCAGATTCCCAGATGAGATTTCATTCTGGCATGATGAACAGCTACAATGGATTTAATTTTTAACAAGTATAAAGCAGCTTAAAGCAATACTGGCAGGCTTAACCTGATGCCAACAGAGACTGATATTGGCAGTCTGCTGATGAGTACAACCCATTAACAGCACAAGATGAGCCACCCACCTGTGTAAGTCCAAAGAGGCTTTATTCTTTGGAGCGCAGAAGGTTAAGGGGGGACTTGATAGAGGTTTTTAAAATTATGAGAGGGATAGACAGAGTTCCCCGTGGAAAAGCTTTAAGACCCTCTGATTTAGTAGGGAAGATTCAAACTAATGGGGACATGACATGAGAATATTGGGACAGAAGTTCAACTAGTTTTGCTAACGTGAGGGGGAAATGCGTGAAAGATGAAAGTGGTAGCTGTGTACTCAACAATGAGCTTGCCAGTGAAAGGAAACTGAGCTAACAGGTCCTTAAGTTAGGGTACAATCCCATTTAAAAATAACCTCCATAGACATTGGACTGGGAAGGGAATGGAAGGGTTATGGTCTGATGCGAAGGTATACTCTGACAGGGGAGATTATGTTTCGGCTCGGACTAGATGTTATAGATGGTGTAAGGCCGTGCTTGTAATGGTTATATTGTTATATTTGATTTGATTATAAAGTCATTACAGACTCGGTTTCCACAAAGGCAGCACACAGCAATAATAAACCAATTCCACCAGTTGGTTTGGGACAATTTTCAGTCTCTTTCCCCCTTCATCTTGAATGACAATGCAGTTAACATTTTAGTAAATTTACTAATGTTGTATAGTGGGCAGTGGATGGATATCCAAGTTTGCGACAGATCTTCAAGTGTAGTTTTGCTTTCGTGACCATCAAATGCGCTGAAAGATGAAATGTAGAAATAGAAATACTGTTGTACTCAGAGAGATTGAGAGTACACTGCATGGTTCCCTGAAAGTGAGCTAGTCAGGTGGAAAAGTTAGGGTACAAAGAAGATTTTGGCACACTACCTCCATGTTGGTACGAGTATTGAGTACAAATGTTTTGCAGCTGGAACTGGTAAGAACACTTACTGTGTATAGTTCTGATCATATACTATGAAAGGATATCATTAATGGATCTTACACTCTGCTCTTCCTGTTTACTGTGTAAGGCTTGCTTGTGTTTTGTGTATAGGAAAGATGGGACTTCTGTCTTTGGTGTGGATAACATGAGGGCTGACTTTATCCACTGTTTCAAGATCATGAGGGCAATAAAAAAATGAACATTCCCAGTTTGGACCCCTTTTGAGTCTCTTTGCACCCATATTTGAATGACAATGCAGTTTACTGTGTAGTACATTTACAAATTGGTGATATGGTTTAAACCAGATGAGGAAAAATATCTGGAGTTTCAACAGGGATCATAAATTAGTGAAGGATGGGTGACGTTTCGGGTCTAGACAGGGCATCGCTACACTTCTTTAAATGGTAGAGCCTTGAAGAGTGTCCTTACCTACTCCAGAGATCTGAGAACCCAGGTGCATTTTTCCCTGAAAGTGGCATAGTCAGGTGGAACCCTCTGATGATGTAGTAGGGTCTCGACCCAAAAGTTTGATCAGCCCTTTGTGGTAAGAGTATTGAGTACAATTGGCCTGCAGCTGTACCAGTCGTTGGTTTTTTTTTTACTGTGCAATAGTTCTGATCACAAACCTATAGAAAGGATATCATTTAACTTGGAAAGTGTACAGAAAAGATTCACCAGAATGTTACCTGGAAATGTGGTCTTGTGTTTTGTGTTATAGGGAAAGACTGGGACTTCTGTCTTTGGTGTGTATGTGACTGAGGGCTGACTTTATTGAGGTGTACAAGATCATGAGGGCATGAAAAAGTGAACATTCCCAGTCTGTTCCCCAGCATTGAGGATTCTAACCCATAGGGCATAGACTTACTGTGTAGGAAGAAACTGCAGATGCTGGTTTAAACCAGATAAACACAAAAAAAACTGGAGTAATTCAGCGGGACAGGCAGCATCCCTTGAGAGAAGGAATGGGTGATGTTTCGGGTCGAGATCCTTCTTCAGACACTTCTTTAGACTAGAGAGAGAATCTCTCCTTACCTACTTTCCAGCTATCACCAACCAAACCCATCTCATTTTCCCCTCATACTTTCATAGCTTCGCTCTACACCCTCTGTAATGTAGTAGGGTCTCGACCCAAAAGTTTGATCAGCCCTTTGTCTCCAGAGATGCTGATTGGCCTGCTGAGTTTCTTCCAGCAGTTTTTGTGTTTATTTTCGGCTGCAACATCACTGCTCAGAAAACTCATTGACAATCGATTTAGTTTTCTACTTAAAACCTTCCGTAGCCTCCCTTGTAAATGGGTGTTTCCGTAAATAAGGGTACCAACCTGCTACATGCTATCCCCAGGTGGCAAGTTAATCATCATCCAAGTCTCCATAGGAAAAAAAATGGGGTCTTTCGGATATCATAATTGCTCAAAAGGATCAGAGCATTGTGCACATCAGCAGAATGCCAGATTCTAAAATTTCTGTTTACTTAATGACCCATTTAAAAGAAGCTTGCAATGTTTGCCATGCCTTATGTTGTTTCCTTCTGCCACAAATGTGTATGGATTTTGTTTGTTTGATTTTAATTAGGGTTTAGTTGCTCATGGTAACTAGTCAAATAATCAATTGAGTTCCTTGATCTGAGTTCAGGTTAGTTTGTTGATTTCCTTGCTAATTACTACATTGATGAGAAGGAACTTGCATAAATAATGTCTTCATGCATGTATATCGAGGCAGACTGCACAGAAGGTCACATCAACAAAGGACTTTCAACCTCAGAGGTTTTGCAACAGTATATGATATGTAGATATACACAAAAAGCTGCAGTAACTCAGCAGGTCAGGCAGCACCTCTGGAGAAAAGGATAGGTGACGAATCTTCTGAAGAAGCAAGTAAACACAGGAACATATCTGATATTTTTCTTTATAAAAACAGATTTATTTATTTTTGCTTCATCTCATTATTTTGGCTATACACCATGATCTATACTACTTTAATTACAGGATATGAATCAATGGGAATATTACAGGGAAATAGGTTTGGAGACCTTCAATTTCACTACTGAGTGCGGTATTTACGGAAACACCCAAATCACACTTTGGTGTGGATTTGGTATTATGGTGGATGCAACATTCAGCTGTTAGGACATTGGGGGAGAAAGCAGAATTGCTGGGTGGCCATCTATTTATCTCTTGACCAGCCGTGCAGTCAGAAGGCCATCCGACGGGCCGGGGCTGTGGACTGGGAATGCGGCTGGAGGCCTTTATCGAGGCGTCGCGGTCTTGATGCCTCCCGGATCGCCGTGTAGAAGCCCGGGTCGGGGCTCAGCCGGGGCCTCGTGGGTAGAAACCCAGGTCGGGCGAAGCCGCTGACGGAGCCCGCGGCTGGGGCCCGGGTCGGCACCACGGAGGCGTGAAGTGGGGGGTAGACAGTAGTGAGGCCTCGGCAGTGGCATTGGTGACTCCTCATGACGATGGGGCCTCGGCGGTGGTGAGCCTCACGGCGGTGGCAATGCCTCAACAGACAATAGACTATAGGTGCAGGAGTAGGCCATTCGACCCTTCGAGCAAGCGCCACCATTCCATGTGATCATCGCTGATCATCCCCAATAAGTACCCCATTCCTGCCTTCTCCCCATATCCCCTGACTCCGCTATTTCTAAGAGCCCTATCTAGCTCTCTCTTGAAAGCATCCAGAGAACTTGCCTCCACCGCCCTCTGAGGCAGAGAATTCCACAGATTCACCACTCTCTCGGGTTAACCCGCAGTCGACGGTCGATTCGAGCATCGAAGAACCACCGTCGGGGGGAGGGGAAGAACAATGGAGGACCCGGTTTAGGGGAACCGCCGTGAGGAAGGTGGGAGGAGAACAATGGACAATGTCGGGGGGAGGGACAAAGGACAATGAGGTCCCGGTGTGGGGGGGGAGGGAGGAGCAAAAGTGGGAGCCGGTGTGCTTTGTAACTTTGTCAATGACGTAGGTGCCTGCTATTTGTATACATTATGTATGCAAGCAAAGAATCTCACTGTGCCTAGTCACATGTGACAATAAAGTATTCCTATTCCATTTTACCATTACCAAAGGCATACTTTGGTTTGCCATAATCTGGGCGTCACAGCAGTAGAGTTGCTACCTTATGGCACCAGAGACCTCAGTTCGATCCTGACTATTGGTGCTGTATGTATGGAGTTTGTACGTCTTCCTGTGACTGCATGGGTTTTCTCCAGGTGCTCCAGTTTTTCTTCCTTGCTCCAAAAACATACAGGTTTGTAGGTTAATTGGCTTCTGTAAATTGGCCCTAGTGTGTAGCGTAGTGCTAGTGTACAGGTAATTGCTGGTCGACGTAGACTTATTGTAGTGAAAGGTGGATTTTGTGAGGAAATTCTGAGCTGGAGAAAAAAAATGTTGATCAATAGATGTTAAGGGATTTTTGGGGGAGAATCATTCTTGGGTTATGTCTTTTCAGATCTTTTTATTTTTATGATACAATTGTGAGCTAAAGCAATATTTATAATAAACAGCCAGTAAAAGCAATAGGCACAAGAAAATGCAGATGCTGGAATCTTGACCAAAAAATAAAGTGCCGAAGGAAACCAATGGGTCAGACAGGGTCTGCGGAGGGAATGGAGAGACTCATTTTGGGTTGGAACTCTTTTGCAGACAGAAGATAGACACAAAATGCTGGAGTAACTCAGCGGGACAGTCAGCATCTCTTGATAAGAATGGGTGACATTTCGGGTTGAGACCCTTCTTCAGATTGAATCGGGGAGAGATGGAGGACTTCAGAAAGATGGAGTATGGGGGAGAAATCGGAAAAGAGAGGTGGGGTGGAATAAAGCCTGGCAACTGATAGGTGGATACAGGTGAGATGGATGGAGTAAGTGACAGGCTAGAGGTGAAAATGAGCCAATAGGGTATTAGGTAAGGAAAGAAAAAGGAGTGAAATATAAAGCCATATAAATATGGGTGGATTGGGACAGGAGGAATGGAAAATTGAGGGATAAAGAGGAAATATGGGACTCGGGGACCAGTGATGAGCAAATGGAGGAGAGGAATTGAGGACAGTGACTGGGGCAGTGAGAGATGGTGGGAGTTCTGTGTGGGTACAGGAGCAGTGTGGGCGCAGTGGTGGCAAGTAAAAGAGAAAGGGGTTGGGGGGAGGGGGGAATTACTTGAAATTGGAGAATTCAATTGTTCACACCTTTGGCTTGTAGACACAGTAAGGGCAATTACTAATGACAGTAACAAGGTATTACATTTTTGGCTTTTCTCCAAATTTCAAAAGAATGTAACCTGGCAACAATGGGTATTATTTTCCCCATGTGAGCAATCTAGGTAACTCAATGCCACAAAATGGCATGGTGTGGTCTGAAGAAGTGTTTCGGCCCAAAACATTGCCTATTTCCTTCACTCCATAGATGCTGCTTGCTGCACCCGCTGAGTTTCTCCAGCATTTTTGTGTACCTACGATTTCCCAGCATCTGCAGTTCCTTCTTAAACACATGGTGTGGTTCCAAACCAGTAACAATGAAAAAAACGGATAGGTGATGCTTTGGGTTGGGAAAATGTTGTGTCTTTCCATGATAAACCAGCATCTGCAGTTCCTTGTTTCTACAATGAAAAATATGTTAGCTTCATTGTTCAACTTATTCATGGTGACTCTGGTGTCATTACTAGTAAGATTACATGTTGTTCTCATTGCCATTAGAAGAAAATAAAGGTATCCAAAATATTTTTTCAGAACATACAATGTATGCCTCTTTAAGGTAAAAGTATTGAGCATTTGAACATTTCATATATAGGTTATTCTTGTATAGATTGGGATTCACACTCCAGTCAATGGGCACTTAAGTTTTTCTTGGTAATCGTGACATATAAGATAAGTTTCAAAGACAATGGGTCATTGAAGTGTTTTGAAATGCATTTATTATATATAGTTGTGGAAAAATGGAAGTACGTCACAATGCATGGGAAATAGAACAGGAGCCTTATGATTACTAAAGACCAAACAGATTCTCTATCTGGCTGGGTATTCTGTTTGGATGATACAGCAATAAATAATTACAGTGCTGTGCTGGCAGAATTGCTGCAATATTGTTTTTTGTGCATCACTGACTTGATTTCAGAGTATTTTCTTCGCTGCAGGGGCCAGTGTTTGGCATGCCATCAGTGTCCTGCTGTCGAATAAGTGCATAGGTTTGTGAGGCTTGCAAAGTGCCAGGAGGCTGTCTTGTTGGATTCCACACAAAAATACTGACATCCTTGTCCCTGAAGACAAGCACAGTACTTTGTCAGTATTAGTTCTACAGCTTTACTTCCCACTGCAGTAGGAGACCAGTCTGCGTGGGGATGTCAGGTAGGAAAAGGTCAGCACGGAACGGAGAATTGTCCAGGTTTGAGGATGAGTGATATGGATCTCCGTCTCCCACAGCTGAACAACTTCATCCCAGATATCTCTGGCTTTCCTCCAGCTCAAAAATGACGCTTCAGGCTGCAGAACTGTATGGGTGATTTAAAAAAACCTAATGCCAGTTGATTTGGCTGTGATTCTGCTTTCTTTTGCATTGTCACTGAGGTATGATTGTCTGGCATTTGTAACTACATACTGCGAGGGATTATTTAAAGTCATTGGTGCCAATGTTTACTCAATGCAGTCAGAATAACTGCAGTAGTTGGGTCAACAGTGTCTGTAAAGTTTGCTATACAGTACTAAATGAAGGCAGTGAGGCCCAGCTCCCTCAGCTGCTGAGGTTCTTCACTTCCAGAGACTCAATTCATTTTCTGAAAGTAAGTGATACTGAAGATTCTTGTATTTCATTCTTTCAGCATTTCAGTAAATTGGAAATACTACGCTGATATTTGACAGACTTTGTTTGAAGTACAGCATGCACGTTGAAAAGACTTCCCGGTGTGATTGTAAAGTAAGAGCTTTTGGTCTTGACTTTTATAGTCTTTGATAGTGAATGTTGTTTTGGGTCCAGCTACTGTGCATGTTTTACAGCGGAATAATGTGCACCAAAAGATGCTTTTAACTGTCATAAAAAAAAAACACCACAGAAATATTTTAAGTCTATGAAGTGGTTGTTTTATGTAGCAGTGTACTTTCATACATCAAATGGATGACTGAGCCCACTCTCATTCATCGGCAATGCCATGCTCAATTTTCTCGGACTTATTTTATCCATATGCATTTAAATACTTCTAGTGCAGGTTTCTAGATCTTGCCTCAACTGCTATGCCCGTTTTTCAAGTCGTAGCTGTGCAGTAGAAAAGCACCAACATAAATCACTTACCCATTAAGTGCAAAGCAGTTTGCTTGACCACTGAAGCTTACAGTGATCGGCCCTGCAATAGCTGCTGCATGCACTCCTACTTAGTTATGCAGCTGTAATAATAATGTGCTCCAGATTTTCAGAATCTGTACAGACCTCTTTCTGTTAACCTTGCTGGTTTTGAAGTTTGAATGAAAAGAGCTAAAAGTAACGGAGGATTCACAAAGATGGAGAGACTTTTCTTCTGCTGTCTCAAAAAATCAGGTCATCTCATTTAGTAAGGAATCTGTTGCAGCCACACATATGCTGGCATAATTTATTTTTTAATAATGATATTCTTAGTACATGCCGTCTGTTTTTCTCCTTTTATTTACGTTGCTTTGATCTCTCAAGGCTGGCTGCTGCATTAGCGACTATTCATATGAGAGCACAAGGACAAAATCCCAAGTGTGAGCACCCGGGCTTCTGATGAAACTCATTAAATGCTCATTTAGAACATTTGATGGCGAATCTCATGTGCCATCTCCTAATTACTATGCCTGCAAATGTTAAATTATAATGGACTTCTGCCCTTCGAACAAAACTGGTACAAATGTGCATGCTCGCCTAAATGCTTTTGTTAAACACTTTCAGTAAGTCACTAATCACTTTGAACTATGTGCGCATTCAGTGCTCAATCCAAATAATTCACAAATGTGTAAAACTGCCAGCTGAATGCAGGAAATGTCAAAGAGGAGCAAGTTACCTTTGGTCTTAGGCCCCATCAATCAATTCTGAAGCAGTTCGATGGATTGTGGCTAAATCAGCCTCCTCCTCCTCCCACCCCCCACGCATAATCAGACTCATGGAAATAAAGCTCTTTGACCAGTAGGAGTTGAGGGAGCACTGATTATAGCATGTGTATACATACAAGTGTTGAGATATTTTTAAAGAGACTATCTACATCTTAAAATGATGAGTGCACATCAAAACTTCATGACACTGTAAGTTCACCTTGGCTGGATTATTGATGTGTGCAATATGTTTGGAAGTTTTGGTGATACCGAGAAAGATAATTGCCGTCATTCGATATATTTCTTCTGGAAAAGGTAGTTATTGAATATTCCCCACTGCATGACAGGACTTTGGTCATATGCATGGGCTTCATTGAGGGGACAGGTATTGTGCAGGTGAAACGTTGTGTTCTGGCACTGATATCCTAAACCGTCCGTGAATTACAATATCTACTGTTTTGTTATACTGTTTATGTAAGGTTGTAGGAGAGCTATAGATTCACAAAGGTCATATAATAATGAGGTATTTGGTCCAACTAGATTCAATGAATCGTGCTGATCATCTTAAATCAATTAATGTAAAACATATGTAACCTATTTCAAGGCTTCACATTAGCCTGAGAAGTAACTACATTCTCTGGTATAGCTTTTCACTGTTTGCTCTTGTGCTTCAGGGTCACAGCAACCTGACACAGATTTTCTGGAACAGATATTTTTACTGCGTTTATCCCAGTTCCATGTTTATTGTGGGTTTTTTAATACATAGCATGTCCCATCACAGCTGCTCTTAAATAAAATGTTCAGCCTCAAGGACAGCAATTTTGTGGTCAAACAGCAGCAAATGATTTCATTTTTAAATCCTGTTAACCTTTTCAAATTTAGTCATAAGCATTGTTGCATTCATGCTGATTCTTCTAATTTGTTCCTTCTTAATTACAGATCACTTGGTGAGAGACGGTGAAGCCAAAGATACTCCTGTTTTCCACTGTGATCTCCACCGTTTCGACATAATGAAAGTCTCGCCACTGACTCTGTTCTTGGTTGTGCTGAGTAATGAACTGATGGATGTCCTTAGCTCAAGCTTAAAACCACAGCGGTTTAAAGGACGGGTGCAGCGTGATCGAAGGAATATCAGACCCAACATCATTCTTATTATCACTGATGATCAGGACGTGGAGCTCGGTGAGAAAGTTTTACCTTAATTTGTCTGCATTGTCTCCTGTCTCCTGAAGGCAGTCATCTACTGCTGACATAGCTGCCTGTTGGTCTGAATTTGCAAGCTTAGGTGTAGCAAGGTTTTATGACAATAGGGGGCAGCACAGCTAAGCTTGCACATGCAAATTCATTAGGGGCACTGGAAAGTGATTAAAAGCAGCAACCATGGCTGCTTTATGTTCCTTGACTTGGAGGCACTGAGGCTAACATTAGCATTCCATCTGCCACCTTGGATTTAAATCGGAGTCTTATTATCAGCCAACTCAGCACAAACCAGGAATTGAATCTGAGACCTCCAATTGTGCATAGTTAGGCACAAAATGCTGGAGTAACTCAGCAGTACAGGCAGCATCTCTGGAGGGAAGGAATGGGTGACGTTTCAGGTCAAACCTTCTTCAATTGTGCATAGTTTATTTATTGTTTAGCCACACTGAGGGTAATTTTGCCTCATGCAATAGCATGGAACTGGTGAGGATGAATTATCTAAATAAAATCCTCAGATTTATAATGTTATTGAAGTAAATTAAAATAAAATCCAACTGCTGAAATAAAAATGAGGAGAGGTATGTGCGGATTGTTGATTTGCTGTTGTTATTTTAACACATTCAATATTAGCAAGACATCAGGGGAGGCTTGAAATAATTTCAGCCTTAATTTTAGCTGCTGTACAAAGGAAAATCAGGAGAGGTGCAAAATAGTTAAGGTGCCTGTCCGACTGGGGCGATTTTTCAGCGGACTGCCGGAGACTGTCAAGTTATTGGCACTCGCCTGAAAAATCGCGAACTGGAAGGGCGACTGTCAGAGTGGAACACACACACGCACACAAACACACACACACACACACACGCGCACACACACACACACGTACACACACGTACACACACACACACACACGTACACACACGCACACACGCACACACACGCACACGCGCACACACACATCCACGCACACACACACACGCACGCACGCACACACACACACCGCGAAGGCGGGGGTCAGGGAAAGCGGCGGGAGCCTGTCTGAAATTCACACGGTGCAAAGCCAAGGTGATACAGACACACACCGCGATGAACAGGAAGGTTAAGACGGCTAGCACAGTGTACGGTAAATCCTTTTAAGGTGGGGGGAGAGGGGGGGAGGGGAGAAGGGGAGAAGGGGGGAGAAGGAGTGGAGACACTTTTAAGAAGCCAGACAACTTTTAATAAGCCAGAGATACACAGCTGTGAAGTTTGGCGGGCATTTAACATTACCGGTTGGTTATCCTTGGCTCTGAAAACTTGTGTTTGCGTTTTTCTTCCCCAATGAAAATGTTCAGTCAGCAAAGGCGATTAACTAGAACTACCTACGACTACCTCGACTACCCATAACTACATGGCGACCCCACTACAACTGCACCTACGACTACAGGATTAGCAATTTTCTCCATGGCAACCAATTGTTGGTCGCAGAAAATTTTACAACATGTTGAAAAATTTGCGGCGACCATACTGAGGCCGCGACTAGTTCCCAGAATGCGGGAACTCCTCGCGAGCATGAAGGAGACTCACCAGAGACCATCAGCAAACATGTAGCGACCATGTGGCGATCATGTGGCGAGCACAGAGTTTCCTACACTCGCCTAAAAAGTCGCCTAAGTGGAACAGGCCCTTTACTTGTTATGTCCATAACAAGTGAAATTATAATGTATCTTTTATTATTGGTAGACACAAAAAGCTGGAGTAACTCAGCAGGACAGGCAGCATCTCTGGAGAGAAGGAAAGGGTGACGTTTCAGGTCGAGACCCATTCCTTTTCTCCAGAGATGCTGCCTGTCCCGCTGAATTACTCCAGCTTTTTGAGTCTATCTTCAGTTTAAACCAGCATCTGCAGTTCCTTCCTACACTTTTAATATTAGTATATGATTTTCTTTCTATCAGATTTAAACAGAGGAACTAATTCAGGACCATGTGGATTTTCTCAAAACATCCAGATTGGTTACGATACAATTCTCACATATTGTTCATATTTTCTTCTTGAGCTAATCAAGATATTGTGTGGAGAATGTTACCCATAAGTTTGACTTTCATACATATATAAGCTATTAAGTGAATCAAGGAATATGATTGTTAGCATAGAAAAATGGCAATGACATAGATGACAGAGCAAGCAGGAGAGGCTGTTACTTCTATTTATCATCTCCATTAACACTGGGATATAAGGCTTTACTCATGACATTAGGAAGCTGTAAGCACTGATTCATGCACCTTTTTAAAAAAATACATTGATGCATAAAGATTAAATGCAATTAAACTAATAGTTTATAACTAACGTATATGTGAACTGTACAACATTTAAACATTTCATGCACCAACGCAATGAGCATGATGTAGAATTACCTGATCAACTTGGAAGACATAGTTTGATGTATGTTGCAGGATGCTTACGATTGTATACCAAGGGAAAAGCATTAGAGCAAAGACAATTCTGCAATGTATTACTAGGTGGATGTAATTTTGAGCTGGTCCGGCCTTTTTCATATGAATTGAGGTGATTCCATAGTTACCGGCTTTGTTCCTTCTTGCTTCAGATATATTGGTTGTGTCCTATGCTTGCGATTACTTTGTGGTAGGGTCAGAGTTGGGTGTGCATGACCAATTGTGTACATTATCTTGGGGACCAAAGTGAGCTAGTGATCCAGAACTAGATAAACTGATCTCATTCTAAAGATATAACGGCTTCTTGGGGAGTCCAATGGGATAGAGAGTATCTTGCTCCCACTCCTATTTTGTGGATTCTGAGGTAGCTAGTAAGGCCAATGTGGAACCTTAGCCTTTTCCACTGATGGTGCATAAAATAACTGACTGTGCAGGCAGATGGTTAGTTTGTGTATTATGCAAGGTGTATATATGTTCCTAATGCATGGACTTAAAGTTCTCAAGGCCATTCTGAATGTTCCTACTAGAATATGTGCATTGGTCAGGGATTCCCAAGCATCAATGAGGAGTTTGTAATTTCCCAAAGAGACTTTGAACACTTCCTTGAATCTGTTCCTCTGTTCACGTGATAATCTAATCTCATGACAGAGCTTGTATTGGACAGCCTGTTTCAGAGGTCTGGCATCAGGCAGGTGAAAGATGTGGTCTTCCCAACGGATCCAACAAAATATAATCAGGATAGACACAAAAAGTTGGAGTTACTTAGCATCTCTGGAGAAAAGGAATAGATGATGTTTCGGATCTAGTTGGGTCACCTATTCCTTTTCTTCAGAGATGCTGTCTGACACGCTGAGTTACTCCAGTTTTTGTGTCTATTTCAGTTTAAACCAGCATCCGCAGTTCCTTCCTACACAGAGTATATAATCAGGACCTCAGTGCTGGGTGGGATAGCCTAGGGGAGGACACTGATGTTACTCATTTATCCTTTCAGTGAATTTGGAGGATTTCATAGACATAATATTAGTGATAAGCAAGATTGCTCATTGTACCCGTACAACACTGTATTGTGTATATGACAATAAAGGTGACTTAACAGTGCTATATTTTAAGTGCCTTGAGGTGCCTACAGGAGATTAATTAAGGACACAAAGCTGGGATGGTGCAGCGAAAATCATAATGTATTTCATCATCAGTGTTTATTATTGTTGGAAGGCCATGTTGTGCAGGTGGGGGGTCGGGTGTGGGGGGGGGGGGGGGGTGGGGAGGCATAACGGAGGGAAAGCTTTTGCAGAGGTGGCAGATTACTAGAGGACTTTTGTTCTGTGGATACTGAGTGGCAGGACCATCCAGTTATAGTTTAGTTTTAGTTTTAGAGATATAGCGTGGAAACAGGCCCTTCGGCCCACTGAATCCGCACCGACCAGCGATCCCCGCACATTAACAATTTACACTTATACCAAGTATACAAACCAAAGCCAATTCACCCACAAACCTGTACGTCTTTGGAGTGTGAGAGGAAACCAACGATCATGGAGTAAATCCACACGGTCACGGGGAGAACACACAAACTCCATACAGACAGTACCCGGGTCTCCATCATATGGTTAAATGAACTAGTCAATGATAGCTTGGAGATTAGTCTGGTGGTCTTCCTCAGAACATACTCCTAGTTGGTTGAACTGGTTCTGAAGCTGTCTGAAGGATAAAGAGAATGTTGATATTGGCACCTTGGAGAAGGGAGCGGTTGAAAATTGTGTTGTGTTAGGGATAATGGAATAGAGCTGCAACTTGGTAGCTGTTGGGATTTTAATGATTAAAGGAACTGAAAGCAAGTTGGAAAGTTGCACATAACATATTAACTATTTGGTGTCAAGATTAGAGAAATCTTTCACTATTTCACAAAGATGTCAGAGACGGAGAGGAGTATTCAGTGTCTCATTCACTGTGGTACTAACAACATAGAAAATAATGTGAGAAGTCTTAAAAGTAATTTTAAAAAAGGGGATTCAATGATTTAAATACTGAGTTGTCTGTAAATTATTAAAGGGATAAATGAGGGAGAAAGCTCGCCACCCGAAACGTTGTAGAACATTCCCTTAACAGATGCTGCCTGACCCACTGGGCTCCTCCAGAGCTTTGTGTTTTGCTTAGGAATAAGTGGAGGGGGTGCACATGTAACTGATGAAATAGTGTGGGCAGGATAGATTCCATTGGCACCAATACCGTCAGGAAGGAACTATCTGGCAGAAACCGGTTTCATGAAGCCTGGGCTGGAATCAGGAGTCCAGCAGAAGAAATACGTAGAGAGACCACAAAAACTTGAAACAACCATCATTTGGGAAGTGATTGTGCACAGATAGGGAAGGTAGAAAAGATCTAAAACAAACAAAAGGAAAGGAAATTGGATTATATGTCGCTCCATGCATGACCTGGAGAGACACAAAGACAGCAATAGCAATTAAATAGTTTAGCACACAAAGAAGTTAATGTGAAAATAAATTTTGTGAGGACACAAAAATCCGCACAAATATATTTTGTAATTACATTAGGTAGTAACAGGGTGGTTGGAGCATTGGAGGCCTCTTGAAAACAGCAAAATTGTCAATAAATATCGCCAGTAGCTTCCTTCAGGTAGTACTGCCAATGCATGAGGCAAAGGATCACCACATCACTGTCATCACGCAAGTTCCTTTGAACTGGATACTTTGTGGAATCCAGACCTTCAGGGTATAAACACTTTCCCCTTGGTATGCTCTTCCACTTGCTGCATCCCACCAAGTGACTGACCTATACAGATCCTCACCACTCTCTGCGGTCCAGGAGTTGCCAGGATCTAAGCTGATGGTTGCAAGGGTTGATTCTTTATTTTACTGTTTGGCCCAGATGGGAGTATCTGGAAAAAGAGAAGAAAAAGTCCAGGAAATGGCAAGAAGAAGGAAATTAATGAAAGAAGGAAATGCACAGAATACTTCAATGGTACTTCATTGCCACATGTACCTAGATACAGTGAAAGATCTTACTATACATGCCACAATCATACAATTGCAAAGTAAGAATAGTAGATTACACTAAGGTAGTTCACAAGGCAGTGTACAACAGTCATGATGTTTCTGGTGCCATCTGGACCTTTCAAGTTTCAACGTTTAAAAACAATATAGTTTTATCTTGGCATTAAAATCCTGCGGCAGCACTGGATTAGCAATGTTGGGGTCAGCCTGGGCTAGCGATGCTGTCTAGATTATTTTAGTTTAGTTTAGAGACACAGCGTGGAACTTTGGCCCACTTAGTCCACACCGACCAGCGATCCCTGCACATTAACACTCTCCTGCACATACTAGGGACAATTTTACCAAGCCAATTAACCGACTACTAACCTGTTCATCTGGGTTTTAGGATGGACAGTGACTTTAAATTAGATCGCCAAATATGCGCGGTGGTTAAGTCCAGCTTCTTTCACCTAAGGAAGCTGGCGAAGTGAAGCCCATTCTCGAGCGGCAGCATTTTGAGACAGTAATCCATGCCTTTATTACATCTAGGCTGGATTACTGTAACGCGCTCTATTTTGGTGTTGCTCGTTCTTCACTGGCTCGTCTCCAGTTGGTTGAATGGGTGCAGCCTTTTAACAGGGACTCGAAAGAGGGAGCACATATCGCCAATTCTGGATCCCTACATTTACTTTCGGGTTCATTTTAAGTTACTGTTATTTGTTTTTAAATCTCTGAATGGGCTCGCCCCGCCTTACCTCTCTGAGCTGACTCCTGCCGGTCCCTCAGGTCACTGGTAGCTGCTCCTGGAGGTACCGAGGTCTAGTCGGAGCTCAGAGGGGATAGATGCTCCGGCACATGGAACACACTCTGCTGCACATCAGACAGGGACTGTCCATCTTCAAATCCAGTGTTAAAACGCATTTGTACTCCCTGGCTTTTGACCATGCCTGAGGCTTTGCTTCTGTTTGTGGTGTTTTTGATGTTTCTTTATTTTACATGTCTTTTCCTACTATTTCTTTTGATTGTTATTTTTGGTGTGTATTAACTTTTTTGTCAATGATTAGTGATGTACAGAACTTTGTTGCAGCTGTGTTTGTTTTTAAAGTGCTCTATAAATAAAATTATTATTATTATTATTATTATCTTTGGAGTGTGGGAGGAAACTGAAGACCTTGGAGAAAACCCGCAAATTCACAGGGAGAATGTACAGACAGCATCCATAGCCATGATCGAACCCAGGTCTCTGGCACTGTTAGGCAGCAACACTACCGCTGCATCACCGTGCCGCCCCATCCACCACTGTTGCAGGCCGCGTTTAGCCACGCACTCGTCCGACCTGTGTTGGACCTCCCAGTGGCCCACTGCAAGGATACCTCATTGCCTGGTCTCCTTGCCTCCCGCAACCACCACTCCATCGCCATGAGCTGTCGGGGGACATCCAGTAGCTGGTCTCAGAACTCCCAGAGTGCCTCTGGGGACATTTGAGGCAAACCCAGCACGCTTACCAGCACACTGATCCTCTCCTCCGTCCCACCACCACCAATATCATGAAGGCTGGTGAATGCTTGCCGTTTCTAACAAGAGGTTTGTAGAATGAGGAGGGAGTATAAGGGGCAGCGCTAGACTACTTTTTTATTCAATCATCTTTGTCCAACTGCTGCTGACAAGAGATTTTTCAATAAAGAAGATGGACACAAAATGCTGGAGTAACTCGGCGGGGCAGGCAGTTTCTCTGGAGAGAAGGTATGGGTGACGTTTCGGGTCGAGACCCTTCTTCAGATGGTATTGTCAATAGTAGGCGATTTTTCAATACCTGCTCCAATGAAACCTAGTACCCTGTCCCTCCAGCAGGTGAACATCTCCACATGGCATTTGCAGGTCTTCTCGTGCCAATTTTACTTATCTCTTCTGCAATATGAGAGGAAATGTGGTATGAGTGTATTACAAGATGACTGTATGATGTGCCTGCCATTGTTAATAGCAGGCAGTAAGGTAGAAGGTACAGATGTGAAATTTGGATTATAGACATCTGATGGCATGGTCATTAATATAAATGATATGATGAAGTTGTGGTTGATGGAGGCTGGAGTGCTTATTAAGGAGAAATGCAATAGTGTTGTGATCTATTTGTTGGGAGATTAAATTTGCTAATGTCTTCCTTCATTGAGCTTGATGGTCCATGAGTGTGGGTAAGCATGAGGCCATGTAATATTAATGACCTTCTCACATTGCATCTTAACTATCTGCCTTGAGGGCTTTCTAAATGTGTAGGAAGAAACTGCAGATGCTGGTTTAAACCGAAGATAGACACAAAAAGCATGAGTAACTCAGCGGGTCAGACAGTATCTCTGGAAAAAAGGAATAGGTGATGTTTTGGGTCAAGACCTTTCTTCAGACTGAGATGCTGTCTGACCCGCTGAGTTACTCCAGCACTTTGTGTCAATCTTGAGGGCTTTCTAAATGCCCTAATAAAATATAACCTTTATTCTTCACCTCACTCATGGTCTTCAGAGCCTCATAGACTCACGGTGACTCCACTCTCAGCTATGGTCAGTTATGTTTGTTGCAAACTTCAAAATTCTGTGGAATAATTTACACCTCCAGCAATTTCTCCTTTAAGAGGCACAGTCTTGGCGTCATTCAGTGCCAGTTAACTTCAGCTGGCCCTCGCTGCTGCGTAATTGGACCAATAGATGTGTGCTAAGGCTACACACATGCATAGTATTAAGTGAGCGCTGAAACCATATTAATGAGGTCACAGTGTACATTTTGTGTAGTGCGCTGGGTCAAATGGACATGGACTAGTCACATATTATGATCCCAGTGTGGTGTATTAGTATAATTCAATATTCCTCACACCACCATTCATACCATTTAAATGAACAATAATAACGATCTGAAGGAATTAATTTCTGTTGCATTAACTTGCAATGTAACCTGCAGTCACTTCAATGCACCCACACAAACTGTGTAATGTTATACTCCTAGTTAAACAGCAGGGGCTTATCAGTGAAATTCAAAAGGGCAAACAGACACAGCTGAACATTTAACACTATTCAGCGCAGTAAAATTACACCTCTGCTGTTTCAGAGGCAGTCCATAACGTTGTAAAATATTTATCTGAGCATAGACTCAGAACTTATTGCATAGTTTTAAGATTATAGAAGAACTGCAAAATCAACTCTTTTATGAGACACTTGAATCTATGACTTAAGCGATATTAACATTATTGCTCCTAGGATTTTGAATTCTATTTGCATGTAATTTAGAAAGTTCCTGTACATGTGAATGAATAATCAATGGGCCATTCTCTTGTACAGAATTGTGGAAAACCTTTTGTCTGGCTATGGAAGAAAAAGAATGAGAACATGCTTAAAATGAAATCATTCATTGCCAGTACTTTACCAGTGGTAACAGTACATTAAAGTTTTGTTTTATTTTCACGATAATGATGCCAAACCATGTTGTAAATGTTTTACTGCAATATTATCCTCTGGTCAGACTAAATGATACGGCTGGGAATTAATCCATTGTTATAATTTTTTTTAACACATTGATCTGTTGAGAATCAAACAAAGTGCTGAGCCTATATTGCATGTTGGTCAGAAAAGACAATTTATGTTTCCAAATTAACTCCTTTGAAATGTCCTGCGTTCGTTGATTACTTGCAATGCTTAGCTGCTGAGGTTTCCCAATGCCTATAATAACTGTGTTTACTGGGAGATGTTGGTGGCCATGTTGATTGAATTTCTCTATTTCTACTCTCATCTCTGAAAATTAATATCAGTTAAATTAGCTGGCCCAATATATGCTGTTCCCTTTGAGCTCCCACAGAACATGATGTAGAGTCATGAAGTCATAGAGTACATAAACAGGCCCTTTGGCCCAACTTGTTTATGCCGAACAATATGCCCCAACTAAGCTAGTCCTATTTGCCTGCATTTGGTCCATATGCCTTTAAACCTTTCCATGTATCTGTCTCAACTATTTCCTCTGGCAACAAAAGACACAGATTGCTGGAGTAACTCAATGAGTCAGGCAGCATCTCTGGAGAACATGGATAGGCAACGTTTTGGGTTGGGACCTTTCTTCAGTCTGAAGAAGGTTCCGGACCCATAATGTCGACTATCTGTCTGTGATTGGTGGTAGCGGTATCAAGGGTTATTCACCAGCAGACGATGTGAGGGGTCTGTGATTGCAGAAGGACAGGTCTTGTGTCCATGATTGATGGACAGAGTGAGGCATGAATCTGGCATCTGAGTTTGGTGAAAGGGAAGGGTCTGGGGTCCATGATCGATGGATCAAGTGAACTGATGGTCACTGTTCAATGAAGATAGAACGTCAAATATCACAATAATACAGCATAAGAACAGGCCCTTTGGCCCACAATGTCTGTGACAAATATGATGCCAAGCCCAACTCTCAACTGCCTGCACGTAATCCATATTCCTCCATTTTCTGCATTTCCATGTGCCTGTCCAAAAGTCTTAGGTGTGACTGTCATATCCGCCTCACCCACCAATCCTGGCAGTGCTCACCACCCGCTGTGTAAAAAAAATTGCCCCACATATCTCCTGGGAGGCAGAAGAAAGCTGGAAGAGGGGGCAGAAACAAACCTGGCAGGAAATAGGATAATACAGATGAGGAGGGTGTTTTTGATGGGTAGATGTTTTGGACAAAGGTCAGAGATGAAAAGATAGAAGATGAAGGACATTCTGACATTAATGATATTTATAATTTCTGGTAAAGCAGAGGTCTGTATTCCTGTCTGCTCGTCTACATGCTCTCTAATAATTATTTATAACCCTACGGATAACATTTTGACTTCTTTTATGTTAGCTATTGATCAAGTCACATTCTGTCTTTGCTCTTCTTCTTCCATTTACTAATATGTCTCATTATCCTGTATTCAGCTTGATCTTTTCTCTTGAGCTCCACTGAGATGTCCTCTTTTTCTATTTCATCCGGAGAGCTCAGTCTTTGGATTCCCGCCATTTACCCATGATGTGAATAGGCCTAGAATATACCTAACCAAGTGCTATTTTAATAACTGTCTTGCCTCCCACAATTTGATTTCAATTTACCCATTTTATCTTGGCCAAACATTTGAGCATTTTTCCATAAGTTTACCAAGGTTTTTATTATGTACTACGATCATTAACCCATTGATAGTTACTCCACTTGATTCTTAGCTTTCCCTGGAACAAGACTTTCTTTCTGAGCAAAACATAGTGCTCGTGTAACTCAACGGGTCAGGCAGCCCCTCTGAAGGGAATGGACAGGCAGCATTTTGGGTTAGGACCCTTCATAAGATTGAAGAACGTTCCCCACCCAAAACGTGGCCTGCCAATTGCCAACACAAATGCTGCCTGCCTGCCGAGTTACTTCAGCATTTTGTGTCTATCTTCGAGTTAATCTAGCACGTGATTTTCTTAAGACGTCTGCATTTCTTTTTGTCTCTAATGCTTCCTTTTTCATCGGTCTGGAATCTTGCTGATAGAGGAAATTCTGAACCCATTCCTTGCTACTTAAGGTGCAGGAAGGAAATTCAGATACTGGTTTATACAGACACAAAATGTTAGAGTAACTCAGCGGGACAGGCAGCATCTTGGAGAAAAGGAATCGGTAACGTTTCAGGTCATAACCCTTCTTCAGACTCCTTTTCTCCAGAGATGCTACTATCCATGCTACCTAATTCTGAGCCTGACCAGAGGACGCAGCCTTTCAGCATCTTCCCAATCATTCCCTCTTGAAGCCATATCTCTGGTATTTTGCTATACTCATACAAGTATAGCAAAATTTCACAATCTTGTTCCTTTATTTTTTGTAATAAAAGCCAATGTAACATTTGCCAATGCAAATGCTTGCAGTTAACTATGAGAGTGTCCGTAAGCAGATGGAAAGCATGTAAGTAAAAACACTGACAATATTCAGAATGGTTGTGCACTCTTTATTCTCTCCAGAGAATCAGTGAACTTTGATGACATTGTGCTAACATTACACAATGCTTTCATCATTAGCCTGCAGAAGTGAATGAGGAATATAATTTATTTCGTCATTTTACCAAAGTAGACACGCTGTTTTCCTTTCCTACATTTGTAATTGGATGTTCATTCATCATTTGTATTCACTTGATATTTTCCCTCCTAATGTGCACTATGTAGTATTTACTGATGTTAAAATATCACTTCTCAGCAAATTAATTTGCTTGCCCTGAAATTCTTTGAGTACTACCATTTACAGTTGAATTTGATTTCTGCAATAGTTTTTTCCATGTATATATGAAGGACTTTAATGTACCCTTAGCGAGTTATACCTTTCACTGTCCTTCAGAAAATAAATTTATTATCACCTTATTTCTCTTGGTGGTACAGTTTTCAGTCAAAACCAGCCAAATTGCTGTTTTTTCATGTATAATATATTCATTAAACTCCTCAGACCTTCATATAAAAGCTTCTTCAAATACAAGTGGGTAATAACATATCCTGCATTCCCATATCATTATCAATATGCCACCTCAAGTAATTCCTTGAATAACTTTTGGAGGCATGACCTGAGCTTTGATTTTAATTGAAGTCATTACATATTTAATCTTCAGAATATTGTGCCAGCCACTCAGGTTCAATCCTGACCTCAGATGCTGCCTGTGTAGAGTTGCACATTCTTCATGGGTTTCCTCTAGGTCCTCTAGTTTCCTCTCACATCCCAACAGCATAAGGATTAAGAGGTTAATTAGCCAAAGCAAATCACAAATCATGTGATAGAATTTCTTTGGGAAATTTCAATGAGAATGTGGGGAGAACTAAAAATTAGATTGAAATAAGATTAGTGTAAATGGTTGATTGATAGTTGGTGCAGATTTGCAAGGCTTGATTCTATGCTGCATCTCCCCCTTATGCTCGACTCATACAATGCATCAAGAGCCTGGTTAAATATCATTGCAGGAGGTTAAATGCCTCATCAATAGCCATTGTATGCAACAGGTTGGTTTGTGGAATATGCAAATCAGCCTTACTGCAAATAATTATTTCCAATCTTTCAAAGCCTGCACCAAGCAAACAAACGTCCTATATGTGTTTATACCAGCATTAGCAATTCCAAAGGCATTTATACAAGAAAGCATTTTTCTGTAGAGTGTTAATAGAGCTTTCATGCTGGTAGACCCTTCTCAGTGTAAACAGGCTTATAGTCAAAAATAAAAGCCTTCAAAAGGTTTGAGTAGCCTGGGAAAAATGAATAAATTGCATTTGAACTGTCTGCCTATACAGATGGCAAAACAGTCTGAAGTTGCTGCTAAAGTCTGAATGTCTTTCAAATTTACACAGAACCATGGGTGATTCTGAAAAGACTTAGTTTACTTTTCACATCATTCTTTCTTATTACGTTAAAGATTCCCAGAGTGACTGTTTATTCATAAAGAAATGCCACACACAACGAACAGGGCCAGATTGGAGGCTCATGTTTTACAATGAATCTAAATTCAAAGGGATTACTTTGTATTCGCAGAACCACATGCCTAACAGTGAAATTCGCCTATGTTCCTATTTCTAGTAAAATTGTTCGTATTGGCAGGAATTCTTCGCTGGTGAGACAAAATTGAGTCAAATTGTTTTGTTGAAGATGTATTTCATATTAAATATCATGGAATATGTTCATACAATGTCTTTGGTTCATATTGATTTTGAGGTATTCGCTGGTTACCTCAATTACCTCATTGTTATTAACATCATTAAAAACAGATTATCGAACTGCTCATTTGGAGAGTTTGGTCTGCATTAATTCCCTGTCACATTTCAAACTTAACAACATAAACTAGCTTAGGAATACTCATACCATCAGTCCCGAAGTAGGGTCACGACTCGTCGCCTATCCATGTCCTCCAGAGATACTGCTGGACGCACTGAGTTACTCCAGCAGATTGTGCTTTACTCACAAAATCGTTGATTGGTGGTAAAGTGCTGTGGAAAATAATGAGGTCACAACACTGGTCTTTCCTTTTTTTCCTTCTGAATATTTATTTTTCACTGCCAATTTAACTGGTGAGTGATGTGTAACATTTGGATCTTGCTGTTTTAACAAACTGCTGCACTTTTTTAGGTTCATTGCAGGTGATGAATAAAACCAGGCGGCTTATGGAGCAAGGGGGTGCTCATTTCACCAACGCCTTTGTGACAACTCCAATGTGCTGTCCTTCTCGCTCTTCAATGCTAACAGGAAAATATGTTCACAACCACAATACTTACACAAACAATGAGAATTGCTCCTCACCTTCATGGCAAGCAATGCATGAACCACGGACATTTGCAGTGTACCTGAACAACACAGGCTACCGAACAGGTTTGTAAAATCTTCTGTTTTGTGTAAGATGGGATAATGTATTTTAGTGCATTGATCATTTAACTAAATAAAGAAAGTAGAATTTATAATATGTGAACTATTTGATTATGGGGCTGCATGTTAAAGATTAAAATCCAGCATCCAAGTCCTATGCTCATACTAAATTCAAGTGCTGCAAAGTAAGTACTAGATAATTTCATAACTGTAACTGATCTTTAACTGCATGTAGTTTTGCGTCCTTGCATTTATTTATTTTGTTTTTATATTCTCATTGTCAAATGAAAAATGAGGCATTATTATTTTCAGATCTAAAAAAAAAATTATTTATGGTTTCTGTTATCAATGTTTAACATATGTTTTCTTTTGGGGGGAAATTGAACATTTTTAATTATGTGCATCAATGAAAGTTAATAGTTTCTCAGTTGCCGTGTGTTTCGTATTCTGTGCCTCAAGCCTTTCATGAGCAGAAGCTGATCTAAGACACCATTTAAAGATTTATCACGTTCACCTTTATTGAGCCCAAGAAGAACTGAGCAATATGCCTTGTGTGATGTCTTTGTAATGTAATATATGTAATATGTATATTGTGTAATATATAATGGAAATGCCAGTGCCCCTTGAGGCCAAAAGCAGAAGCTGGCAAATGTACCTGTGCCTTGTGACTGAGGTCAAGTGACCTTCAAGATACATAGCAGTCATTGCAGATTAAACATATCTTACTCGGTGGGGGACGTGTTTTCTTTGAGCTAGTCACAACAGGGCCTTACCTGGTCTCAAACATTACATGGTGTCAAAGTAAAAGAAGAAAAAAAAAATAATAATATAGAGCGAATCAAGCCTCAAGCCTCCATGCAAGAGAAGAAAAAGAAAGGTCGGAACAGGAAGAAAGGGCGCAAGGAAAACAAATGAGGAAATAAGTGTCACCGAAGAGCGAAGTTGGAAGCTAGAGGCCTAACCAGCTGGAAACTTACCTGAAACATTTTCCAGGGCTGTGCAGCCGCCACCGACTTCGGGTGAGTTCCAGGGCCGTGTAGCACTCGGCCAGGCCCAGTAGCCTCCACCGACGTAACGGAGTCAGCCCGGCCAGGAGAAAAGTCAGCCCGGTCGTGAGAGAAAGCCGGCCACGAGAGCAGAGTGGACCGGCCGAGGAAATAGCCCGGAAGAGAGGGTCCGACAGCAAGAGAGAGACGCGGACCAGGCCCCGCGAGAGAAACGAGGCACAGCGCTTACCCAGCCCCAAAGGCGGGTCGCGGTCTCGACGACAGAGCAGCAGTGCCTGACAGCAACCAGTTGAGCCGCAGAGCCAGCGATAAGCAGAGCAGCAGGACACAGTCCCGACAGGCGGAGCAGCGGGAGTCGACTGGGCAGTGAGCCAGCGGAGGCAACAGCAACGGCTGAGCCAGAGGCCAGCAGCAAAGGTACCGGTGGGGACAGCTCGAGAGGTTGAGGATGCACCAGAGTCCACAGGCCGGAGCGGTGGAATCCTTCACAATAAAAGCACTGTTGAATGAAATGCATGTTCTTTCTGTGAAAGTTCAAACATTTGTAAACAATGATTTTTCTAAAGCTATTTTCTATTATAACAATGCTGTTGAAATGCTACCTGCTACAGAACTGTGTTTTCTTATCCTGGAGAAGTCAGTGTTTTGTCTGTACAGGAGATTTGTGTTTTCTTATCTTGGGGTAATCAGTGTTTTGTCTGTACAGGTGATTGCCGCAGTTTGTTTTATGTTCTCTCGCTTTGGGTTTTTTTTTGTTTGAAGGGAGAGTAAGGTCAGGATAG
Organism: Leucoraja erinaceus; assembly: GCF_028641065.1. NCBI lineage: Eukaryota > Metazoa > Chordata > Chondrichthyes > Rajiformes > Rajidae > Leucoraja > Leucoraja erinaceus. The sequence goes on from NC_073380.1 coordinate 62,622,123, forward strand.
AGACGTCTGATCCAGGATAGAGCCCTGTAGCCCAGGATAGAGCCCTATAGCCGTGGATAGACACCTGTATACCTGTGGACCCTTGTGTAGCCATGGAAAGACCCCTATATAGCCATGGATGGACCATCTGTAGACAGACACCCAGATGGGAGAAACCTAGACAGAGGAGCCAGTCTCCCAGGGGTGAGAAACCTGGACAGAGGAGCCAGTCTCCCAGAAGCCAGAAATAGTCCCCAGAAGACACGATGCGCCGAGATGCAGCGAGAGGTAGGAGCCAGTCTCCCAGTCGCAGCAGAAGGCAATGAGACAGGCCCTTTGCAAGAGTTTGAGGTTAAAGTGGATATTAGGGGGAGATGAGATGTAATTAAAGTGAAAGGGGGAGATGTGATGTCTTTAAAGTGAAGAGGGAGATGTGATGTCTTTGTAATGTAATATATATATTGTGTAATATATAATGGAAATGCCAGTGCCCCTTGAGGCCAAAAGCAGAAGCTGGCAAATGTACCTTAACCTCGTGACTGAGGTCGTGACCTTCAAGATAAATAGCAGTCATTGCAGATTAAACATATCTTACTCGGTGGGGGACGTGTTTTCTTTGAGCTAGTCACAACAGGGCCTCAACCTGGTCTCAAACATTACATGGCGTCAAAGTAAAAGAAGAACAATTTGAGCACAAGGCCTTCTATAATAGAGTTCTAGCTTCCTGCTATGCTTTAAGATCAAATGAAATATTATTTTCACAAATTATTTTAGTTCTAATTTGTTAAATCATTATTATCTGAAACTGCCCATACCTTCACGATTGTTTGATTTTTAATCAAGGTAAGCTTGCACTAACATACTGAGAAAGGGAATCGCAAAATTGATATGTATGTCAGAGACATTCTTACCTCTTTTAGATCTCACTTCAAACTTCAAACAATGGACCTTCAATCTGAATCCGCACTTAGTTAAAGATACCCGGAAACTTTACTAAAATGGAATTGAGCATATTAATAATCTGCAGTTATATGACATATTTCTATATTTGAGCACAAGGTCTTCTATAATAGAGTTACTTGAAAATAAACTCATGCAACATCAATTTGTCAAAATGAGAAATGCAGCAATATTGAAATTGAAATTGTTACTCCATTAATTTTGTCTCTTGCTTCCTTAATTTTCAAGGATGATTCATAGAAATTTAGGGTTGCAAGAACTCTCAGACTGTAACAATAAAGAGAGAGAGTCAACCTATAGATCATGCAGAATAGATAAGTACATCAGTTATCGGGATTACACTCCCTCCTAGATTGCCTCTTGTAAACACCATCCCCACTCAATTTCTCTGTCACCGCCGCATCTGCACCCAAAATGAGGCTCCCCTTTCCAAGACATCTGAGGTGTCCTCTTTCTTTAGTAACCATGGTTCCCCTCCCCCTGCACTAACAGATAATAATAATAATAATAATGGATGGGATTTATATAGCGCCTTTCTAGATACTCAAGGCGCTTTACATCACATTATTCATTCAATCCTCAGTCACACTCGGTGGTGGTGAGCTACTTCTGTAGCCACAGCTGCCCTGGGGCAGACT